>NC_141792.1:11047738-11413644 GCF_054643075.1 Acanthaster planci
AAAATAAACCTGTTGAAATTCCTTGGCCTGTTCCTTATAACGAAATCTAGCTAGCAGTCGAGGAATTCCAAGTCTTCTACTTCGATTGTAATATGATTATCACCAACTATGCTATGTTCTGATTCTTGGTTTGACAATTTTTTCCTGCTTTCGTTGGGGCTTAGATTTCAAATTTCAAAAAGGAACATCATTACAGATTGTGATTGTGAACTTGGTTCTTCCGAAAGTAATGATGAATTTACCACCCACTCAAGCGAGAAAAAAAATGGCAATAATTTGATATCTTTCCCCGAGGTATGCCCGAATCTGCTCTATATCATAGTGCACTTTAGAGGGACGTGAGCCTGTTATCGTCAACCTGATCGAATAATTCTGCCCTATGCAAATAAATAGTTGGATGTTTTCAAGTGCCGCTTGGTGCCAAAATATCGAAGTGTCAACAGTGCACAACCGTCACGCACCGATCCATCGCGATGGTGGTTTGTTTTGACTAAGTTCTACGGTGGCTTACAAAGCACATGCTTGAAATAGCTGGGCCGAGCACAGCTTGTATGGCATTACATGTATTTTGTCAAAAGGGGCACTCCGACTACTGTTTCTGATTTACAGTGGATTCCCATTCGCTATTCTTAATAGAGAGTTACCAAAGAGGATACATGTACACGAAGAGTAAGCAATAGACTGCACATGAAATACATTTTTTGTATAGAATTCCGTGAGATGAAATTGCTGCTGTTATAGTCTTTGCCCAAAATGAATTAAGTTTCTAGAATTACTTTAAAGCAAGTGTTTAACCTTTGAACGATTTTGAAATGGGGATCTGGTTTTTCAAACGGGATGCCTGATTTCGAACCACGTTATAGATCAAATTGGGTGCTATTATTCAGAATAACTTCTCATGGAGCGACAGTAGGTTTCAGATTAAATGCTACTGATTTTGAAACCAGTTCTGAAATCAGTTATAGCTTTTGAATTTAGTGCTAAATTTTCAGTCGAGTAAGAGCTACTGAGTGCCGTATTCAAACTGAGTGTAACGTTTGAAATTGAATGAAATTAGGTACAAGTTAGAAATACTAAATTGACAGCAAGGTAAACTCTTTCTTTTCAGAGTCTGAGAGTAGAAAATTAATGTAAAGTAAAATTCATTACAAAACCTAATGTTGTACGCCACATTAAAAAAGAAAAAGGGGAGGCCTGGATTCCCAAACAATCTGGCAGCACCCCATTTTTAAAAATTACATTGACTAAAAGACAGATTCAAGGAACACGATCGGAAATGGCTCTCCTTGAACGTAGTTATGTTTGTACTTGATTTAAGTTTGATAATTGAATTTTATATGCGAATGGGTTTCAATTTGGGAGTTAGATTTTTGAATCGCAGAGCCTCGATCTGGTTGGATCGAGTGGCTAATATTAAACAAGTGTAGCATTGAAGTGGTTTACCAGAGCTTGTGGTGAGATGTACAAACTCAAGAACTGGCCGTCTCGCAATCGAGCTCCCTACCCGACTTTATGGCGTCCCTTCGAGGATGTTACAGGTCACCGGTCTCCGCAACTAGGTTTAAAACAGTCGTTAAACTGCACACAAAACTAGGACTTTTCTTCAAATCCCTTCTTTGACGTTTCGAAAAAGACCCGAATAAAGGCCAGTGCGCACTTTGAGTGATCATAAAAAAGTTACCTTTAAAAAAAATCAATATAAGGTCAACAGACAGGAATGGGTTATCTCCATTCGTTGCTGGACAGTTCAGCCAATACGGTGGGAAGCCGATCCTGGTTAACTTTACAGCCGCATTCCAAATTGATATATCTCGATGATAATTCCGACAGTTTATTATCTCGATTGTGCCAACCTTTGCCCGGCGGTGCCCAGCCTTTCAGGTAGCTATTAAATTCTGGATGTAACACTGGATGTGAGGGGATTGTCGGAGGAATTAGCTGAGATTTAAACTGGGGCTTCACGGCTTGCACCTACAGTCAGGTACTTCAAACAAAAAATGATTAACGTTGCCTTTGACAATTGTCCCCAAATTTGTATTAAGTTTAAAGGTTGCTAGTAAGTTAAGTCCATAGAGTAATGCTTTATCCAATACATGTTAATTCCAGGTTATCTGTGCATTTTACAGCGGCCTTGCTTATCTTGAGCTTGAGTTTCTGTTATAAATAATATACATGTAATTATTTTGTGCTGTCTACCTCGCCAATGTTGACAGAGATTGCCGTCCAACGTTCAAGATAGTTGAACCGTATCAAACTACATGTACATGTATATAACCTAGCTGCTATCATCAAAATGATTCCCATCCGAATGTGCGTTCCTAAGAAACCCCATCGCATCCTTAAGGAGTTTCGATAGGACCCACTTTCGCTTTCAACCGTTGCACGCCACCGTAGAAAGTGAACAGCGCCCCCGTCACATTTGCGGCCGGTGTCAGAACTCCCGCGCTTAAGTTGAATACACATGGCTTCACCAGCTCCGCACCAAGCACACGATTCATCGGAAATGAATGAATGTTTTCTCTTCTGAAGTGCCTTCCTCCTACATTGCTCCATTTCTCAGGCCTGAGGAGGTCTTCAAAAATTTCATTGACTGCTATTATCAACAGTTTTAACACCTAATATCGACTACTTAACTTGAGAAGAGATGCAGTCTACAGCTCAACTGGGATGCTTTTGTAGTACTGTAAATTGTACCGCATGCAAAGAATTCAGAACAAATTAAGAGCTTTCTTCTTGCTGTTAAATTGAACGAACACGAGGAGACTTCAAGAATCCTGAGCGTATTCTGTCCTTCGGGCCTTTTTGATGTATTCCACGAGAAGAGTTTTTCCCACTTGGACAAAACCCAACCAAGCACGCCGATTCTAATAGTTATCTCGAGTAAGAAAACAAATGCGCCCACACACCGCAAAATAGCTCCAGGGAAAAGCAGAGGCGAGGCTCCTTTCAGCGAAGCATTTCTCGGTGTGCCGTTGAACGAGGGAGACAGTAGCAGCGATTGTTCCAGCCACTTATCCATGACAATAAACAGGAGAATCTTGAGTACCACGTCGACCCCAACAGCAAAAAAAAAAAGCAATAAAGCAGGAAAGAAATATACACCCCGCAGATTAGGCGCCATTTTTCAAGTCGGCACCCGAATAACAAGTCCTCATTACTTTGCAGCGGAGAGGGACAATCAATTTCTTGTTCTGGCTTTTCCCCCATCTTTTATTGGGGGGGGGGGGTGTCAATCGAAGGCGGTTGTTATCAGATGGACTGAGACCGTCCATCCGTTTAGGCGTATGCACGCGTGTTGGCGCACGTACATGTACTAGTTAAGTGTGTGCCGTGACGAGGGTACACGAGCAAACACTTGTAAAGTTTGACGCTGGACTCTCTAAATCCCAAAGAGTAAAAACTTATTCCAGTCGACTCGAGTGAAACTCGCAAATTGTAAAAACGTATCGAATAAATAGATCAATTTGGTTCCGACCGCTGGGTACTATTGCTGCTTATTTCAACGGAAGGACGGAGGGGGATACGGTATTTTGTTGCTGTAGGATCGGTCTCAATTATGCACTTAAATTTTTTCATAATCGCTACTTTGGTTGCATAGGTGGGAGTGTACTGAGTGATACTCAGAATAAGGTCTTACATTGGTTATAGCTTGCAGTCAAAAAGGCGTTAAAGTCTTCGAATTCGAAATCTGTTGGTCACTGGACCAATTATTTTACCACCAAATTTACGCAGAAACAATAGTTTCACTGTTCTGTTGAAATAACAATATCCACGTCAATTATCCCGACCCAAAGCAGAAGTCGTAGAGCTCTGCCAAAAATGACCAGTGAGCAACATTTTCCCAAGAATTCCGTCAGCGTGTAGCAACTTCACCAGATGCCGTATGACTAATTCCGAAAGTTGACAGACTTTAATGCGAAAATAACCGTCGAAAATAACTTCTAAATATAACTTTGGTCCCCAAGGTGAGTCGCTCTGCGGTCGCTGCGCGTCAACCGTGCGCCGGCTGCGTGGCGTCCTTTTGAAACTTGCGCAGCGTGTCGGTGGAGCGTGAGGTTTTCGTTGCTCGGCCGCCTCGAGATTCGAATCTAATTTGCAGGGAAGAAACTGCAAGCCGTGCGGCCGATGGCAGGTAATCGAACAAGAATGTGACATTCATAACAAGCGATTACGCGCATTACACATCATCAGGCGTCGCTGCGAAGCAATTACTGTTTAAAGAAATAAGATGTCAATGGTATATGCGCATTATCAAAAAGTCGCTAACTTAATTGCGTTTATGTTTTTGGCTTTAGGCCTATTTTTGTTCTTAAGACAGTTTTATTGCAAAATAATGAACGGCCACAAGTTTTCCTCCTCAAGAAGTCTGCGCCGAGTCTTGCCCAAACTCAGTGTAAAGTAAAGCACCCCACGTCAAATAAACTGTGGGGTTTAGGCCTGCAGCCATCATTGGTTTCTTAATCTATATGACTACCTGAATGAATTACAGAATTCCGGTAGTAAATTATAGCTTCGCCGTAAAACAATACAGGCCTTTCATCTCTTCCTGAAGACCCTCTCAGTGCTCGCGGTAATAGTTACCGGACCAACTTAATTGCGTTAATTCTTAAAGTCTTAATATATTTCCCAGTGTGTTTGGACAAATTGCAAAGTCGGCCTCATAATTTTATTAAATTACTCTCGTGTGAAAATTTTACAAAATCTTCCGTCCACAATGCCGTGTACTATTCGTGCAAAGATAGGAAGACTTCCGGTCTACTTTTCTGCAGTCTGGTTCAATGTGTTTTCCATGTCTTCATGGTTTGATTATTTCCGATATCGTCTGTTGCTCTTGGCTCAATTTTTTTGGTCGAATCTGCAGACAGAATACCTACCATTGCCTGCTTCAAATTCTCCACTCTCTGACTTCTGTTGCTGCGTGGGCCCCACGGTTTTACAAGTAGGCCGACGAGTTGAACCTGGATAACCCGTGGGGGCAGTGTTTTTCATACCAATGTGATTAATGCCCAGATTTGAAGGCCAGACGGTGATCGCTAAAAAGGGGTTGTTTTCACCTCGTCACGTCAGCTTTTGCTCCGGCCCTGTGTTCTTGTCAAATACGCCAGCGCCATTATTTTGGACAGGTCGGGCTGCAGTGCACGATCGGGCGTGATCCGGAATGCCCTATCGAAACTCCCGAGGGTGTGAGTGACGGAGTACCGCACAGATTCCTTTTAAACTTGGCATCTCTTTTGAGGCCAAGGAAAGCGAGAGTGCACCGTTGACAGTGAAAAACAATGGACTTTCTGTCTCGTCCGACGAGTCTGCGGTCTGTTGCTGGTCATTTGTATTTCGTTGCACAAGTTCTGTCAAACACGAAACTGACTAGTTTACTTCCCTTCTTACAGGCTACCACCTTTCGAAGTTTCGACAAGCAACATTTTGGATTTGTTCTATGCCAAAGCTCATAATGCAGGATTGTAATCATGAGGGGTTTCCACCGTTCTCGCATTCTGCGACCGTCGCTAGGTTGACTACCGTACTCTCTTCTGCCACTTGAACCAAGGGCGGATCAACAACAAACTTATTCTTTAGAGGGGTGCAAAAATTGGCCATTTTTTTCATGTATTCCTTGATGGCCTTTCTGAGGGTGGGGCTACATTTGGGAGCTTTTTACCGAGGGTGAGGCTACATTTGGGAGCTTTTTACAGGTTTTTTTTAAGCGAGGGAAATGAAATCGACCAAAAGATCCTACTGTCTACTGAACGAGGCCTCTAACGTAGAAAAAATAAAACCCTTTTATTCTGGGACTCGTGGGAGGGTTTTCATTTAATTCTTTTCTGAGTGTCTGAGCTGCGGTTGGCGAATCGAAACTATAAGGAGGCCTTTTCCTCTCTCCTCCTTTCTTTACTGTGACTGTGCGACCGCCCTTTTTGTTAGTTTTCAAAATCACATACTGTTCTATAACCGCCCATGATGTAGGCTTCACACACTATAATGCCTTGGTTGGTATTGGTAAGGTACCCTGCCCAAAGCAACGTGACCAACTATGTACACACAATGAGTCATGTCTGTTTTCCCCAACTCGATTGTGTCACGGGGTAAAATATGGAAACCAAGAACTTGCAGACTCACATAGAGCATAGAGATAGGAACACAGAGCAACTTTTAAAGGGCTAGCACTTGACAGTAATTCTTTTAAATTATTACAGAGTAGGCCTTTTTTCGAAAATTTGAAATTACCGATCCCCTCGATACAGTTTCTCCATTTTGAGCAATCCATATCATTTTTTGTTGTTTTTAGCTAATTTCGATATCATTTTATTAATTTGAGTGGGTGTTTTCTTGTTCGATGCTACATGTGGCTCACCGTCAAGGTTTTTCCATTGTCATTTTTTTCCCTTGTATTTTTTTGAATACAATTAAGTGCCAACAGCTCGTTTCGGGTGCAACCTTAATGAACAACCGGCTTAGTTGTTGTGAGGTAAACTTTGGGGCTTTAATTTGTTCAGGATTCCAATTCAGATCTCAGGAATCGCACTTGAATAAAACAAAAACTCAAAGAAAAAGCTAGATTCACACAGGAATAAACATCTGAACAATGTTTAGAGTTATTTCGAGACCCTTTAAGCGGAGGCAACCCGACTGAAATGAGATTTAAATCCGAGCCCACGGAGTGTCTGTTCGCTCAAAACTGCAGACATCATTTCTCAACAGACTCGGTCACGATTCGGTGCAACATTTCACATCGGGGTGTTTGCAAACTTTGGTTTGCCTGTGTTGAATGCAAAAGGGCGCAGCTTGACGACCTTTTAAACGAAAACCACAGGTGGTTCCCAGTTGTTTTTGTTCGCGCCCACCGGTTTTGTTTGCTATATAACTGTGACAACATGAAAATGCATTGTTTTGCCTGTCTGTCAGTTGGTCTGCATTTCTCATTTCGCCCGTAACTAGTCTCGTCTTGTCTGAATAGAATAAGCTTTGTTTAAGAACTGGAGAGACCGTTGCATGGTTGGTGGCGCTGAAGTAAACGGTGTTTCCAATGATACGGCACAACATCCATCATTCATAAACGTCAGTTATCGGCGGTACTCTCGAGCTGGGCTCGGGATGGATACGGAGGAGAAAAATGATTGATGTCTGACGAGTGGAGCTTTAGTATTTGTTGTGTCTCAACCGGGGGTCTCGCCTCTTTTTCCCTCTGAAAACCGCAAACGAAAACACCTTTTTGGAAAGCCTGCGGTCCAGACGACTCGGAGGGCGTGGGAACAGCGGATTTTGGAAGGGTAGAGGGTGGAAGGGCCGGCACCAATTAAACCCAATCGGAGGGCCCGGCAGTAATTCGGCTAGAGGGGGGGTTTGGAGGGTGACCCCATGACACGAGCGTCTTTGCCTGGGGGCAGAGGCCCGGACGTGCCCCGGTACTACCGTGGGTCTGGCGCGGGAAGGTATTGTGAGTGCACGGTGCGTGCTCGGCAAGCATTTGGTGGGTACTTTCGCACGTGGGCAAGAAATCGCTGTCTACGTGAGCAACATCACGTTGTGTGTGTTATCCCGAAATTTCAGAAATAAATTTTTTCTGGGTTTTTTTTCTGCATTCAGCAGCGACACTGTTGAAATTTTGGTATCTATCCGAAAGTCCGTTTTTCTCATTGACGGTTTTTTGTACACGTTCTTCGAGTTTAATCCGTTCCCATCCTTAAAGGAAGCTTTCGAAGAGGCGGGTACTTGGCACTTTTCTCGTGTTTTCCTTGTTTGATATAATTCGATTTTATTAAGGTTTATATTTCCCGTGAAATTTGATAATACAACTCAACTGAATGGGTAATTAACTATTACATGTATTCTTTTTCAACCATTGGAGCACATTCTGTGTTCTCATGGCAACGCTAACATCCTTCAATGGTACCCCTCTTTCACACTCTTGTCAAAATGGTTAATCGGACCACCGGACAAACAATAATGGGATCTAATTTTGGACACAGGCGTCTTTAATAAAGACTACTCCACTAGCTGACAAGGACGCCCCTTCCAAATCCCAAGGAGATTAACCTCTCAAAAATGATGGGAGAGAGCAGCGGCTGATCTCATACCCGAGAGTGTAAAGTTTAATCCCCGGCTCCTGATCTGCCAGGGACGGCTGGAAATACGACACACCTCGGAGAGAAGTGTGAGAAAAGTGCGACTGATTCGATTGGTTCCTGCGGTTCGTCATCAGTACGCAACGCAGTAGCAGGTAGACGGGTACCGGGTGGATGAGTGGTGGCTGGGGGGGTGCTTAATACTACACTTATCCCAGTCGTACCTGCTTTTTGACTTGAACAAAGATGACATGTCAAAAATATTTGCACTAACGTTGTTCCCTGTGAAACATGTCTACATCCCTGATTAGGTGTGAAACAGCTATCCTGTGTTATCAGCACAATATTTTGACCGATTGGATTCAACCAATCATGTGACGTTACCTTATTCGGAAAAGTGCCGATTATTCTCAAGAATTCTTTTTTTAAGAATTAATGTAGAGTTAACTGTACATTCTTTAAAACGGTCAGTCTTCATCAAACTTAACTTGGAAAACACGCAAATCGCACGCGCAGCGGTGACATCGAATTATTACATCAAGCGAAAAACGCTCTGGGACAGTTACGTATTCAAAAACCCTGTAGACGTTCTACGGGTTGATGTTACATATATCTCTGATGTTTTCGATTTGCCGAGCCAATATCCTATGTTGCGATAACAGATTTTCATAAAAAATGAAACACTCCTTTCATCTCAATTATAATTTCAATGCGTCTTGTTCATTTTTAAACACATTTCTTTCGTTTTATTTTACCATTTTTCGTCATTTTTAGTTACTTTCAGTTCAACCTCAGTTTCATATTTAACCATTTTTATTATAACAATTTATGCATAAATTAAAAAACTTTAATAGTTTAGAAACTTACCGATCAAAACTTCCACATTCCAAAAGCACGTATTTCCAAAACGGAATAATTTTCTACAGTGGCCGACTCCGGACTTCGATGAATAAGCGCGTAATTCTAAGGCTGTGAGCGTTGTTTTCGTTTGAAGAGACAGTGAACTAGCCTATGTCTCCCAAACGAGCCCCTCGACAAAACTTTGCTCGGTGATGTACAGAGTCCACACTTCCGGCCGTACAGTCACATCGACAGCATTTTGCTAACTTGCCTCTGGCACATTTTCCGCAGCTAGCTATAAATATGAATCCATGTGCATCATGTGGATTTGTGAGGTATTAAAAGCAGACAACACCCTAGTACTATCCACGAGATAGGGCCGACTGCATGTCTCTGTGTGTGACTTCTCTAGGCGTGCACCTTGCATGTGAATGAAGAACAAAAAATAGTCATGCACCCACCTGAAGATAACTCAATTAACGAATTGGGCCAAGACTGAAGCTTTTATGTACATGCAGATGTACATAGCTAGAACCAACGCTGGACAATCGATGGAATTCAACTTACGGCTCAAAGCATGTGCAAAACCTCTTTTGTTCTCTTGTACAATCGACAACGGGGAGGAGGTGGTTTTAAGTCGGACGCGCCCTCGCCCATACGAATGAGAGAATCTCCACTTTGGGTTTGTAGCTCTGTGATTAAACAGAGCAGCATTTGAAGCAAGATATGGGACGGAGAGAACCCCCCCCCCGCCTTTGTGTTGGTCATTGTTTAATCGGAATCTCAGGAATTCTTTACAGACTTCTAGGGGGGATGTGTTAGTTAACAATAGTCTAGAGTGTGTATACGGTTTGGACAGGTAAGGGGGGTACCCCTCCGTCCCACATCTTGCCTGGTATACAGAGCAGAATCGAATTCCTCCGTTTTTCCCCAATCTGTCAGCCGCGAATAAAATTTAGTTGGCAATTTTGCGAAGTTTTCAGAATTGATTGGAAAAATGGGTCAAGTCTGTGGAGCTGTTGGTGACATTAAATGCTTGTCCTCTGTCGGGTATTCACATTTTGTCGAAGGAGTAACGGAATTCAACCATATGATTCCTTTTTAAACTTGAAGTCAAAATATCATTCACGACTTTATCACTTTAGCAGATGAAATCCAATATTTGTTTGGTAGAAATTGAACTTGAAAGTTGATTTGTACAACTTCCGATAGTTCCATCCCACAAACGGCTTGTCATTATCAGTATTATTTCCTGCGACTCTGTGTGCATTACGAGATGGGACTGCAATTTTGAAGCCACGGGGGGTTGAGACTTCAGACGATACCGCCTATGAATTCCCTAAAACGACGGAAATTGTTTCCAATTTGTCTGCGTGCGAAGGAACCAACTCTTCGGCTTGAAAAGGCGCTCCAAGAGGAAAATCTAGCGGTAAGGTTACAGGGGATATTTAATTAGGGCCGGCGGTCATATCAAATGGCGGAATTCAGCGATTGATAAACTCCGAAAAAAAGCCACTTCGAGAGAGATTGAGAGGAGAATAAGATACGATAGAGAGTGTTTTTTTCCCAAATTTTCTGGCCGGGGACCGATAGTGCTTGGGAAGCAAGTTGAAACCGTCAAATTGTGGTCATTACAGGCGGAGACTGGACCCGATGTTTACAACTAACTGAATTGCACTTTAGTGTAACGTTTGCCAGTTTGTGTATGGTCTGCAGCGAGAAATGATCCACCTGTTTCATCGGACGGGGATTCGAGTTGAGGGGCATTCGCTCCAAAGCTGACTGGAATCGACCATCATGGCGGGTATTTATATCTAGAACCCCAGGAATTCAACCGCCCAATGATTTACACACTGAGCCTACGAATATAAACAAATATCGTGTAGTATCTTCAATGATAATAATCCGGTGTTATTCAATGTTTTTTTCACAAATTCAATGCGTTCCCACGTCAGTTGAAAGCTTGGTGGAGATGTAACGTTTGTTTTATAACCCAACCTCACAGGATGAGTCAGTAGACAGATTATAAATCTCGAAACATTGTTACATCTCCGTATCAGTGCGATCTCTTTAAAATCGCCCTGCTCTAGTCTGCCTACCGATGATGACTGCATGACGAGTTTCATTAGATACTATTTCTGCTCCAAGAAGTCACGCAATCGTTTATTTCACATCGGCCGCTTCAACACCAATCAGCTCCCGTTGATTAAACAATTAAAATCTAACCCTCGAGTGTTCTCGAACGCGACGGGGAAAGCGCCAGCAAAAAAAGGAAACACTGGGTTAGAGGGTAAACAGATTTCATGCGTGATTAGGAGGGAAAAAACAGCCTCGAACGCACGGGGGGGGGACAAACAACATCCGCCACGGGAGGTACGCGTGGCTCGCGAGGGGCCCGAGCAGTCACGGACCCTGGGCAATAAATGAGATACCTGCTGGTCATGGAAGCAGATCTTTGCCTTGTGATGGTGGAACACACCCAGATGGCAAACAGATTCCGCGCGGCTCGCGCCTATCCACGGTGTCCCCTGAGCCCCTTTTCTCTACTGCCCTTTCTCAGATGAATGGCCTTGGGCGATTCGTTCTCGCTAAGTTCACGGAATTCCCACGGACCCTGTGATGGGAAAACCCGAAAGTATTTGGCCTTCGTGGTTCTGTAGGCTCGTCAAGGAAGAAGCACTAAAACTGCACTAAATGCAAAGTGAAATATAAAACGAGCCGAACGATAGAATTGGGAGTAGGCCCATGGTAGGCCTATGTTATTTCCAGTGTTGAAACAAGGGTCCAATTTAAGAGGGACACCCCAGGGGCCACATTTTTGAGAGGGAGCACTCAGCTACGGAGCCCCCAAAGGGCCATGCTCAGCTGATGTTGGCCATTTAGTTCAAACAACAGAAAAACTTGGTCTCCACAGATCTCAGGCGATAGGTACTCTACCTGAAAACAGTGATATGAGGAATTTCTCAACATCTAGGTTCATTTTGAGTATAAGCTTGAGTATTAGACCAAAGGCAGTTTGTATTTGATGAAAGTTTGAAAGAAGAACGGTAACAATTGCCTTATCAAATCAGTGTTTTACAAAGCCCGACAAATCAGTGCACTGAGTTACAATACAAAGCTCGACAAATCAGTGTACTGAGTCACACAGCTCGACAAATCAATGCACTGAGTTACAAAGCTCGACAAATCAATGCACTGAGTTACAAAGCTCGACAAATCAGTGCACTGAGTTACAAAGCTCGACAAATCAATGCACTGAGTTACAAAGCTCGACAAATCAATGCACTGAGTTACAAAGCTCGACAAATCAGTGCACTGAGTTACAAAGCTCGAACGCACTGACTACAGTCAGTCATGGTCTGTTGCATAGAATAGTTGAAGATTGTGCATGCAGCCCCTGGTCCTGCTCATTTGGATAAAATTTATTTTCGAATCTGCGATCTAGACGCAGACGAAAAACTACAGGTCGGCTATATACGCTGATACGAAAGTGTGACCCGGGTTTAGAAATCAGTCCAGCAAACAGACAATTCTATTTTCGATTACGTAGTGAATCGACCATATATGTAGTTTATTAAAATGTATTTCATAACATCAGGTTACACGCAAGGAAAATAAATGGGGGTCTCTGTTTAGCAATAATGGTTTTTACGTTGTTGCGTTAAGTTATGTGAAAGGTGATCAACGTGCCTAAAAAGTTTCTACAATTTTTTTCGTCGGAATGACATTTAGGCTAATTTCACCTAGCCTTGGGTCAGGTTTTTTTAGTCAGTTTCAGTCATTAGGCGTTTCAGCAGTTCCGAGCAGCTCACTTTCACCGTTTTGTTTTTATATTTAAAGAAAAATGGGGCTTATAAAAATTCCCACCCAAACTTCTGATGGGGATCCTGTCTGTCTTCGAGTAAGAACTGCTGCACTGGTCCCAGCCCTTGAGGTGACAGCAGAGTAGGACGCCTGACATGATCCCGATATTTATTATAAACCACTTGCTCCCCGGGATTTCTTCTTGTTTATGAAAATAGGGACTATTGTTGTTTGTACAAAGTGGCCCAATAAACATCAGCACTGATGGACTTCTTGATGCAGGGGGGGTGACGGGGTTACTCTAAACAGACTTAGCTCCCGACCACTGACTACAGAGGAGCCTTTTAAGTCATAAAAATAGTGAAATAGTGCTTTCTGTTGAAATGCTTTTCTCTGCTTAGTTACAGGATCCATTCAAGACATTCAGTAAATGACAGAGAAACTAAGAGCAAGAACAAATAAACAGTGGGTGATGTAAATCAAGAGAACATCCCCATCACCAAGTATGAACAACAAACAAACTGGTACTCTCCCCTTTTTTAAAGGAGCAACTAAGTACTCTCCGTATTATTTCAGGCGACCGTTCATCCCAGAGAATCCCGCGAGAAACGCTTCATCGAGAAAAATCCCACGGCAATTAGACACCGTCCTCGACCCCACACTGGGAACACCAGCGAGGTGAGCAACTACACCCGGGATCTGTGCACTAGCAGTTGGGATTCCCACCACATGCGAGTCCAAGAAATCCTTGGTAAAAAGCGCGGGAACGTCTCACTCCCACAGAAAGGCGACCGTACATGCGTACTACATGTGTAACAACCCAGAGATGCGTGATTGGGGGAATTTGGTGCGCGCGTGCGCGTGCCGCAGTCGTTAATTCAATTTCCCGGGTAACTGTGGGGGGCTGTCTGCGACGTGGGTTGTGCTGTGTGTTGTGTGATGACGTGAGGACAGAATCGAGACTCACACTTAAGTTTCACATGTAATTTCTACCAATGGGATCCCGCCGAGATCTTTCTTCAAACAGTCCTAGTTGTCCGGATATTCAGTTGAGACAAGGTAGTACAAATAACATCGAACAAGCTCTTGAGAAGCTACAAACTTATATATAGTCGGATTTTAGGCTAGTCTGGATATCTGTGGAAGTTTTGTTTATTTCTGGTTTCTAAATAAAGTAATTACGATGAAAGTTAGATTTCACGCAACAGTTATGAGCACATCTTTGACTCTGGCTGGCGAAGTAGGCCTCATTCATGTTAGAGATGATGAAACTTGTCGGGGTCATTACCAACGCTCCGATCAACATTTTCTAGCAAAATAATACCAAGACGTGACATTTGTCAAAAATGTGTGAGCTGAGATTACACGTTCGTGTACCGACATGTCCCGTTTGTTGTCTTGAGTCAAAAAAAATTGTTATCTTTCTCGTGCAGGGAGAGTTCACGGTACATAAGGAAGCCAGCAAATGGGAAAAAAAGTTGCTCGTCACTGGTTCCCTCACAAAACCACAGGTAGGGCCTACATGTAAACAACTCAAAGAAGACTTTTTTGTGCGTGACTCGTGATTTTTGGCGCGCTCGCTGTCCCCAGACTAGCACGTGCCAAATGCGTCGTTAAAGAAAAAAAAAACACTTTTTTGGTCTTGTCACCTATCAGCAGACTTGGCAGTATGCCACTGGAGTTTGTTCAGAGCGTGGGAAAGTTTCCTCAGGTCGGTCCCAGGCGGTTTGATCCGCGGTCCCGTGGCTTGTCATAACCGCCGGGTAGGCACCGCGGCAACATTTTGCACGGGACCTGACGTGACGTTCGACCCTGGGCCACTCAACCCTGGACCCGGTGATTTAAGAGCCCCGGCAAGAGACCAAGAATAACAGCCCCCCCCCCCTTTGGAGGGGGGATGGGTGAGATCGTAAAAAGTGTTGAGGGAATACTGAAATGTCATAATTTTCGTCCAATTATTTTGATACCATGACTGATTTAGCACCAAGAAGGCATTTGTGGCGCCTGCGCTTCAACCCTGGAAATTCAACGCGATCTGTGGATTAATAATGAATAAGAAAAAGAGAAAGAAACAGGCAGGTAACATTACGAAGAAGTTAAGCACAGGAATGAGGAAAAAATACAGAACACCAGTCAAAATGTGAAGTGATGCGTAGTGATGTTGGGGATCTTTATTTAGCTCATTCCATTTACCTAGCCGTAATTTCAAAGGGGGAAACTTGTAAACTTAGGGCCGTGGTTCAGGTTTTTGCGCCAACAATCCTCGTCACGTTGCTCTTATGGCTTCCTTTCAAAGATAATTCATGACTGGTCTCTGCATCAGCAGTTACTGTCACCCCGCAAGTCGTCTTCATGTGCAACAAGATCCTCACCAATCTCTGATCTGATAGAACTCATTTCCGCTTGGAAAATACGAAAGCCAATTCCTCCAAGTTCTCACTCATCCCAGCCCCATTATTAGGATATTTTCTAGACTGCTGAATTTCTTCCTCAGGCAGAACGCTGTTACATGCCTATAGCACAAGTATTATGACAGAGCTAAGGATTTCCAAGCCGCATGAACGCTCAAATTTCCTGTCATCCTCTGAAATAAGATTACGTCCTGAGGTTTTTTATCATGAATCTGAATGATTACTGAAAAGCCATATGCATCACAATACCGATTCTGTACCTCAACATGCAAACTAAATGCGGTGTCAATCTAGCACCGTGTGGTGTATGGGTGTAAATATAACACCATGTTTCCCACAAATCTATCACAATCATGCGGCCACATGGTGCAGCGTGTTTGGCTTTTCTAATAATGCTCCAAGATACACAAATAACAGCCACCGGAAAATCAGTGGGTAGGCCTTTGCGGTGGAGTGGAAACATGAAGATTAACGATGTCTTTTCTGAAATTGACGGCTGCCGTTTTGCGAGATAACACCCAAGTAATTGCGCCTACGGCTATGAGAAGAAACTCTTACAAATTCTGGAGCGACCTCAAAGACTTGGAGTAACACAGGTAATGGTCGTCCAGTTTTTCTTAGAAAACAACATGAAGAAGATTGCCAGGCAACCATCGTGGTTTTCCAAACTTTGCGACGCACTTTGTTAATAGTCAGTATAGAGTGTGCAGGACCATAGAGTTAGAAGTACCACCATGGTAGGACTAAACTGGAGGTGACGATTAAGTCACTTTGTTTATTGGTTTTTTTTTGCGAGAGGAATGTCTTTGTCTGGGGCCTACCTGAGGTGCACCCGGATATGTATGCATACTGGGCTGTGTAGATTCCGCGAAGAGCGACGCGACACCAGCGCGCCTGCCGGATACCACGGACACCCCGTACCGTGGGAACCGTACGCTTGTCCGTTTCCCTCGGTCTCGTTCTGCGTGGCTCCCTTCTTTATCGCAACCAGGACCCTCAGAAACTCGTGAGTGGGAGGCAGACTGGGTTTCAAGTTGATGGCCGCGCATTTTTGGGGGTCATCACCCACATCGCGGCACACGCTGTACGTGGGGCCCCCCTGTGATTGTCAGGCAGTGATTGCGGGCCAAACAAAGCTTGAACGACGTGCGGGACCGAGAAAAAAAATGTACATGAAACATTACAAACGATCATATTTTAGGGGCAACACGGGCAATACAAAGGTAAGAAGTAAACAAACAAAAAGCAGGGGGGTCGACAAGCACAAAGCCCGCACTCTATGATGATTACGTCATGGGTTGACACTCCGGCGACCGATAATTGGCGATGCCCGTTCACTTCAGTCATAGTTATTGACTGTGACATCACTTTTTCGTCTCAGAAACGTGCTTGCTTGCCTGCTTCCTACCTGCCAAAAGTGGCATGCGATAAGGTAATTAGTTTTAAAATGAAAAGCAAAGTTCACGGACTAGGAGAGTCCCCATCAGTTTGCGAAATACGCTCTCAAGTTTCGCCCGGCTTTTTTTTTTATTTTTAGGAATTTCCGACAAAGAAAAGGGTAAAGACAGCATTTTCCGAACAAAAGGGCCGGCCATTCGACGCATGACTGAGGCCAAGAAGCGTGGAAAGGCAACACCCCCACAATTATGTCAAACTATGAATTTTCATAAACAACAACCAGTAAACAGACCACGCGCACGTGGATGCGCATGCCTGCGTCGGCTGTCAGATTCACGGTCCCACGCATGCGTAAATGCAGCAGTGGCTGGAAGTGTGGGATTGGCTCAGATGGCCTATGCAGGGCTTCTTCTCCTCCTCATTAGTGTAACCTGCGTGCATCACCACCGTGACCTCTGAGAAGAAGCCCCTGAGAGAAAAGGGGCAGCCTCTCAAACAGGCAGCATTTTCCTATTTCCAGAGTTCACCACTTTGATCTCTCTTCTCTTGTGATTCTTCACCATCCTGATCTCGTCAATCACACCACAGGTACCCCTGACACGTGATATCATCAGTGACGGGCATATTGACCTCTAGTGGTCAGCAACTCCAAGAAAGCACCCAGACAATACAATCTTCACCACATTAACTAACCTCCTATCTCCTCATCCACTCTCGCTCCTCCTCCACAAAAGGTTCAACTTACTGATTAAAAATTGTAACTGCCTGGGATATTTGACACGACGGTAAGCTGAACTTTCAAGGCACTTTTTCTTTAAACACTCCGGTGTACATCAAGCAGCTCAAGCATAATTTTGAGCTGCTGTGCTTACCAAGCAGTCTGTAAAGCAATATCTACCAAGATCACTGTCCTTTTACGGGCCGTAATCACGGACGCCATCAGCCAGCATAGGTCATGGAAGCCAGTGGTGGCCATCTTACCGAGCCGAATTCAAAGGAAACTCAACGTCTTGCTTGCCATTATTAGCCGAATCTTTCGCGGCAACAGAAAGCTACAATGGCACGAAAGCCGACACAACATTTGTATTCGGCATGGTAAGATGGCCACCGGTGGCTTCAATCAATGGAAGAATATCGCGAATCACTTCTTTATGACGTCCATGGCTGTAAAGCTCGTGAGCGCATGACTGGGACAGCGCCCTCTTGTGGTCATCCATGATGGTGGAAAAAGTTTACGCTGTAGGAGTGAAGGCCTAGGTAAAGAGATTTCAGGCGTAAAAACAGAACTGTGTCTCAAAAGACCCTCACGTTTTCGATGATTATTGGATGATACCACTGTCTGAGGGACCTTCTCAAAATTCCTCCAATTTGGATGGACCGTGACTTGTTTATGTTCACATGAAAATGACACTGACAGACGCATTGCAATTAAAGATTGTCCAATCAGATCTTATGGGTCTAATCACGCGATTTTTGTCCCTTGATCGAACAGGCTGTGTTGCTAATCTGACAGGGGTATCAGCCTTGTTTATAATGCATTTACTAACGGTGCACCGCAAGACTTTTGACTCAAAAGCCATAGTTTGTGGAAAGGGTATGTGGGAAAAAAATTATCGGATCGATAGGTGTCTCTTGCTGGTACATTTGGCTGTTAAAACATGAATGACCATGAAAAACTATAACCCAACGATGACACGTTCACGCTGAAGGTGAGTTCATCAACTGTAGAGCAGCGAAATTCGTTCGCTGAATGTCCGCCCTACCGTCTACGGCAAGAGGTTTGATAGGTCTCTAACAAAACACCTGTTAGTAAATTATGTCCTTAGCACTGTAAAAGCAAAAGCAAGTACAAATGATGTACATGTACATGTATATCGCTGGATATGTCACATGCACACACACCCCTGTCATCTTTTGGGTTTTTTCACCAGCATTGTGACACTCGCTACATAGTGACAAGCACCCTGCAGTGACCAGAAAATGTCTTATCGGTCGCCAATCGATAGTGCGGAGAATACGGGGACGCGGCGCGATAAGGAGCCCAGGCGTTGAGTGGGTGCACCAACCAGGCACGTGCGAAATCAAGTGGGAACTTTTTGACTCTCAAGTACCCGGCTGGGTCCGCGTGGGGAACAGACCGTGGGAAAATTCCGATAGTCTCACCTAACAGGTGTTATTTAAACTGCGGAGTGCCCGTTTATTTAATCAGTGCTGATTTCTTTTTTTTTTTCTCCCTCTCTCTTTCCCTCCTTATCTCTCCTCCCCCGCCCTCTCGTGTTTGCCATACGTGGAATCTGCAATTCTACTGATGATTTGTTTTTTAAAAGATGTTAATTTCGTACATTTTATGGGATAGGCCTATGTCGGTAGATTTTGATTTTGACCCCAGGGTTGTTTAAAGTGGAAATGAATGAACATGACAAAAACATTAAATGAAGTCGAAAAGAGTACAGGCTTCAAGTGGGCAACAGTTTTGAAAAATCTGCCCAATTTTTCGGTTCTATTTGCAGATAATTCTCATTGTAAATGAATGTGACATTTTGTAAGGAACAAAAGTAATTACTTCGCAAGGTTAGGGATACTACAATGTTGTGAAAGACAACTTGTCGACTTGCAACCGATGGTATATTTGAAATGTTCGAGAAAAAAACATCATGGATCGGCTGGGCATGTTGCAAACACTGCGGGGAAACAGTTATGTCGTTTTGCATTTCATTCGCTCGATTCGCTGGAGACGATAAAATCCACAGAATCGGTCTAGTCAAACAGCGCAATTCTCATAGTGTCAAGAATGTTACTGTATACCTGGCCGTGAATTTTAAAAAATACAAAAAATAGCGTGAGTGACGAGACCTCTTTGTACCAATATTCAGATAAGGGAACTCGGCAAAGATTTGTTTCGACCACAGGTGAGCTCACCAAATCGCTTCTTTGTTTGCCTTTCCCATGGTTCGGTACCGTGATAAGGCAGGCCCCTAAAATATCATCAGTAAACACCTCGTAAATACCACCTATAAATGACTAGATTGCGAAATACAAAGAAACCGCATGATAAAGAGGTATCCCTGAAATGACGCATCTTGCCAATGCTTTCGTTCACTGATTTTTTTTTTTAATTGGAGAGTTGCAGCTACTCAGTTTCGCCGGCTCCTCCAGATTAAGTGCAGAAAATTCATTAATGAATGGTGGTAACAGACAGACTGTGGGCTTCGGATGAGAAGAGATATTTCTTGTGGTTGTTGGGGGAGTGCATTCCGATAGGGCAGGTCCTATTGTACCGAAGCGTGGGATAATGTTTACCGCGGACACGCACTGGTGGTTCGGCGTGATCCGCGTGTACCCTGTCTCGTGACACTGGACGAGTTAACCGGTAAGTCCCGCACGCACGTACGGGGTAGCCAGGGCTCGCAGCATCAGTCTCGGCGGATCGCGACCCCGTGGCTAGCAACAGTACACCACTGGGAACGTTATCTACGATCACTGTTTACCTTTGACTGCCTGTTTACAATTAGCTGAGTCGTCGTCGGGCTCGAGGGGCGGGGTTTTCCCACACTCTGGGCACGCTCGACGTCGGGCCGCAACAATGGAGTCGGCACGTGTGGTTCACCGAGAACAACCGGCATCGCATACCGATGAACAGCACCGCAAACCCTTAGGCTCCGCCCATGAGTGCTGTCACCACCGTCTTAATCCAATCGCGTGTGCGCGGTCGGCCGCCGCCGGCCAATGAGCGCCCGCTATTTCCGGCACACTCGCGGCCGCTCGGTGAGTGACTGAATTTTTATCAGCACGCCGCCGATTGGCGGAATGTCCCGGAATTCACTTGTGGGAACCCGTGTTATGGAATGTTCACACAGACTGCAAGGCGTGCGTGAATGACGAGACGTTGAATAGGGACGTGCGGCCAAGAAGTTAGCCAAAGCGCAGTGTGAAGGCATTTGGAGCGCAAATCTTTTCACATATAACTTGAAATACCCCTTACGACACGGAAAATATTTAGTCACCATATCGTCCTGTGCTTCGACACACGTACACGCGACACGCTCCACTCCCAGGATTTTTTTATTCTCTGTTGGAATTCCTCCCTCTTCTGTTCCATCTGTCTTTGTGACTTGAGACAGGATGCCGATAGATACGTCTAACAAGCCAAAGATGCACGAAGGACGAAAGGTAGCTATCTCCTATTTGTTAGGTTTTTGTAGCTTTTCTCTGAGGACAATGTTACCTCTGGACATTTTCCCTTCAAGTTCGTGTTTGCAACTACGTAACACAAACGTAGAGAATGACATCTGACTTTAGAAACCGTGTATTGGAATTTCGTCGCCTTTTGTGCACTGGTTAACGATTTTTTTAAATTGAGAAATGGTAGAAATATGTTCGGATTCTTGTCATGACAGTATGTTCGATTTGTTTATTTAACCTGCCATGCCGGTGTGTCAACTGTTAGGTTTTTTGGCTTGCCAAATTTTAACATGGTCGAAACTACTTTTGCCGAACCTGAAGGCTTTACATGGTTTTTATACACTATCGATCTGGAAAAAACATTAACCGTGTGTTTTTTCTTCTCTATTCTCAGTCATCAAAGCCTCTCATGGAGAAGAGGCGTCGGGCTCGTATCAACGACAGCCTGGGCCAGCTCAAGACACTCATCCTGGAAGCCACCAACAAAGATGTAAGTCTATCTTCATATAACCACCCCCCCCTTCCCTGCTTTCTCTAAAGGTTAGAATTGAAAATAAACGGTGCTGTGTGTGATTTGAGTTCTGTTTTCCGGTCGTGTGCATCATGCTATGTTACGTACTAAACGCGACTAGTCAGTGGTGATTGTCAATTTGTAGTATTGAGAATGTTCTTGGAAATTGCAATTCTTATGGAGAAAATCTGATCAATTGTGATACTATTACTAATCAAAACATCGTTTTTTAGAGTTAGACACCTGTTCACGTGTACCGTTCTGGCGTTTTTTATTTTTCGCGCCCAATTTTTGTATTGTCTCCATCGCCATTTTTCAACCTGTCTCAAGACGTCACTCCTTCAACAAACAAACTTCCCCCATCTCGCGCGCCCTGTGACTTATGTCTATTTACTCGTGTCATTAACCCCCCCACCCCCACCCCACCCCGGGCACCAGCCTGTACGTACGTGTAGTCGATACATGCCCAAGCTGTTTTTTTGCCACGAGGGCCCACTTTGTGTCTTTCAAGACCCTGGCCGAGTTCCCCGCCAAAAATTACGAAAGAGAGAGAGAGCGAGAAGAAAAGATGATTTCAGACGTGACGACAGCTTAGTGAAATTGGAGCCCCGTGGGACGGTGGCCGCTGGAGTCAGCAAAGCTCCCACGACCTCTAGTGCGGCTGTGCTGTCTACGCTACCCGCACAGCCGAAGCCCCACGCAGAGTCAGAGAGAGAAAGGCAGCTCCAGTTTGGGTCCCACGGTGGTTTAGAACTGATGCATTTCCCCCACTTCACTTTGGTTTGTCAAGTCAGTCAAATGCACCTGTTGTACCGCATATAGGACCCGGGCTGCCTCATCCAGGTAATTGATGGGGTACCCTCTTTTCAACGCACGGGTAAACACTTACTGGCCCGTGACAGGTGCGTTTATCGGCGTATCTTGCCTTTGGCGCGTGTTTCGAATCAATTCCGAAGCCGTTTTTTTTTCTGGGCACGATCGACCTGTGCCCATCGACCGGTCATACTCACAGGCGCGCTTTGCATACGCATACCTTGGCTGTTGACTCATGTTTCTTTGTCCTGTTTTGTCTACCCTTGCAGAGTTCCCGCCACTCCAAATTGGAGAAGGCAGACATCTTGGAGATGACTGTGAAATACCTTCGCAACATGCAAAGACAACAGATGTCTGGTAAGACTAATTGCTGTGAAACCAGTAATACTTACACCCACTGGAATTGCATGGAAGCTTTACTAAAATTCAGATGAACAGACAAATTAAAAGAGGCGACTGGAAAATGTCCTTTTTGACATTCCAATATTAATTCAGTTTTTATTATGAAGGTGGTGGCAGAAGTATTGTATTGCTAGAAATGCATACTTGCAGTGTCAGTAGTTGAGAGATCTTTCCCATGCCCTATGTCTCCTTCACCATTTAAATTTATTTCTTTCTTTTTTTCTCCACAGCTGCCATTAACAATGACCCCAACCTGCTGAACCGCTATCGTCTTGGGTACAGTGAATGCATCAATGAGGTGTCTAGGTTCCTGAACAGCTCGTCTGAATCCAACGTGGAAGTACACACCAACCTGATAGGTCACCTGGCCAACTGCTGCAGTACCCAGCAGCAAGGTGCAGCTGGTCAGCCGAAGCAGCAGCAGCAGCCTCCAACTCAGGTATCACAGCAGCAACAACAGCAGCAGCAACACGTGACTTACGCCCCTGCGGCCACCATCTCCCAAGCTGCCGCAGTCCCCACCACAGTTGTGCAGTCATTGCATCAGCATCAACAGCAGGCTCAACAGCAACAACAGCCTCTCCAGGTTGCTGTGCCTTGCTCGACCAGCCCGCAGTCTCTTCCTCAAGCCGTTGCAGTGAATGTCCCTAGCCAAGTCCACCCCGCGGGTCTCAAGACGGACAGTAACAGTGTAGCCCGGGTGATCTCGGGTATCCCCATCGGGGTACCAGGAACCCTACCGTCTGGGGAGATCACGGTAGTTCTGCCCTCCCAAGCCCTACCCGGTGGCCAGCTCCCCAGTCACTTCATCCCCGTCTACGCCCAGAGCACGCCCCTACTCTCACCCCCAGCTTCGTCGCACAGTGGCAGCACCACTCCATCTCCTATGTCGAGTCCGACCTCCTCGGTGAGTTCCCCACCGTCCAACCCCGCCAGCAGCGCCCAGGTGTACCAGCACACCATCGCCAGGGAGTCTCCCCAGACGTGCTTTGTGCCGTCCCACCCAAACTCGGCCGTGCTGTCCCCGGCCCCTTCCCCGGTCACCAACGGAGACGCCCGGGGCTCCGCCAGCAGCCCGGTGGCCGGAAATCTAGCCCCTATCATGGTCCAAGCCACGCCGACCCTGGTCACACTCCCAGCGCCATGTACTGTCTACCAGACCTCTCACCTGCAGCTCGCCGAGAACACCCACAGCCAGGAGGTCAACCCAAATTCGCGGAGCACAGTCTTGCGACCCATCAACGCCAATGTCCCGCCTCCGGCCGAGCAGGACTCAATGTGGAGGCCTTGGTAATAACCACCAAGAACTGAACTGAAAGAACACTTGGTGTAATACTTCGAAACAGAAAAAAAAATCGCATGTATGACAGTGTGAAGGCTTGTTGTGAAGCTTGATTGGCAGTTTATACAGATTTTCCCGCCTTTTTTTCCTTTTCCTAAGTTTTCCTTGGCTTTAAAGAAGGAGAAGCATTCCTTGCGAAGTAATCCACCGTATTCCATGTTTTTGTACTCCAGTAACTGTCATTCCATTATTCAAAAAATCAGGTCTATATTCCAATGCAAAATGAACAAGACTGTAATCTATTCCACAATATAATAGTGTATTCTGCATTCCATGCTCTGGGTGTACACGCACATGTATTTGCTGGACGCTGACGATAGACGAAACCATTTGATCCTGCACTCAACACGAACCGTAACTCTAAAACATGCCTGAGATGCCTCTGTACCACCTTGCTTTACAGGGGTATTGTTCAAAATGTTCTATGCAAAATAGTTTTCATGTACTTGAATGAGCGATGTGAAATTTTCTTGGCTGTGCTTTTCTTGAGTTGTACATAGCAGTAATTTATTTTTTCACTCGAGAAAGCTGAGCCACTCGAATTTCTAAGGCATAAAAAGGCTATGCAAGTCGAAACGTTCTTTACAATATGTATATAGTATAGAGTTTTTATGTTATGTGTTGTGCTTCCAGAAAATTCCAAAAATCAAACGGTAATTTGAAAGTTATTCAAGATATTCAAGATTGTGGTGAGAAATGTTTGATGGTGATTTGTTTTTGTCTGCATGGTTACCAAAGTATTCACCTCCCTTGGTATTCACCACGTGCTGAGATAAATGGGATTTTTTTGTACGATTTCTGAGATATATTTTCGTATTGTTTTGAATGAAAACACAAAATAAATATACCTGCGAGTGAAACTCTTTGCATGACGGCTGTAGCTTTTGGGTTGGTTGGTTTGTTTGTTGGTTGGGGTATTGGGTTGTTTGTTTGTTTGTTTGTTTGTATGTGTGTTTTTTCGTTTTGTTTGTTGTTTTTGTCGTGTAGTTGTTGGTGGCTGTGTGTGTGTGGAAATTTAGTTGGTTTCTTGGGACTTCCTCAGTTCGGGCAATGAAAGATAACAGGTATTCTGAATCGGTTTAATTGGAGATTGTTGAGTTCGTTGGATAAAAATGAATAGAAAATGGAAACTTGCATGCTGGTTGGAGTTTATCGAGGTGGAAACTGGTTTCTAATGGGGGGTAGGTGACAAACCACGCTGATGAAAGGGGATAGAGAAGAAAAAAAACTGATTTTTTATTGTAAGTGTGCTGATGTGTTTTTTTCAATATGCGTAGGAGCCGACTTTCAACGAAAGATACTGTAAATAGTTGGAACACCCAGCGACCCTAGACTCCCCCCCCCAAAAAAGACCTACACCAGGGCTTGCACACTTATTGTGCATAGGATCGTCTGCACGATTTGGCCCCATTGACTATCCTAAGATCTGACAATCCCGCCGGCGCGCTCTTTTCAGATGGGAAGGCGCCAAAAATGTTAAGAAGTCACCTCTCTCCACTTGAGCGCCCCTGGCAACCCGTGGCATTGCGCAACGCGTGGGAGGGGACAAACAGCGTTCGCTGCTATACCGACCCCCCCCTCCCGCCTCACGTGCGTGTCTGGAGAATTTCCCGTCTCCTATATTCCCGAGACAATAACCACACATTTACCCCAGGAACAAGACGATGGTTTGGTCAAGAGATCAACCATTGGGAGTGATGGACAGTGAGGGCATTTTTTTTTTGCAAAGCATGGGAAGCTGTGCCTCCATTCACACCCATGGATTCGCCTGAAACCCCATACATGCCTCGGGGGACCGACCAGTAGTACAGTTGAGACATTGTACATGAAAAAGGGGGTTCTTCGGTTGGGGCGTGACGTAACTTGCGGTGGGACGCGTTTTTACGATGTATTAAGACGGACAAAAAAGCAGGCTAAGGGTGCCAGCTGAGAACACGAGGTAGAAACAGTAGAATCCTCCCCATTCAGCCCAAAATGTGACCTTGATAAGGGCCTTTCTATGGGAAAACGAAAGAACAGATCGCAGATTTACAAGAGAAGGCAAGGTTTTGATTCACTTCCCAAAGTACATTAACATTGTATTGAATTTTCAGACAAACTTCTAAATATTTGCTGCAGTTTCTTACCATTTAACCATAGTGTCTTCCCGTTTCACTCGATCATACCGCGGTTCTATACAGTTAATTAACTGCAACATTGTAGCGTGTTTCAACTTTCGTGGTGACAAATGAAAAGTGCGGTCACCTGAGGACCTATTCCTTCACGGTACAGTGCGCAATCGACAACACGAAGTACATCATACAGTACCCAATTATACATGTGTGTACAGTGCATATGATTCGGTGATGACAGTTGACATGCCAACTCAGATTAAGGGGGTTATATGATTACAACTCAAGGATTACATAATGATTAATCAGTTAAGTTTCAGATTTAAGCTGGACAAATACTACTTCTGCCCCCCCCCCATTCTTGCAGGCTATATTTTCCCGCCTGTACAGGGGTGTATAATAACCTATAAGCAGCACAATGGTGTCTATCAACAAACGGCGAGGCGCGTGGGGCGACGGCCTGGCGTCAACACGGAGTGATCGGACATCATCTCTCCCGTCAAAGGGATCGGAGCTGGGGATTGCATGCAAGCCAGCGCAGCCCCCGCCAAAAGCGCGTTCCCACGGTTTCGCGTCGTCAGCACCCTTGAAAATACCCGGTAATGACCAGGCCAGCAATGTCAATGACCACGCCGGGCTCAGACTCCGAGACACCACCGGGGGAGTTTACGGCGCGAAGAACGGGGAATTTACGACGGGTCGTATTTTGAAAACGGGTAGTCTGGGCTGCGGTTTTGCCCCTAAACTTTTTGTGTGTAAAGATTGCCGAGTTCCCACCAAATTGTAAGAGTCACTCTTTTAGAGAAGGCTAAATCACCGATTGTTCATCTTAAAGATAGCAGTCCGGTTGCGCTTTCTGTCTTAATGCGAGAGGCCTTGTATTAACTTATAAGGAAAGTATGCATCTGGGAAATTGTACGAGCATTCTGTTGAGGACGACCAGAGTGTAATTACCAAAACGTCGAACAGGTGTCTTCCTCAAGTTTAACTTTTAGGCCTATCTTTAAAGTTAGTCGCTCTGTAGCATCCACGTACCTGTACTGTGCATGTACGTGTACTGTACATTGTACGTGTGCTTGAAAGTTGTGTGTGTGTGGGAGGGGGGTACGTGCAAGTGCCACGGTTCCAACAATGTCAAAGCAAAGTTCAAATAATATGTGTATATTTTATTTCTATACGTATACCGAAAAAACCTCAGTGGGAAACTTACTGCATGGTGACTTTCAAATCTGTATTAGATCGAAGAAAAGATCGCGACGGGTTTTGCACCGACGACATTCGAAATATGACGTGCTTGTCGGTACCAGTGCTATCCAGTCAAACACGGCACAACTTTGGTGTTCAGTGAACAGAGAACAGCACCAGTCAAGTGTTGAATTTACACCACAGGTTTCGCGGTGCAGGCCTAATGTTATTGAACACTAGTTTTATAATTTTTTTTTAACGGAAGCCGGATGCACATGGCCCTTCAAACCTCCCACACAACAGAGTCACTTTTCTTAATTGCTCGTGGGCTGGATATTTATGAGGCTGCAAAATGCCGAGTGGATTTGCTGGTTTGATGACGTGACCCTCCAAGAATGCAAGACCAAAAAAAAAAAAAACAACACCCCACCCTGAACTAGGGTTCGTTGATTCCGTTTCGTCAGGGTACACAAGAAAGGAGTTTCTTATCCACAGATCGCATGCCAAGAGAGGCGACGATCGTCATTCGAAAAAAAATTAGCAAAATTGTTTTTGCGATGACTCTTACGAGCGGATAAGGAAATTAAATGACAATTTAAGGTCGTAAAACCGCACACAATATTACAAACAGGCACAAGTATTTCTCGGAACAGCGGTTACGCAGTCACTCATAAAGCGTGCTTCCGTTACTATCGCGCTAATGAGCTTCAGAAAAAAAAAGTGGTCGAAAATATTTTCCAGCTTTTGTTTAAATTAATAATACCGAAGGACGCTGTTGTTTATGTTCCGTTTACCGCTTCATTAGTTGCGTCTACAATGATGGTGGGTGACCATCACGCGTGCGCCCAAATCTCCACTGCGAGTCGACGTTCCAACCAAACCCGCGAAACGCTATGAAGCAGCAGAGGGCGCCCTCTTAAGCAGAGGTGTTTTTCTTTTATAGCGTGTAGATGACGCTTCTGGCCTGAACAATCTGCCTGTTTTTTCCAATTTATGGGAGACAAGTTTCCAATTTATGTGACAGAAATTAAAACTTTTGGATGTTGGCATGCTTTATATTTCTTGTCGGTCTTTGTCCATGTCGGTCTTTACATCTTTATGCAGTTAATGGGCTGTGCACTTCTGAGGACGAAGTTTAGAAGATTTTTACTTGCAGAGTATATGTACATGGCACATGTATGCCCCTGAAAATGCACCGGCTTAAGAAACAGGAAAACAGGTCTCAGACGTGAAATTGTCTTGTCTCAATAATTTATTTTGACGAGGCACATGCAGAGCTTGCGCATGCGCATTTGTACCGTGTGTTGCCTTTGTTTCTTTCAAAATGGCCGCCGAATCCAAGCGACGTGTGTGGACGCGCACGTGTTAAGGTAATTGTCTGGTCCCTTTCTTTTCCAACTTCGAAAAGAAAAAAAACATGTGCGTGACAAGCTGAAGTCAAATTTGCTGTTTGTCACTTTCTCCACTGATGATCTACAACGAAGTTAGTGGCGTTGATAATCTTCATAACGGAAGACTAGGTGTCAGACAAAAATCCCCAAATATTCCATTGGGAAAAAGCAACTGGTTTTTCGATTTAAAGGAAGGAAAATCACCCCATGTTGAAAGATAAAGTTATATAGCAGTGCACGGATCTTCCCCAAGGACGAACATTGCGATATGTGTTGCAGAGGTCTGAATTCCTCGGAGTTGTTGAGTTTACTTGGACTCCGATATCTCCATATGGATATACCGTCAGTAGCCAAATTAATTAAGGCCTATTCTGCGTTTTTAAACCATTTTTTTTTCGTGAAAACCACCCACACTGAAAACATTCGGCTGTACTTTCTAACCACGGAGAAATAATCCACGTTCTCTTGTGCATTGTTAATGGGGTGTAGTGAGTTTAAAAGCATACCTGTGGGTGCAGCGACAGTCACACGAGCTTACTACGTTTGAAATGCTCTTTACTGCCATCTGTTCACATTATCGGGCGATCAATCTAAAAAGGGCTGAACTGTTTACAGAAATACAACGAAGCCACCAGCATCAAAATGGCACGTGACATGTATCGATCCATTCTTTCTACAGTGCAATTATAAGGGACAATGGAGCCAATGGGGAAAGGTTGGCCATGGGAGAATAATAACCAATTGTTTGCAGAACAATGGGTAACCCGCAAAGTGGTTGATTATCGATGGCACACCAAAAGATCCTTTATATATTCATGAAGTTGGGCTGAATCGAAATCGCTTAGCAAATGCATTATGACTTTTGCTCTCACTTGCAAAATTTCGTGCTGCTTCGGCGCTTTTAAGACCCGCCAAAGCCGTCTAAATTTACACCGCTTTCAAAGTGCCCACATGTATCCTGAATTGGTATCCACATTCGTTATTTTCTAAATTTAATTTCCATGTTTAATATACATAAATTAGTTCCAGAAGCCTTGCGGGCTCTGCGAATCTAGTAGCGGAAAATAAGTCACTTCCGTGAAAGACATAATCTCGACTTCAATTCCTTTTCCAACACAATGTCAGAGAGCGGACTAAATGTAATTACACACCGAACGAATATTTGGAAACTGGTGTACAACTTAATAAATCGCAGTTAGAGCCAAAATAGACACCTAGAACTTAGAAGTTGAATCAATAAATGCGGGAGAGGGTGTGTTTAGTTCCAAATTGTATGAAAATTCGAATCAGAAAATGTCACATGTGTTGTATAGAATTTCTAAAACCATCAGGCGGGTCCAACTGGACATAATTACATGTTTAAACAGGTGCAACTGCTACCATAGCACCTCACCTGAAAAAGGGGTCGAAGTTTTGGGGTCACTCTATTCAAAAAAAAGGAAGAAGAATGATTTGTCATTCGCAGAATAAACATTCTGACGTCATCGTTATGAAAAAGCCCACAATTTGGTAGCAATCTTTGTCTGGCACTGCCTGGCCCCACACAGTTTTGTGCATGACCAGCCCCCGCCCGTTCAGGTGAGTTCCCACGGGCCATCGCGGTCAGTACCAAGAATAGGCTGCGTATGGGGGATATATCCCTCTTTGCCGAGCCCCTTGTGTATAGGTTTCCGAAACGGATGTTGTTGGGGATTTGCGGCTCGCGTGGTCTCCTGTCTCCCGGGCCACCCTGAAATTTCACGCCCGGCAGATGATCAAACCGGATGATCCTTGGTCAACGTTCACGTGAAATGTTTGCCGTTCCCACGGGTGGAGTTGGTCTAGAGGGCTTTCTGGCAAGCGTCAGGTTGCAGACCAGTAAATAAGCTTCCATAGACAATAGTAATAAATAACCCCACTTCAAAAAATAAGGGGAAAATATTCACAAGTTTCTCGAGTGTTCAGAACACATATCAAATGAAAGCTCACTTCCTCACTTTTCATTTTCCTTTCAATTTTTAGTGGCTAAACCGATGACTTTTGAAGATATGTCTCACCAGAGATGATCACTTCTCAAAACAGTCACGAGACCGACCGCTATTTCGAAACTTACTGCCGACACTCCGTCACAAAATACCGGTATAAGGAGGGTCCCGTTTTATTCCACACTTACAAGAAACACTGGCCAGCTGGGAGTCCTGCTGGCAGATTTCAGGCTCCTTTACAAACCACCCATGCAGTCCACGTACCATGAAATGCTCTAATAAATAACAGAGAATTTAACCAGCCCGCAATTGTGATCCAGTCCACGCGGGCAATTCTGGGCCCATTTGCTGGCCTGCAACCGTCAACTGCCGGGACTGGGGTGGTTGGGGGCGGTTGTTTGGCCAACGAGGGAACCTAGACCCTAACTTTCCAAGCACTCGCACCAAAACCAGTCATAGTACATGTCCTTTAACCCACTGTTTGGAGAGTCAGATTCCGAATGTCAAATCGATTTCCCGGATGACAATAGCCAATATTCTGGACTTGACTACTTGACATTTTACAACCTCGTTAAACTCATTATTGCAACCTTCATCAAATCGCTGAAAAAAAATGAAATGTTAAAAGCCAATCTTGCGAAAAAGGCATCGTTTTCACTTCGAAAGAACTCATGATTCAAGATAAGCCTCCTATGTGTATTTTAAAAATTATATCCCAGAAATGTGTAAACTGAGTACGGTAGGCCTATATTTTGCTTTTCAGCTGAACGGTTTAAAGTTTTCATTCGGGGAACGAAAAACTGTTGCAAATAGTATTACTTCCGTGACGGAAGTCCGCACTGGTTAATAGCTGTGGGAAACTTGACACATTACACGAACTGACATCGATCTCTTCTCGGTCGAGGTGTCAACAGGCAGGCAAATGTTACGCCCAAACAATAGCGTCTGTCCCAACTATGTCTGGGACAGTCCCAACTGCAGTGCGGCGGTCGGGCTGGCCCAACTATTGTTGACCAATTATTGTAGAAAATTTCTCATCCTAGTCCAAGTTATACATCTCACACTTGACACAATTCATCTAAAATATGGCACTTCATCTATGACATGACATTGTAAACAATATGACTTCGGCACATGCTGGGCACATGCACACTGACCTCTGTGCTGTATAATATAGTTGGGCCGGCCCAACTGTAGCACTCTAGTTGGGACGGTCCCAACTATAATTGGGACTGATGCGGTAGTTAGGGCATAACAAAATCAATGACCAGTAATTAGACACTTGGTAACTAGCGATTAGCACGTTGCAGATCCGACAGGTCCATCCAGGGCAGGCGACAACGTGGACCACGAGTGCATAACCCAAGAATCCTGGTGAGATCAGGGGATGTCAGACGACGGGAAATTTCATACACCGGAAACACGTCATGCTGCTTATTTGTACAATATCTCGGGACAGATCAGGAGGGCAAGACTGTAAAATGTGATTCGCAGAAACGTGATCATGGATTATGTGATCACCTTTACTTTGCCCATAGAGGAAGGTCCTTGCTCTATGGTCTGCCTGCAGATTATTTTTTCTTTGAAAAAACGAAGCCTCCCTCAAATTCGAGGGGAAATGTGCAAGCGGGTCCACCCATTTATGCGTCGCGTGGGGACTGCGGCCGACGGGAAATTCTTGAGAAATGACAAAGGGGGAAAAAAGAAAAGAGAAAGCGAATGAAATGAAAAATATGGAGAGAGATGAAAAATCACCCATTTCGTCGAAAATACCTCGAACTTGACCTTCTTCCACCGTTAATGGCTTGCCTGACTTTGATAGGTTACACCAGACAGGTGTTTTCCCCCTCCCATTAAAAAAGAAATCCTGCACACTGCCACGCCACGGACGGCCATAATGAACTTTATTCGACCCGATTCGCGCTTCTTAACTTCGCCCGACTGCTAAGCTTCCTGATGCAAATTCCCTACAGGGTGTAAACAACAAAGCGTCATACAGAAATACCGGAGGAGATACGCTCCTCGTCCAATTTCCACAACCGAACGCCCCAGACGCTGTGCAGGTGCGGTCACACTGCACAAACAGCCGTGGCAACCAATATCACCGGAGCTGGAAAGAATAATGGAGACATATTGAATGACTGTTAATCGTGACACCGAACGCTTTATTCGAATTCTTAGAAATATTAAACATAGGCCAGGCTGCAAACACTGTCAGAAAGCTCGAAGGTGTCGTATTATTAGTCGCAAAATTGTTGCGATAGTGCTGACATTCGATCGATTATAGGGCCGCTCATATGAGTGGTGTGATAGTCAATCATTAATGCAAGCTATCCGCAGTTTGTGACGGATCCTTTCATCCATGACAAAGTGTGATGTTTGTCAACGACCCAGACAGGGTCAAAAAGTTTTGGACGATGTGCGTTTTGGCACTAAAGTGATGAGACAACTGCCGTTTCTGACATCATGGCTGCGTAAAGCACCAAGGCTTGCGAAAACGTCGAACCGCCAATACGGCGAATCAGTGTCTGACAAGAACCGATTTCGATTGGAAAGATTGGTACCAACCGCCAAAATCGAGTCATATGCACACACACAAGCACACGGGCAGTCGCAGCGTCAGCAACACAGAACGTTGTTGCTTGGTTACAAGACGCCCTCTATCTTCGTCCAGGCACTGAGTCATTTTTCCCCAGTGCAGTTGTTGTTGTTGTTTTGTTTTAATGGCGCTTTCAGCTTCTCAGACCATTTGCGCCAATAACTAAACGTGTATTCATACACTTTATTAATCAACATCACATTACGGAGTTCGGAAGAAGGTCCAATTTTAGAGGCAGGAGGAAACCGCAGTACCCGGAGAAAACCTGCGAGAGCGAGTATGGACTGGAAATCAAATGCAATTAATGCCTGGGCCAAGCCGGGACTCGAACCCGGGCCTCACTGGTGAAAAGCGAGGAAAGAACCGCTACGCTAACCCGCTCTGTCATCTGTATGGAGTCAATTACGAGGAGACAGGTAGTAGGCTAAAACGGCAGTTCGACAATACCTCACTGACGGCAAGATTTAGTGTTGATTTCATAGGATATAGACGCTCAGATGACAGAATATGATAACGTGCTTTTACTAAGATGCTTTCCATAGTTTGGATGACTTTCCAACCACCCAAATTACTTCCTAGCGTTCCAGTAAATATTGATTTAAAGAGCCAACTATACATTCTTGCATCCCAAATTAGACTCATAATCGCGGGGAAAAAAAGAGGAAAGTGAAAAAAAATACATACATCGATAAACAGGTACATGACGATAATACTAGGGGAAAAATGCACAAATCCTATGAAACACCAATGTTGGGGTGAGGTCTGAGGTAACCAATAACAGTGTCCCGTGTTTCCTGTCCCCTACCCCAATCCTCTCCGTTCAACCCCGTCAGCCCACCCCCCCACCCGTCTACACACATTTGCGCCAATGCGTTACCACCGGGCCACGAAATCGACCCTGATAACCTCAGCATTTAAGGACGGCTTCAATCAAATTTGTGGCGTGTTGTTAACCACACAAAAATGATGTTTTTCAAAAAAGTTGCCTTCCTCTGGGACCCTATTCGGTATGATTTATCATTTTGGCAATAACGGTTGGCCTACATTTGGAATGGAGAGAGATGATTGGATGATATTTTGGACGGACGTGTTTTGCTTTCTTGTTCATCAGTGAGAGAATTGATAACAGAAGTACTTTTCTCACTCTTCACAAAACCAGTCACAGTCGGTTGGTTCTCAGTGCCATTTGGTGGTCCGTTCACAGAGTGATTGATACCAGGACAGCGTCAGCTCTCAACCCTACCTCAAGCTACTTTTAGGCCATGGAGTATGTGGCTTATTGATATGAGCTGAAAGTTCTGCAAAGGTATAATACCAGACTTGTAACAAGACTACATGAAGATCGGCCCGTCCGTATAACAGCTACAACATGTAGAGAGAAGGGGGTGCAAACTGTGTTTTTCTCGAAATCTCCAGGAAACAGTTAGACCGTTATGCCGAGTTCCGTGACTTCTGAAGGAGGTCGAGCGTGCGATAACGCACACCACAAACTTGCCTCTCGAATTCCGTCAGTTAAGGAGCGTGGGAACGCGAGCATGAGGCCTGGGTGCCGTAACCCTAACCCCCGGGGCCGGCCGGACCCGATCGCCTCCCTCCTCCAGCTAATTAGTATGAGAATACCCCGGCGACACGCGACTCTGTTTGGGTTCCTGCGCCGGCGGCTCCCCTTTCCGGTGTGGAATTTCAACTTTTTCACGAATTGAATCGGCGTTCCGGGCGGGAAATCAGCGCAAAACTGGCGGGGCCGGTGGTAAATATCATCGGGGAACAACAACAGGCCTGCAGGATTGTGTTTCCGGTGCCATTGTGTTTCGGGTGGTGAGCTGAGAGGAAAGAGGGGCAGCTGACGACCCTAGGCGTGGCGAGAGTGGGGTGGGGGAGAGTGGGGGTTACCCTAGGGGCATGAGTATTCAGAACACCCGGTCCGCTGGATGCACAAGAAGTCGTTGGTTGTACAGGTTTTATTGCACACACGCCTATTCGTGTTTTAGCAGGAAGATTTCTTCTTTCAGAACAATTTTCACTGATCAGTAATTCTGTTGTTCTTTTCCTGGACTGGCGTCCTTTTTCTAGAAAACTTGAAATTAGTTTTCGAGATGTCTGTTGTTAATTAGGCCAGTATTTATGCGAATGAAAGTTTCTTGGTATACGCACACCTTTATGTGAGAGACAGCCACGTTACCGAGAGACTTGACCAATTTCAAATCGGCCCGCATATTTCCGTGATACCTGAAACATTATCCACTTCGTGATCCAAATTACCCTGTTCGCCGAGTTGAACAACTTTGCTTTCGGTCATTTCATGCGAAACTGGTCATTTTGCGTCACCCACCAACAGACCAAGTCTGCTGTCCACTGGTGTACCTTTCCCCTGCGGTTCCCCGCTCGCTACACTAGTGAGACCGCTGGAAACTGTCTCGTGGAAACAGCCCAAAATATAATTATTTGACCACACGCCGGTTGAAAATATGGATTTAATAAACTCCGAAAACTAAGCCTCGTAAACTTCCTCCTTCCCGGACATGACGAGTTATTAGTCTACTCTTACATCTAATAATGACATTTTCTGCTTAAAGATTTAATCTCTTACACGTGGCCTGCGATAATAGTTTGGTTTCATTTTCCGATAACAAATGAAATCGAAAATCCAGTGATCATAATTCATCCGGGTATACGTTGCAGCCGTGTTGAAGCTGATCCTCTCCGAGTCGGAGCCAAGAGGTCCATAATACACGTGCACTTCACTTCCTTCCACTCACTGCAATCCCACGGATTCATTTTCTGTTTTAATGCCAATCCGGGTAAAGTTTTGGTGAGCTTGGCAGCCAAGAGAGGGCGCTAATATTTTACGAAATTGGATAGACGTAAGGACATTGAAAAAATTACATAGGAACTTGTTTTACTTATGCATGTAGCGACTTATGGATAATATTTAGTTTATTACAAATCTGTTCCGGGAAAAGATTGTATGTGGCCTGATTATGTGGGCGACGGCAAATTTCTCAGTAAAACTGGTCTCTCATTCTTCAGAAAAAAGATCGCCAACTCTTTCAAAATGATGTTTGAAAGATTTTCCGCTATTGCTATAGATGATGGTAATTGTTGGTAAGCAGAACTGCTTGAGATGCCGTTTTAGGGTAACACTGAAACAGGCGATTTGAAGCATTACTGTCTGACCACAGGGTCTGCCGGTCTGACCTTCCATCCGTGAGGTCAGTCTGGTGCTGTGTGGTCAGTCATGAACCCAGGGATGACTAACGACCGGTATTAGCGAAACCTTGTCGTCTGACATGATATACACGCCGACAAGGGTCGGTCGGACAACTTGGACAAGACTCCGGGATGATTTACATGCGTCCCATGGCCGACAACATCTTCCCGCTCCGGTCCGATGCTGACCTTCTTTGTAGGGTTAAAACAAGTGGGAGATTACCCATAAATATCGAGTATAAATTGACCTGTTTAAGGAGCAAGACAAACTGAAAAGCTGCGATGTTGTATTGGTGCTACTGGGGTGTCTATGAACCTTAAAATGCCGAAAAGGTGCAACATTTCAAAACCATTATTCAGCACTCTTGTAGTTTTGATGAATTTCACTAAACATGGATATTCACAACTGCAGCGTATTTTGTACATAACACATGCTGAATACCTCCCTCGAGCCTACAAAACAGGCTTCTTTCGCCGAAGTAATGTAAACCCACGACTCTCTGCTGCGTTCGCAGAAGTTACACTACCGCTCAAACATAGGACGAATAGTTATTGGGCGGTGTCTCGTTGATAGGTCAAAGGCGGTGTCATGTTAAATGTCGAGCACACAGAGAAACTGACACCCAGCCGATGGCCATACTCTATTACACAGTGTACTGGGCAACTGGGAAACATGGCTGACATTATAAGGACGACATCCTTACAATAATACTTGGTTCGTCATTTTCTTGGAATAGCTGAAGAGTCAACATCTTAAGACTATTGACGTTGTTGTTGGCACGAAGAATGCAAACTTCTCGGAAAGGGAATCACATCTCATGACAATGAGGCACTTTCGAGGTTTAGAGGTAGGCACCCTTTATAGGGTGTGTCGCCAAGGGGGTGGAACTTGGGTTGGTCCCAGAGGGGAAAATGGTTGACAATAGAATGCATCTTGCGATAGCCTCTGTCACAACTTGTAGCTCCGTGGTTCCACTGAAAAGCCAAGTCTAAAGGTTACGGCTGCTGCTAGAGGCAACATGTGCGCTAATGAAAGTCACTGGCTAGCCGCGGCCAGTTGTTTGGGACACCACCCAGAGCTTACTACGTGTCAAGCTGCGGTCCCACGGACAACAGATGAACAGTCCTCAACCAACCTGGGCCCGCTCTTCGTAAATATCACCGAAAAAAAACTGTGTCAACAGCTCTCAAGTCGACTACACTTATGATTTCATTTTTGGGGCTAAAAGAACCCCTATAGAATGCCCATTGAGCTGAGCCGCCCACTTTGATGGAGAAGGATCAGTGATAGTCATAGTGAATGACCATCACTGATCGGCAAAATATCCTGGGGTAACTTCTCTTCCGTTCGTGGTCTGCAAAAAAACCAGAAGCTGGTGACCGTGGCCAAACTTTCTGCCATAACAGTCCCCCCACGCATTAACGATGAAAGGAAGCATAATCCATGTAATCTTTGGTCTTTCGGTTGAAGTCCAAAGGCGTAGTCAAGGATCGGACCTCTTCTATTTTTTCTGAGGACAGCAGCCGCAGGGTGATTAGTCTAACCGTTCTGGCCTGGCAGCGGGCGCACGGCCTCGCAATGCGCAGTTCCTCCAATAAGGCGGTTACGGCTGGCGTGCACGGTGCGTGGTCCGACATTGTCCGCTGGTTAATTTCAGTTCCGGGAATCAAAATAGTCTGCAATGAATTACTGTGTAATTTTTTATATAAGTAATGTTACTAGGCATCTTTATTGTAGGTTAATTAAACAATACTCGCATCTCGACCGCCGTTTAAATTTACTGACATTTTAACATACAACTAGGCCTATCCGAGTTTCACTCAGATTTAAGACTAAAAAAAAATCAACCCGAGATAAATATTGTTTTGTTCACTGGATTTGGGCCTACTTATAAGTTCAACAGCATTTCAATTTCCGTTTGCGCCACGTCCTGAGGACATCAAAATGAATTTTATTTAACGTAGAAAATTGGCCAGTACTCTTTAAGTAAATATTTTTAATTTAAAAAAACTATGCCGCTGTGAAAATTAAGTGCCACGATAAAAAAAATGTCTATCTTGATAACTGAGAGGCCTCGCCATCCGTTTATATATCAGGTGGCATTGAAGCAGCTCATATCAAGTTCAGTTCAATCCCCGTCGTGACGATCTTGTATCGAGGTATTCAGTCTGGTTCCGAAAACGCGTACCGAGGGTTTCCTATTTTGTCATCATTGCAGTTTCGATTGTCTCGACACAATGTCCGCATTATGTGATTAAACTTGCCAGCCAAAATTCTCCATGGACAAGCCCTGTCGCCTCTCGCGGTTATTTTTTTATTTTCGATCAAGATGTCCAACGAGAGGTTAGTAATTTCAGTGACGTCAAGTGGGAAAAAATACTGCAGAGGTAACTGATTTTGTTAGCTCCGAATAATCTCGAGGCGAGTCGGATCATTATTCCCCTGCCGAACAGCCGGGAATTTGGCCCCGAGTGTCTACGGCCGACACTCACGGTTCTGAAATAAAGATGTGCGAAGGCGCAGCAGAAAAAAAAAAGAGGAATTCGGAAAATTCCACGAGGGAGCTTAAAACGGCTGGTGATCTGTTTTAACGCAATGAAAATAGACTTGGGGGACAAGTTGGCATAGATGTGACACGATGCAGACTCAATATTTACCTTGTATTGGGCGGTGGCACAGGTCGGCAAACTTCAGTCCTGAAGGTCGGTGTTTTTTTTCCTTCAGATTGGGGGAAAATCTGGATTCGGTACTGAAGGACACGGATGAAAGTGACTGCAAAAGAAAGTCACAGAAGAGAGGGTCTGTGAAATTGATCAGGTTATTTAGCTTCACATAAAACTTTATATATGTTCATTAGGACAAGTATTAACAAGGTTTCTTTCGCAACTAATACCGTTCATGCTGTCGGAACAACTTAAGAAAAAGGTTACCGCCCTTAGTACAAAAACGAATACAGATGTGAAAGTTTCCACCGTAATATGAAATGGCCATATCACAGTTTGTTGTGAAACTCAAGTGACCCTAATGCAGTCATTACATTGCGAAAAAACAGAACAGAATTCGGAAAGGGCGTGCGAAGTTGGAAACCCACCTGTATTAAACCATGGAGGAATAAAACACATAAAAACCGACATACAAACACGTGCACGTTGCCCTGGAAACACTTGTGATTCAGTCTCATCAAGCATGGAAAAGTGGGAAAGTCTGAATAAATTGCAACAGGTGTGTGGCAACGACCATTTCCCAACCAAGCAGAGGAGCTAGGATTTGGCCAGTTTGATACCTTGGATCGCGATGCCAGGATTTGAAAAAAACCGTACGCGAAACATTTTAGGAGCACACGTTCTCAGCTTCAAAGACAGCGACTACGTAGGCTCGTCACTTCTGCAAAATGGCGAGCATGCGACTAACATTAATGACCCATCAGATTTCACTCGGAGGACAAATACCTTCCACGGATCTTGATAAACACCTCAAGAAGTCAAGGGTAACTTTCCATTCGAGACCTCCTTTTTTTATCGCTGTTTTTACGTTAGGTGGGAAAAGATCGTCTATGCCCCCAAGCATTCAATGTCTTTCGGTACGAGCGCATTATTTACCGAGATTTCCCGCGCAAAGTTTGGACAAACCTCACCGTCATAGCCTTCAAAAACACGCGCATTAGCCAGAATTAAGCACGTTTAGCGTGGTTGTTCTAGCAAAATAAGAAAGCTGACGAGACCGAGTCATTTTCAAAAAAAAAACATAAAAGCATTTTGTGGGCGCCAACGTCATCGCTGTTACCAAAAAGGAAAATCTTGGCTGGAGTGATTTCCAAATGCGTCGGCTGTTAGCTCCCTTCTTCTCCCTTCAGGTTTTCAGCAAAGGCCTAACAATCATCTTTCCAGTTATTCTTTTTTAAAAGGGTGGAACCTATTCGTGTACACACTTTGACACCATGGATATGCTGGAGACCCCTTGAGGCCTTAGTCTTGTCTCAAGACCGGATGCGGACCTTGCTCTCCAAGCTCGCACGCGCCCGACCTCGGGAGGGAACAACCAATTAAAAAAACAGTCTTGGGCCGAGGCTAAAGAGGCCCCGGGATGACGCATTTTTCTGGGCAGGTCATGGTGCCCATGATGTATTACTGCGCGTCAAGGCTTCGCCTACCACTTGTATATTTATTTGGCCAGGCACGTATGGACATAAGCAGAGAAGGTTTGGAAAACAATTCTTGCGGGCGGTCTTGGGGTTTGAGACCTCCTTGAGGAAAAAAATCGCTAATAATTTACGGTATCGGTAAACTTCGTGTAAATTATTCTCGACGGACACCCTTCAAAATCAGACGGTGACCCAGACTTGATTGAAGGCTATTCAGTTAGGCCTTGTCGCTTCATCCTAGAAACTGCTTTGGAAATAAGCTGAACAGAACCAATTGTCTGACACTGTGACAGTAAGGATTTCACAAATATTTTGTGCAGATAGGCCTATCGTACCAAAAATATATTGAAGGGAATTCGAACTCAGCAATCTTATTCGAGGTGAGATTGATGATAATAGAAATTATCTAAGAGCCTACTTCAAACCTGCTCAAAAGCTGCCGGTGATAAGCGAAAAGGCAAATTTTGCAAGCTTTTCACGAGATATCGATGTCCAGTGCCCTATGTGAGGATACAGTCGGCGGCTTTCGAAGACAGAGTTCTTTCTAGTTATTTCACCAGTCAATTCCGGTTTGCTGACTCGACTAGTCAGTACGGGTAGACTTTTCATGTAGTAGCATTGGGCTCTATAGACAAGTACTTAGCTATTTGGCAAGTTCCAGCAAGAAGGGGCGTGTCTTACTCGATTGTTCAGTATGAGAATGCGCAGGCTAGGACTCGGAGCGGGGGGGGGCACATCAGTCGCAATTTCGCCAGTGATATTTCAAAGCCGGTGAACGGCCACAAAGCCAGGCGGAGGAGGCGGGTAATTTATTGGCTCCAAATTCCACGACATCCCTCAGTACCTCCCACGACAAGACCAGGGTGACCTCGGAATTGACCTCCGTTAACCGATACCTGGCCGGCACCGGCGCAACTTACACCCCTCCAGAAACGGCTGAATAGCTTCAAGATGATGTGGTGAGAAAACCAGTCGCGTGCACACGAAATGAACTCGGCGCTCTTTGCCGTTAAAACGAGACTCCATTTTCTACCACAAGGGTCTATAGTGCTGTACATGTAATTTTTCATCTAGGCCTACATTTCGAGCACAGGAAGGAGCTTTTTCATGAGAAGATCCACCAGGACAGCCGGCTTTTGTGTGTTTTTTTGTGCACAGTTTATTCAAATTTATAACGGGGAAATGATAAGGTTTCGTCCAATTTTACTAAGGAAATATTCACATTTGTGCCTCGCTGTGTGGTGCCATGCTACGTGGTGATAACTGGTACCTTATGCCTCAACTTCATCTCAAACGCGGGAAAGATGCGAAAGACAACGAGAGGGGACAGTGTGGTCTCTGTCTCCTACGAATACCAGAGACAGTCAATGGCACAGAACAAGGGCCCAGGGACAGAGAGGCTTCGACAATGGTTACTCATAAATCTTTCTACTGGGTGACGCAATCACCTAACTTCAGTGACATTAATTTAAAAAGATTTTTTTCTCTCTCTCTCAGAACAGAGTGAAGCTCCACTAGTTGCACTTTAGAGAGGGCGCTCTTCGAATCCAGACATCGTAGTGTTGTTAAAGTGCAGGAGTTCTGAGACCCGGAGGATGGAATTTGATTAAAAGAGGGCAAAAGTCAAGGACCATGTGCTGCAAGCAATCCAACCTCCACCGTGCAGCTTTTTTGCTCGCGTTGATTTATTTTGGCATTTACATTGGAATTCAGCCATATCTGAAACCAATTAACTCTTCAATCAGGCCCTGTGTATTTTTATGAGCGATCGGCCACATTATACCAAAATATTTCTGGAAAGAGCGGGCCTTGTTTTCCAAGACGCAAGGATCAGGTTTCTTCGATTCACGGTTGTTTTAAAAGGTTTGACCAAGCCCATCTCGGAACGGCTGCAGGGTGCATGGCCCGAGATGTCCGCGGCCTGGTTTTGGGGTCGGACCGTGGTCCAAGAGGTCATTCAACCATGGAGTTACAAAAAAAGAACCGAGAGGTACATGGTGAAACGTGGCCTACATTGGGGCGGGGGTGGGGTATTCGAGTCCGATCAGTCGTTTGGGGCACTCCTCCGACAGCGACACCTGGCTGAAAGTGGGCAATATTTCACCCGTTCATGGGTTTGCCTTGAGTGACAACAAAGTAAGGAAGAGACGCCAACCGGAGAAAAAAGACTGAAAATTAAGGCTGTCCAGGGAGTTACTCTTGTTTAGCTCTGAATAGCCTATTGTAAAAGCAGAAATGCAAACGTTGGGAAAACACTAGTCCCTTCTTTCTTGCTTTAAGACCCCCATGATGCCATGGGCTCGGCTCGTCAAAATGCCCGTTGTTCCATCGAAATGATGCGACCGTACTCTAAAAGCATTTAGGAGCAAACCTGGATGGGACAAAAAGAAAGGCTTGTTTTGAAAAATGGCTCCAGCGGCTATTCTTGTGTGTGAGGTCCGGGGATAATCCCCTATTGGCGAACAAAAAACTCCTTGCAGAGCGTGTCATTTCGGCGATCCCGCCCCCGGGCGATCGACTCGTTTCCCCGGTGGAGAAAGGCCACAAAACCACGCTTTGGCAATTGACCGGCTGAGATGCGTGCGGGGGATGCCCAAGAGCATATCATGGATGGAAAAGGGTTTAGAAAAGGAAAATCCTTCGAGAGGATTTCGGCTGTTTATGGCAACGCCGCCCCTCATTTTTTCTGTTTTGTTGAAGTGTTTTCAAACAACTTGAGGAAGGGGCGTTAGCCTTGAGATCAGAGTCTTAAAAAGCTCTCGAAAATGGTAAAGTTCACTGGGTACACTATCTACTATCTGTCGTGAAACCGCCGCGTTATCCCTGGCAAAGTGGTTGGTCCGTCAGCTCCGAGGCGATTCATCTGGCCGTAGGCCTGTAGTCCCTTTGAACAAAACAAAACCATGTGTACTGCGAGATGTAAATAAAACAAGGTGTTAGGCCTAATTAAACAGAAACTGTTGAAACGTGAATCTTGGGTTGCGTCTAAACCTGTTGTCTACAAGCTAGGTCCAGGTCTTTGCCCACTGAAAATGTGCATGGACACGCTGAAAAGAGACGTAGCCGTAGCTCTAGAGGCCCGCTTGGGTCACAGCTACGAACGTCCAGTGTTGGAGCTGAACCACTTTGACAGCCTTCATTTCTGGCCACATTAGCTGATATTGTACCGGCTGCTGATAAAACGTTAATAATAGGATAGGCCTAACCCCAAGCGAGTACATCCACTCACAATATTTGAAGTTAAAGAGCAGATCTAACTGTTTAGAAACTTAATCTTCTGCCACCAACCGTCAGTGGAAAATTTAGGCTGATTGAAATGCTTCCAATGGATGATATCAGGCAGGAATAATGGATTAAAAAACAGAAGAGGACGGACAAACATGAAAACAGTGCGCAGGGTGTTTAGTGATGAGTCGGCTCGGCCCGATCGGCGGCTCGGCCCGATCGGCGGCACGGCAGTGTTTGCCAGAATCTGAGGAAACCTAAGAGAACATACTGACAAGAAATTATCATTTCTTCCAACGAGTCTGTACGTGGTTGAACCGAGGAATCGCGAAGATCGGGTCCCTATAGGCCTACCCCAGCTTTCGAGGGACCGCCCCAGGCAGTGGTAAGAACTTGTCTGCGGTAGCCAGCTATACCCAAAGGGAACTCGCTGCATCTCGACTCAGCGGTCCAGGCTCCAATTGCATCTCAGGCACGTTCCCGTTTCTCGGTGATAATTTGATTAGAAATCAAAATGACAGGACGGCCCACCAAAATGTCTAATCATATCTTTTCCCCCTCCAGTTTATGTACATTGTGATATGCCAGAGGCGCACTGCCTTTACTATTTGCTTTGCTCTCATAGTTGTCCACAATCTTCAGCATCGCGAGAAAATTCCGCATTCGATACGATCGATCTTTTTTTAATAAAAATTCCTTGTCCCCGTCACCGCTCTATTCATTCTGTTTTTGCTCTGCTTATGCTGTCGCTCACGATGCGTGCTCGTTTTCTTTCCTGATAAAACGTTTTCCCCTAACCTTGCGATTTCCTTTTCACGTCATAGTTTTAATTAATACCACGGTATTGCTTCCTTCTGTAATCGGCATTTAGTTGACTTACACAATGATCGTTCTTTTCACATACTCGCGGTATTTCACTCTTTCCCGTTTTAGAGACAATCGTTGGAGGCTATCTCTAAAATTCCCGGGGCATTCGGCCCGTCCTTGGGGCCGCATTTATTACCCCATGGCTCAGCCAACTACAATGAGCACCCGTTCGTGCCAACCCAAATGTGACCCAAGATGTCGAATTAAAAAGAGATTAAACGATTGTTGGCGACCCTATCTGATCAATCATAACGAAACGGGTACCGTGATCAAAGCCGGGCGGTATACCGACTGACGTGACGTGACCCCCGGGCACCCGAGGCCCTCCAAGGCCCTAAGCCGTTCCAGGGTCCCTTGATCGATGTTTTGGGGTTCGGGGATTTTGGCTTCGCCAATGTTTAACCGTTAGAACTTAATTTCTGCCCATCTGATTGAAACGGACACAGCCAGCCCGCTAAGCCAATAAATTCAGCGACACAAACTGCTTGAAGTTCAAGAGGGGAGATGTTTCCTCTCAGTACATATTCTGGCCGGTTTATGGTCATTGCCTGTGGTGACTTGTTCGGCATCATATTGGTCATTAAACTCTCAGAACGATTTGAAAGGAAATACGCCTGATTCAAAGACATTTGTCATGATGACATCTAACTACTCCAATAAACTTGTGGATATCACACATGCACGATTGAAGATTTTCAGGGGCCCTGGTTCCTTTTCTTTCTTTCTTTTTTATCGGGAAGACGGAGACCTGTTCTCCAAAAAGGGGAAGATGCGGCTATTCTGTGCTCTCAGAATCTTTGAGCCACCGGTCGAAATCCAAGCGAAGGCAGACCCGGGCAGAAAAAAGCTGCAAGGACGCACATCAGGAGGATCATGAAGAGTGCTCCATTAGATATCGATGAGGCAGTAATAATCCTCAGTCCAAGGATTAGCGGGCCCTTCGCTCGTCCACCCATGAGGGCTGGTGGCCTCCCCGTACTAGCGCGTGGCAAGCTCGAGGTCTGTGGCGGGCTGTATGCACGGCGATGGCCAGCACTCAACTCGAAGCCGCTAATCCGGTCTTATCTGTTGTCATCCAACAACCACGCAGCACGACAGGTGGAACTTCTCCAGCCGTGATCCAAGTTAACCTCCGTCTTCGCTTACTGACACCCCCAAATAATACGCCGTGCACAACACAACGACCTTAACCTTTTCCCCTCTCGTTTTATCTGTTTGTGAAGGTTTTCAGAGGAGGACAATCGTGTGTAGCCTCTTTTCAAGTCTACACTTTGGTCGAACATAAAGTTGTTGAAAGCGCATACAGTTAGTACATTTCGCTAGGAATTGGCGTAGGGCATTATGAGAGGGTAAACCAATCGCTGGAAAGTCTAATTACTGCCGAGTTTTCTTTCCCTGTCGTGGTAAAGGCACACCCTTGCCCTCAGCCACACAAGTTTTTAAATTAATGCCCAACCTGCCGTGAACCACATATCGATCATTGATCATAAGCGTGAACAATATCCCACTCGAATGGAGAACTTGACGAACTGCAGTTCTTGCAACGGAGCAGATGCGTGGAACTAGACCACACTGCAGGGAGTACGTACCGTTTCCAAGGCACCGTCCGTGGAACGTGACCGGCACGTTTTAATCTCGTGTTGTGTTTACAATAGACAAGCGAGTGAATAACGAAAAAAATCGAAAGCCGGTTGACCACACTCTGGACAGCCGTCCATTTGAGTTGACCTTGTGACCACAGTCGGCCAACCCAAGTCAAGAGCTGTGACTTATTTGCTTCACAACCCCCCCCCAACTTTTTGACGCGAACTTTGCGGTTTTTCGAGAGAATTCCAGTTCGTTTTTCCCCCCTTTGGACCAAAGACTCGTTTTGGCCAGGGAGGTGAATGAAGTGCACGGTGGCTTAATGACGCGCTGACAGGAAAATGGAACCGAGGTCAAGTCTTGGTCCTTTTCCTTTTGGGGGGGGGGCTAAATTCGCGACAGTTTGCAATTTTCAGCTGCTGTTCGCTGCCACAAGCAGATGTGGCTTGTGCTACCATGTAGGTTGAGATTAATTCTTAACAATGCGAGCCAAAAACTACTTGGACAAAATATTAAATATCTGAAAGATGTTGATCTCGAGGTTTTGCGTTCTCTAGGCATTTTTAGTCCTTCGAAGGTAACCCATGACGGATCGATCATTTACTTATTGAAAAACGTTTTTTTGACAACATATGCACCTCCGAGACATGTCAGCATGCACCGAGCATGGGCTTTTAAATGCAGCACTGAACCAATTTGACTTATCTTTAAAGAGTTAATGGGACCCCCAGAACATTGAATTGAGATTGGCATGAAGTAGGCATTGCATTGGCATACACATTACTCAAGCACGGAGGAAGGAAGACATTTGCCAAGCATTACCGCACAACGGACCCCTTCTTGGCGCGTCCAGTGCGCTGAATTTCGATTTCCACTAATCGAGGAGAGGAAACTAAGCAACCGAGCATTTTAATGCCTGGATGTTGGCATCCTCGTTCATCCAATTCTGCAATAAACGTGCGGAGCGAGGATGCAAACATCCGCAATATTGTCAGCTTCTTTGCCTGCCCGGAAACGTTGCCCAGGCTGACGAGTAATGGTGTAACTGATCGGCTGAAATTTCAATTCCTCTCAGTACGCCATCTGCGATTATTTTTATTGGTTTTTTTTTGGGGGGGGACAACCGCCCATTTGGAATTTCTGAGATTTTCAGGACATCCTGATGACCTTACGGACAGACAAAATTGACAGCGGAGTGAGAGACCGTGGAGCGAGTGCGAGCGTTCGTTCCCACGGATCGCGTCCGAGGTGTGGGCTCGCTCTCCCGGGGCCGAATTTATCACCTGTGAAACGGCGTAAGAGCCCCGTAAATCACCGCCGGACCGCAGACCGGAGCGTGAAACGCATGGCATGGGCCGTAAATATGTCGAGAGCATCTGCCAGATTCTTTGATTTTCGCCCGCTGTTACCGGGTGTCGCCAACGGTTCACTCAGTGTCCGTGATTCAATCTTCACAGTGACCAGTGTTACTGTTAAACACCTGCAGAATTCTACCAACTACTCCGACTCTCCCCCACCCTTTAAAGCTGGTGGTGATTGTTTAATATAGGTTAACAGATTATTGCAATCGTCAATTAATTTTGCCAGATATAAGTAGTGTTGGGGGAGTGCAATTCAGTGTCAATTTCATAAGATGGTAACTCATTACATTGACCAAATCAGGACTTCTCACAAAGGTTGACCGTCAGTTGAGAGAATCTCTTTTTAAAGGTTAAAAACGGACCTTGAAATATGGCCCTACGAAGCTGTAAAGGAAACCACAATGATTCAAACAGGTTCCTCTAAGAAGGTGGTAAATTTATGCCAAAGAAGAAGACAGGCGAGTCAATGCCATTGCCAGACCTTGGCAAACCGTGGGAAAGTCCACTAAGCTGGACTCACTCTATACAAGGCGCAGTGACTGTCGAGGGACTGGCGGTTAATGGGCCGGTGATTAGGTTTTCAATGCTCGCCAAGGACTGCTCCGTCCGTGCGGACACCGGCGAGCCCCCGTGACGGGTCGCACCTGCCCCACCGCGAATCGAGCAGGGAGGCCAGCCTTGATGAGCACGCTCTCGAGGCTCGACTGAGCGGAAAGGTAAATATTGGGACAATAATTTCCCCTCCCTCCCTCTGCACGGCGTGCGCATTTCTTCGATTGAATCTCTTCCATATTATTTCAAGTCAAATTAATGAGGCAACCTATCACGACTCGAAATCATCGAACCTTCTGCGGAGCACGAATGTTGCCAGAATCACATCAGGGGTCACCGGGCCTTGAGGGCTTGTCCTCCGTTCGTCCCGTCTGAAAAATCGGGTGTTTCCCCGCCTATTTATTTTCTCATGTCTTTTTCACGAACTCTGGCAGGCGTCCCTGAATGGTACCCAAATGCTTCGCACTTATAAAAGCAACCTCCACTTTTGCATTGCATTTCCGGGTTTGACTGCATCCCAAAATTTGGTCATTACACACCCTAGAAACACTTCTATCAAAAAGCGGCCCCCTACTTATATTCGTGAATCTATCCTTGTTTGTCCGATCATCGGAGGTTGGAAACCTACTGCTGCATCAGTTGTCAAGTGCCGGTTATGGCGTGCAAAGTTAACATTTAATCCCGGAATAGAGATATCTCTATTATTAACAAATATATCTCTATTCCTAGACGTGCCAAGTTAATATTTATTCACGGAATAGAGATACCTCTTTTCCTAATAGAGATATCTCTATTAAGAATAGACATATCTGTATACGCGGATTAAAATGTTAACTTGGCACGCCATAGCCAGTACTTTGGGGCCCGAGACCTCGAGTTGAATTCGACAGGTCTTGGGTTCCAACCCAACAGAATGAATTGTAATTTTGCCGCACGTGGTATGTCTACTGGCTAGGCGCTCTGTTGCCAATGACTCTCTTCCATCTTAAGATTCCACATTTTAAGTTCTTTGTCAATAGCCACAAAGCCGCCGAATCCGGATATTTCGCAGTTGAAATGTGCCAAAATCGGGGAAAAAAAATTATGTGGCCCTGTCGCAACCGAATGGTGATGGTGCATGTATTAGCCTTGATGCGTGGAGTCAATCGGCTTGCTAGGCCCAGAGGATTACACAACAAACATAAATAATGTTCAAAGATCGGCGCATCACCGGTCAACCTTGCCGACCTAGATGACAATAAATCCCCAACCGCCGCGGACAATCCCGATCAGGACGGTGTCAAAAAGCCCGTTGCACCTGTCCCTATTAGTAGTCTGGCAAGGTCAACATCGAAACGGACAAATTGGATTACAGCTGGAACGTCCAGGTGTTGTCCAACTAGGCAATGAACCTTGAAATGGAGACATTCAAACTCGTATCAACAGAATCTGATATTATGCGGTTATGTTTCTAGTGCAGGCCGTTATTTCGTGGGCGTCTATAACGAATACTTTCGAAGTATTCAGTTACGAAAATAAGTACGCCACGAGTACTTTTTTGACACTATTTATTTATACGCCCCAATCTAGATATTTCTTTTTGACAAACGGTATCTGTGGTAAATTTATGCAGGAGCTGTCGACTAAGCTTGAACCTAACCGGAATATATCCTATCTGATATCCTTTGACAACTACAGCGGGAAAGGTGAAAACCTCATTTCAAACAACGGAAACCAAAATTGTTCCTACATTTGTTACCCAGGTTATCTGTTTGGACCGCGTTGAGCAAGGATATTTATGACACTGAAGCAATTTCTGATCAAACGGAAATGAAATCAATTATATATGATATTTTTGCTTTATCGTTATCTTCGCTAAGTCGACAGGAGGCCGCTAAGTCAGCAAATAAAAGTCTTATACGTTTCATAAGCTGTGACCTATTTCTTGTGGCCTTTAGCAACACCAAAAACGACCTTTCTGGCGTTTCAAAATGCAGCCTGCCAATCATAGCTCGTGTGAACTGGGTCGTGATATAAGCCGACAATAAACTCACGTTTTCTATGAACGCAGTATTGTATCAACGCTTCGGCGTCATTGACAAAGAAAGACTACAGGTTGGAATGGACCTGTCGACAAGCGATATTGTAGTGCCTATTATTGTACTGGGCGGCAAATCGGGACAAATTTAAGGAATGTATTTTTTCACCTTTCAGGCAGTACAGTTGAAAAATCATAATTAACCTCAATTAAAAATCAAGGCTAAGACCTGGCGAGTGTTTGGTCAACATTCGCACACTCAGTATTGCAAGAGCTAGGGGAGGAAAAACCAGTATTCAGACAACCATAGTGTTATGGTGAGGGTAGCTTTGGTTAAAAAAAGAGTCCCGCTTGAAATAGGCCTTAGGGAAGGGAGTTGTAAAGAAAAGAATCGTTGTCCGGCCAGTGATAGAAACAAAATGTGATCCGGTCTCACGCGGTGCGTGGTGGGGCCACTCCCGGAAAACGTGGTGACTGCGACCGCCGACAACTCGACGGGACCGCGCGGGGTTCAAAAAGCCGCGCGAAAATCACGCCCACGTGCGCACCACGTGTCGCGAGTGTGGCCGACAGGAGCCGACCACCGTATGCTGTGTAGGGCGCTAGCGCGCACGGACGGCAAATGATCGCGCCAGCCGTTCGGGGCAGGGGGCCCCCGGGGGGCCGGGGTTGGGCATGCGGGGCTCGCCACGTGTGGGACTGGGGTCGGGCCGGTCTCGGATGAATGGCCCTTTTGTCTCTGCACGAATTCCCGTGGTTTTTGCGACAGGAAATTGTCCAGCCATTTTTAATACTCAGCACCTAGGGGTGTGGACGGCCCGTATACCAGCTGGTGTGTCACAGTTTGGGAATTTCTATTCATTTCGTGCCCCTGAATGGCATAAATTATCGGGAGGGACCCACTCGACTGCCTCCGGAGTTTCAAGAACAGTTCCCTCATTGTCATTGTCAGATAACCGAATTTTTAACTCGTATATACAACCTCCAAATGATTCCTTTCAATAGGCCTATACCAGGAAAAAATCCATTTAGGTCAAAACATATATATATGCTAAATTCCGGGGTGTGAGTGGTCACTTAAAATTCAATATGAAACAAACCTAGCAAAAAGCTTAAATGTAAAAAGTCTAAATACTTTTGTACAGACAAGGTGTACACAAAAGCTGAAACACAGGGTCAACATTTACACAAAAAAGCTGAAATCAGCAAGAAGCTGAATTCTCACACCCCTGTAAATTACAATCTCAAAGGTTCCATTTTTTTCCTGAAAATTATTCCCAGAGAACCTGTTTGATAACAGTAAAATGTCAGCGGTGCAAACTGCCACCAAACACAGGAAATTGATTAATGTACTTGTGACAAAAGTCGGTATTTTGTTCTCTCCTGCAGGGGCCCGGAGAGATTTGGGCGTGAACATTCTTGTTTTCTTGGAAACCTATCTACAAAAAACAGAATCAGCAACATTGATATAAGGGAAAAGAAGAAAAGAAGTTGTTTTGATATGAACGTGTCAAAGGTATAATCCACCTGCCCAGTTTTGTATCTCATGAAAAAGGTATAAAAAAAGAGTTTGCCGAAACCCGGGACAATTCAGAACTCATGCGAGTTCTCCGGGATTTGAACCAGGGACCTTTAGATCTTCAGTCTAACGCTCTCCCAACTGAGCTATTTCGGCATCCGACCACGAGAGGCAATTCCTTCAGCCTAGTTCCCAGTATATACAGGCCACGGATGAGTCATGCTCGTAGAGTTAATAAGCGCATGCGTATACTGGTATTCATCCGTAACAATGCATGTAGAATCATGGATCAAAGGGCAGAACTTGAGAGCCGATCGATCTATGTCAGTGTGTATTGCGCGCGGCAAAGCCGGTTATATCCTCATATCACTTGATAAAAGATTTGCTGTCTGTTGTTTTGTCCCAAGCCCATTTCATGATTAAATTTGTCAAACGTATTGTAATATCAGATTTTTGGGATGCGTCTCCTGTGCACGTGATCTTCCGAGTCGAGTATGGTCGGCCAAACTTTGGAAACACTTGCATTTTAATGTTCGCTCTTTTGTCCCAAATTATTAAGGCGTCATTCTTTACACGCTTCAACGGGATTCTAGAATCTTTTATTTTGTTTCTACCCATGATCACATGTGCGCGTCTTATGTTAACGTACACATGTTCACTGAATACGAAAAGGTGGGTGTTGCTTCATTTTGCTCTGTCGATTGAGGGCCCATCGAGTGGACTTTAACCAGTGCACAATTTCTTGCTCCTTGTACAAAAAATGCACCATTTTAAAACTACAGTAGCTATCAATACAACACTGCTCAAAAGTCAAATGCATGGGGTCAACATTTCGAGCCTTACCAGATCCTTTGTAAAACAAATATCTTCGGGAGTTGTCGTCTTTGGACGAAAAACAAGCCCTCGGCAAATTCCTTGGAGATGCAGTCACTCTAATTCTGAAGGAGGGAGAGGCACATTCCAATGGCATGCGTACGGATTCCACGTGCCACGATTACATCTGCGTTAATTACTGGGCTACCGCAGTCGCCTCACCGGGCCCGCCGTGGAACGGCGCGTAATCCCCCGAGTGAAAACGGAGGGGGCGTGCCGGGAGCTATTAGCGTTTCACACCGCCACGGACAAAGTCCTCCTTGTTGCTTTTCCCGAGCTATTGAGGGGTGGGCAAACCTATTAGCCCTGGTAATTGAGGAAAACTGGCTTTTTTCGGAGAGGTTTAGGGCCAGAACAATAGGCCCTTGATGGCTCAGTCGAAAAACAGGTCCCAAACTTTAAGCCTGAGAAGAAAACGATCCGTTTACCAGCTTCTTTTACATGCATAATAAGTAGCGGACAGCAGCCAGCAATTCTTCTGAATGGCGTGCAAACTGAAACGAAGTGGCGCTTTTTACCGTTTGAAAGGCCACTACTGTCCGCCTGTGCGTACCAACGAGTCGAATTGAGTTCATATGCGGCAAGGTATGAGACGGAGAGAACCCCCCTTGCTTTGTGTTGGTCATTGTCTCGCAGGAATCTGGGGAATTCCTTTCAGACATCTTGGGGGATGTGTTAAGTAACAACAGTCTGAAATGTGTATAGGGATTGGACATTTTGGGGGGGGGGTAGCCCTCGGTCTCATTTCTTGCTGGGTATAATTGGGTTTGATGAACAATGGCCGTTGACAATCCTTTCTGAGACTTTGCTTCCTGAGTGCCAACAACGAGCTAGGGTTTGTACACAATTTGGAGAGTCTGAAAGAGAAAAAAAATCACACAGTTGCATGAACTGACACACCCCGAGTGTCTCTTCCGGGATAATGTTGAGTTTACGGTTTGCCAACTGGGACAGGCCATTGATTTTTCTGCACTAATTGCGTTGGTGAATTTTGTAAATGCTGATAATGCAGTTTTCATATGGAGATTCAGGATCGTTTCTATAGGCCTATACAAGGGGTTTTCGGGGTTAATGTTATCCGTAGTGAAGTTGAAACACCAATTACCCTGCTTACGTCAACCTGTTTTGGTCATAAACGAAGCCGAACTGAATTCGAACCTATCTATTCTGAGACCAATCAAATTCTGAGACGACTACGTTTTCAGTCCTTGCACGCTTCTTTTTAAAACCAATGTAAAATTTAGACTTAGAAAGGCTACGCAGGCCGAAACCATTGTCAGCGTGTCCAAACAAATTCGAAAAATAAATGTCTTGTGTGTGAGCTTTCAGGAATTTGGCCAGTTTGGCCCGTTTTAACCCCCATCAAACCGTGGAGCTGCCAAGAAAATCGAAGTGTTGTGGAGATGGTTTGTGGTTCTTCAATTACCGCAATGTCACGGCCTTACTTTGAGGCATTTAACGGAATGTTTGACAAATCCAAAGGCCACATTGCCTGCAAACATTGCCATGAACTGTGCCGGCCCGGCCTAGCCTCTGCCTGTCCCCCACGGCAAACAAATGGAAGAGAGATAGGAAAAACAAAGGGAAAAAAAAAGTGAAATATGAGTTCGGGGCGGGTTCTACTTATCTCCTGGCTATTTGTCCACAAAGCCGACCGTCCGTAAACCCCCACTGAGTTGCGCTCGGCGTGAGCGCTGCGCGCGCGGGGTCTTGAGATTGAATCAAGGCAGGCTTTTTCATGAAGATGCAAACGTTTACGTCGGCTTTCTTGCCCTATCCCAATCCCTTCCCACGCCCAAATCTCTCTCGTCTAAACGGACAACATTTTGCCGAATGCTCTCAACTCTGCCATGAATGTACGGGATATAAGAAATTCCGAAGCATGCCGGCTGGTGAATAAGACCCATGCATTTTGCCACTAAACGAGAAAACACACTATCGACCCAATTCAGTATTTCGATCGCCTCCTTGACCTCCGGAAAAGGAATAGCGATTCTGCGCCATCGACACCTGTGCGATATTAACGCCGTTCCAATCACCGTGTTGTTTTCGATTCGCAGATTTTGGCCAAGTTCTTTCCCTCCGGTAAAATTCACCCTGAAGGCTGAAGGCCGGCCGCGTAATCCCTCAACTATTTTAATGACAACTGCCAAGTGGGTGAGGATGTATTGGTCAGTCCCTCGGCTCCTTGTCCGGTAATCCCTTCTCTTTTCCAATTTCAATTTCCCCCCCTGATTTCGTGATGCAAGGCAGACCAGACCAAAAACACCCTCCCGAATCCTCCGCGAGAGAGTTGACGCAAACTTGTCAAGGAGGAACGGCGCAGTGAAAAATGTGATTGCGAGGTTACAGTAGCCCAACTGGGAACTTAGTGTGACCAATATTTCTGAACTTGGCACAATTTTGTCCCAAAGACCCGCGCAGGTAACAAAAACTGTGGTAATATTATTATTCATATTTTGCCGAACGTCCCAAAATTGACGTTAATCCCACCCAATTTCTTTCGTGTCCAATGTGTCATTTTGATCACATCATTATCACTGTCATGTGATGTCCATCTTATAGGCTAGTACAACCAGCTGGGTTTAAATGGTCCCACAAGGCCTTTCTGTTCAATGTACCCTGATTGATTTCAACACAAATTGACTGGGCAGCCATCTTTTGGCGCCATTTCTCTGAATAAATGACTTTCTGGACGAAAACCACGCCAAAAAACCGCCAGGAGAAATATCCCACCGACTCCTACTCGACCTTGCTGAGGATTCCTTCTGCCGGCGACACACGCCAGAGGGCCCGCATGAAACGTGGCCTAAACTATGAGGACAACGTTGAGGACCGGACCCCGAAATTCGAGGAGAGAAATCTAAATCGATCCTGCGGACAATTTGACGAGATTTAAGACAGACGACCGAGAACGAGCTTCGCCCCTGGGCTTAGATTTTTTTTTTGGGGGGGGGGAGGAAGAGTAAATGAGTCTCCACGAAGAGACATATCTTTAAAAGTGACAAATGACCAGCGGCAACAAAGTGGGCTTAATTATGCCGATGCCCTGCTGGTCTGGCTCGCGTGCGTGCCCTCGGCGGTTGGGCGGTACGGTGTATACTCCCATGGCGGTATTATGTTATATACCCGCTTCCCAAGTTTTCACGTCGCGGTTAGTTTCGTTACCTGCTTTATTTATTCTTGTCTGAAGTCTTTGTATCATTTTACATATAGTTATCATAGAATCCAGGATGGATGCACTTTTTTGTTAGGGTCTCGGCTTATCTGAAACACTTCGTGCGCGGCGTCTGTTTTTAATTTTAACCGCCATGGATTGACCCAAGACGTGTCATGTTAGCGTACAAAATAATGCAGAATAGGAAAAAACACGAGATTCGTTGACTGACGTATCAAATTGTGTCGCTAGGCCATTTTCCTGTCAGCTTGACCCCTGAAACTGTGGACTCAGACATCCATTATATGCAGGCTCAGCCCAACGAGAAAGGGCTTCATCCATTAAAGAGCATCTCCCCCGAAAATGTTGGATTTTTGCTGAAAATTGCCTTGTACAGGTCGTGTTTCGTTGAAGACAAAAGTATAGGCGAAACCAAACCAGTTTGATTATGTGATAAATTGCTGATCCATGTCCACGCAAATTCCTTATCCCTTGGTTTGAAAACAAATTTTACATGTTAAAGACAGCAGTTGACGGAAGAGTGTGGACGTTGAATTTTATCAATTGGTCGATCTTAATGTTCTCATTAGACGGGTCGTTTGCCGATGGTGTCAGATAACATTAAGCTTCTTTAAAGACTAGTCAACATTCAATCAGTGGCTTATTACAAGTTAATCCTTGTACAAACTTTGATACACTTATCAAGGATTCTCTTTGTGCGGTGCTCGCTGCGCCTGGGCAATTACCAAACTGTTTGCTGTCGCAAAAAATTTTCTCTTGATTTTTTCCCCTCTAAATCGCTGGTCGCGAGGCGGCATCGCTGCCACGTCGCACTTAACGTGTGTCGGCTCGCACTTGAAGTCCAGCACGGCTTCAAATTTTGGCCGAGCACGTCGCGACCTAAAAGCAAACAGGAGACACGTTACCTTATGGACCACGAGTCGAGGTCGTAGAACCGTAGCAACTGATCGAAGTGTAGAGGTGAAGCCTTCAACTTCATGGGAGCGAAGCCTAATTGGTAGTATGGTGCAAGTGTACGACATTATTCTGAAACTTCTGATGTTCGAGTCCAATTCATTTTTCTGCAATGCATACCTGTATCATCGATATAATGTACAATTAATGTTGTCTTGAACTAGTCTTGAACAAGGCGTAAGCGCAGCCCGTAGCTCTGGTAGCCCGTTTTGAACTAGAACCCAAGTCGAAAGTCATAAGTTGAGAGAATCCCGAAAGCTATCCCCACTCAGTATACTAACTTCAGATCGGATTCATCATTCGCTCACGGGTTGTAACATTTAATTGGACGCCGAGTTTGGGGCCAGCTTCAATGTGCTTAACTACCCCCGAAAACTATTTTGTTTGTAAATAAAAAAAAATTAAGAGATGGATTAAACTTCATACTCAAACCAGTCTTGTCATTACTTCGAGGGAAGATTACAAAAACCTTTGGTGAGCCTGCGGTTAAAAATCCTACATAAATGCAAAAGAGTAATCTCGTTGCGTGGACTTCTCTCACATCTACATTTTGTTTTAACGTGCAAATTTTAAAGTCCAAATTTTGTTTCAAGGTGTATTTATGTGTAAATTCATAGTTAGTCCATCCTTTTTTGGCGCATACGATGAAGGAATTTTTTAATGACATGAATAATTAAGGAATAAGTCACATGCAACTTCAAGACAGTCATCCCCAGAGAAAGTAACAAACAGTTAATTAAACAACCTCACAACATGTACTTTAGCTTGTTATGAAATTTCGCGGACCAAGGGGAAACAACTGGCCTCTTGTGCGGTGTTTTTCTTGTTGTACCAGTCTTGTCCACATGTCCGCCTCAGTGTTTGCCAAACCGGATTACAAACTGCTTCACACATCCTCGCTAGGCAGGGACGCACAACAGCCTCAAAATCCCGGCCACTCAAAGGACACGCCGCCCCACCGCAAATTTGCATGAAGGACGCTCTCAACAATGTTTCTTCGCCGCTCTTCTTATTTGATTCTGTTCTTCAAACCGCGGGTGTGTTTTTCCCCGGGAGATATGAAGTGCCTTTTCGCGGCCTCTCAGAACTTTTCTCAACCCTTCGAAAAAGAGTAATTAGTCTTTTGTGATTTCGACGGTTCCTTCCGGTCGGTTGCATAACTCTTCCGGGACAATGATTTACCCAGTACGCAGGAGCATTAGCAACAGAAGAAAATCTTTGCTTAATTCTAACGATCAGCTGTACCTTTACCTTTAGTCATTTTAATTTCTGTACTCTCTTCTCTATCTCGTAATTATAGCCTCATATGGATATTATTATAACAAATCAGGAGCCAGGCCATGAACAAGCGTTTGCTTTCTGTCTGGTATCCGCCTTTAATCATCTTTTATTTCATTCTGTGATAACATTGTTATCTTTATGTTCTAATTGTGATGTATGGAAATAGACCAAACCAAATCAAGTCGGAATGTTGTCGTCTGAATGTTACAGACAGCATGCATACAATGGAATTAGTTGTTTATTTTCTTTAGTTTGTTTACTCTTTTGCCGGGATCTTAATTTGGTGAGAACTTCAATTTCACTTCAGTAAAGTGTAACTGCAGAGCTCAGGTTCTTCCCTTTTCCAATTATTTTGGAAGTGTTGAAACTGTCTTTTATGGATTCTTCTTTTTCATTTGAAGGAAACTTGGCTGAAGTCTGAGGTTGACGGCACGACCTTAACATGCAATGGGCCAGTTTGGTATTTCAAAAACCTAAGGTCTTTTGGGAGCGAAGCGCGCGCGTGGATCAGCGTACAGGTGCCTTTCCATGCGCGTAACGCACACGCGTGTTATGTTAATGGAGTCGATTTTTGTGTCTGCGAAAGTGAAACGCATGAACGCATCGCGTACGCAACGCACCCCAAAAACGTACATAAGGAAAAGCGCCTTATGGTTTACAGACTGTCGCGCGCACGGGGACAGCTGTTCCCGAATAGCCTCGGAATGGGCATGAAATGTCAAACTGGCTTTATGAATTTTTCCCAAGTTAAAGGGTGCATTCGAGCGAACTACTGGTGTCAACCCAAGTACACTCCTGAGCGCTCAAACGGCTGGAACACGACCCGCGGGTCAGCGAGAGTATACTCTTGCTAAAGGGGAAGTATACTCCTGCACCCGAGTGTAATGCGTACGCATCCTACTCGTGTTGACAGGAGTAACCTAGCAAACGCACCCAAAAAGGTCGCTGCGGACATTAGGCCTTTAGGAACCCGACTGTATACCTCTCCAGGCATTCCTTACTTTTGGTCCATGGTCTTCTGAGCTGTACGTTTTTTGGGGGCCGCGTTGCGTAGGCGATGCGTTCATGCGTTTCACCTTCACGATCACAAAAATCGACTGCATTAACAAAAGACACGTGTGTTGCACTGATCTCTATTGTCAGTATAATAGAAATCAGTGGTGCGTCGCTTTCTGCCCTCAAAATCGCTCCCGTCGGATACGCAACGCTTGGCGCAAGTGTTGACGCGCACTTGGGTCGATGTGCGTATGGCCTGACGCGCGTATGGGCCAACGCGCATATGGGATGACGCCCGTATGGGTTGACGCGCGTATGGGTTGACCCGCATATGGAAAGGCGCCTTTAGGATGTAATACAAGGCATCCGCGTGTTTTTTCTTAAATCCAAGCCTGGAGACTGTGTGAAAGTGTTGCAGACCAGCATACCATGAGCAAACGAAGCAGAGTCTGCTTGAATCAAGACCAGCTCTGGCTGACCCGCCAAATCAATGATTGATAGGTAGCCAGACTTCTAGCGTTGCTACCTCGGTGAGTTCGCATATTTCGCTTCCTGGTGTGAATTTTTTTCGCCACCTCATCAGTCCCGAGGCCGCATTTTACCTCACGCTTTTACTTCACCAACTTCTTGTATAATGTCAGCGTGTTTACACGAAACAAAGAGCCGTGACCGGCGAGGCATGAGAGGTTTTCAGCGGCCGGGCGAGGTATTGTTTTTGCCCGCGCGGGGCGGTGTGCCCGGGCAGCACGCGCTATAGGGAGCGTTTACCGCGGTGTTTTCGTTGGACCCAAGGTGACATTCCTGACAGGACTTGGAGATATTTACCAATGATCCTGTGTGGTTATGTTTTCAAGCTTTCAAAGGAAACCAAGCATTTACGGGAAAGTGCTTTTATCATTAGACAAATAGCGAGAGGGCCGGCCTACATCTTTAGGCATTGCGTATGACGAGAACAGACAAAAAGTCGATCCACGTCCTTTTTCGAAACGCACCAGTCAGTAGAGTGAGCAAATCTGGATGTTTGCGTCATCTGCACCTTTGTTTAATCTAAGGATTATCAACAGTAAATGCTACGGTACGTTTTAACATTTGGCCTCCCTGTTATGGTACAATCATAAAAACCGTTTCATCCTTGAATTAAACACTCTAAACACGACGATGGCCCGTCATTGTCTGGTGTCTCCATCAAGTTGGACGCGTCGTCTGCCTTTCATCTAGTCAGTTCGACGCGGGGGGCCCACCCTTGTTAATGTCCAAAATGATACATGAAGCCTCATTAAAAGATCATGTTTTACCTAACGCCACATTCCACGCATACACTTGCTTGGGGTACTCACCATGCAGTAGACTGTCAGGAAAAGCTGATAAAACGTTAGACGTGACGCAACGCCATCATCCAACCCAAACTGTCAGTCATACAGGGTAGAGAAACGAAACGAATCAAGTTAAGTTGAACAGAAACTTAGCCAAAAATGAGCTTAAAAACTTGGGGGTTGATTTCCTATACGGGACGTCAATCCTCAACCGAAAATACGGGACTCCGGTAAAGCAAAACGGGGGACAATGCTGGGAAAGTTTCAGGTTCTTTGGTCCATTAAAGGGACGGCCACCTTCATGCGATTGTAGGTGACAGGAAACATCATGTATGAAAATGTATATCCTTGGTCTTGCTACTCGGGTACACGCTCTCGACACTCTACCATGCTTTTTTGCCGATTTGATAACTATGTATACACTGCCGACACCATACCAGATCACCCCGTCTTACCGTCATGGTATATACCTCAATTGGCTGATATTCAATGTCGCAGAAAGTTGTTTTTTTTTCACTATTTGATGAGCATGAAATACTAGAAACGCAGAAAACAACATTTCTTCCTTTGATTTTTAATTTGGCACAAAACCCACGTGGTAAGAACCACTCTATAATGAACAGTTGGTAAGTGGCGTTGACCTGAAGGAGTTTCCCCTGCCAGTTCCATTTTGACATCTTTAACAGCAGGTGATTTATGTCTTGTATCGTCTGCTTTTTCGCGCCTTTTCAGTTCTCCATCCCTTTGCCACTCTCAAGATAAGAAAACCCTTAGCAAGCACTCAACGACACGCTGGGCAGAGAGGCGGGAATTCACGGCTGCACGGACCCCACACGCCCCCGCCGGCCATACGAACCGGCGGGCAGCGTGATCGCGAGGGTGTATCCGACCCAGTTGGTGTTTGCACGAGGCATTAGGCCTAATCAAAAAACAACCGCCACCTTGTCAAAAATATTTACCGTGGAAATTGGCGGGCATCACAGTCTGAAAAGACTTCGTGCTGAAAATGTATCCACACCCCGTCGGTATGGGTCGCTGTTGCCGGGGGATTCTGTTATGCTAGCTGAGGAAATGTACACATTTTGGCGGGCTAGGAATTTGGGAAGTTTGACTTTTTTGAATTTTTTCCACAAGCAGGAATTTGGACAGTTTTATTAGATGATCACACTGTGTAAATATGTTTGTTTTTGCAGCGGGTCTAGGGTTGGCAATGTCAAATCATAGCCTGCGATGTACCGGTATGGTATGTCCGTGCAGTCGAGACGTGATCGATCAAAACGACTGAATCTAAACAAGACTTACCAACTCAATATCATGCAGACTCCAAACAGACTAATATAATATGATGTTCCGAATAAAGAACGAAATATCGAATCAAACATGGCTAATATTGGCCTTTTTGGAGTCTGCATAATATTGAGTTGTCTATATAACATGATGTTCCGAATAAAGAACGAAATATCGAATCAAACATGGCTAATATTGGTCTTTTTGGAGTCTGCATAATATTGAGTTGTCTGAATATCATCAGTGGACTTACAAAACTTAGAGAGTTTTATGCATTCACTTCCAGGCGACCTTGAGCAGATGGGTGACCGTCCGGCACACCGCCTAAACTTACACAAAGTCGACATCCTACAGCAGATAAAAAACAACAGAAACACATCTGACAAATAACTTCCAATATTAATGTTCAACTAGGAGATATTATGCCTTATACTTTGGTTGAGTTAAATTTAAAGTATGACCTTCTCTCGTGGGAAAAGTGCTTTCCCAGCGTTGGTAGAACTTCATCCAAGTTAACCAACAGCAATGAATGTAACTCCTCGTCAATTCCATCCGTCGAAATAGCGACACCCTACTTACAGTCTTTGTTTTTTGTTGCCGCAGAAAAAAAGGCGACCGTCACCTCGTTGGAGAAAAAGAAAGCGTCAATATGAACGAGGCAACGGCCTAAAATGCCCAGACTCGAAAAAGGACAAATTTTGTCCCCAAACTGTCCTCTTAACTTTCTCACTGAATGCGGCCGTTATGCCAAAAGAAAACTATACTCTTCCCAGTGCAACAATTATGCAGTATGAATAGTAATACATGTGTATGAAGTGAGGCGTTTTAAGTCCATAGGCCTATTCCTGGCGACGAAACTGGAGAAACCCAGGATGTTGGAAAGCTGAAGACACTTTGTTTTAGCAGCGGCAGCGTTGAACAACGATACAGACTGAACACGATTATGCGGTAGAGATTCACCGTAAGAGGTGCGGCCTTGGGTGGGGAAAGCGAGGGGAGAAAGCGCCCCCGCTGACCCACACAGCGGGTCATGGATCTGCGTTTCAGATCATCACCAAAGACCTGCCCCAGTTTTTGGACAACCCTTCTACTTCCCTATATAATGTGATCAAGATTACATCTGGGCTCGTATAGACTTGTCTACGGCCTCCTCTGTCCTGTATATGAACAGCCTCACGTATGCACCCACCAGCAGACGGAGTCTGGTCCCAGGAGTCCCCAGTCGAAGATCAAGAAGGAGGATGGCAAAACCATCCGTCCATCCAGCCGAGTTCACGCTGGGAAATCCGCGGCCCGGTGACAGCGTGCCAGACCGTGGGAAAACTGCTCGTGTTTGCCCTGCACTTTTTACCGTGGACGCTCTCATGGGACGCATCATACTTCCATTCTTCAAACTAAAAACTGCAAAGAAACTTTCACTCCCCGTCAAACCCTTAACAGATTACCTACTGCAGACTTGTGCAATTTAACTGCGATTTAAATTAGTTACAAGTGTTTATAAGGTTACGTTTTAAAAACAAATCTAACATACAGAACATATTGAAATGTCTTAAATCACGTTTAAATTGCTCCTTTTCTTTGTCAAGAACATATACTCGAGTGAGCATAATAAAACTTAGTTTGAGATTTCAGCAATTTGGCGTTTATACATAAGAACAGTTTCCTCGTCATAAATCATTAGGCCTACACAGCGACAGCTTTGACCGCTGAGAGGTAGCTTTGTAACGCTTCGGCAAAGCAGCTCTTGCGACATTTTTGTTGATGGAAAATAAAATGAACTTGAAAAAAATTCCAGTACAGGTTAATAAAGACAATTGGGCTGTGGTCAAAATCGTGCTAGTGCACAATTTAAGTCCAAGTTGGCTCCTTTTCTTATTTTGTTGATGCGTATGAATTAGTGCATGATAGCGATTACAGCACTTTCGTTTCATGTGAGATCAAGGACGAAGGTCCCACAGAGAAATTCGAAAACACCCCTAAAATAAACCGTCCAAATATCTGCCAACATGGTTCCTACTGCGTGCACTACCGAGCTTCATGTGACGGTGGTTAAATCGCTCATGTGATTTGGCTACCGCCCAGCTGGCCTGGGGACGTCTTTCGATCCCTGGGAAGTTTTCTAAAGGTGTCTCACAGGGGAGAAGGAAAGAAGTCACTTTCCATCAGAGGAAGATGCCGGGCTAATCATAGCACGAAGGGTGACACGTGTCAGACTTATCTCCCGAATTGTTTTTACATTGATCTGCTTTGGTCTGGATAGATGTTGCAGCTGCGCCGATTGAAGGCAACAACGGTTCTCAAGAAGGTGGTTCACCGACGACTGTTTTGCATCTCAACAAAGCGAAATAACATTCAAGCGCTTGAATTACCATGGGGACTATCATCTGGATCCAAAGATTTTAGTCGTCATTTCACACATCCAGCATACACGGAAACAGCGAAAAAAAGGAAATGAAAAAGTAACTATATTGTGCTACAAAATCGTATGCATGCACACCAAAAAGATACCAGCTTATCCAGTCTTCGATCGCGTGGAGTCGCTTTTTCAACCTGGCGAGAATACACTTGCCAACCCAATTATCTAACTTGCAATTGCAGCATTTATAGGTTGCTAAGAAGTTACATCATTAGATGTTGAGAATAAATTCGAGGTGCCCAGACTTGCCAGTTCAGCCTCTCTCCCAACCCAGGTGGGAGGGAAAGTCTCTCTCCTCTCTCTCTCTCTCTCTCTCTCTCTCTCTCTCTCTCTCTCTCTCTCTCTCTCTCTCTCTCTCTCTCTCTCTCTCTCTCTCTCTCTCTCTCTCACACGATTTCGGACGGGCTTTTGTCTTCACAAGCTTCACCCTCTGTTTTTTCGAAACTCGAATGTTGGCAGAAGAAGGTGTTGTAAGGTGATGATGTCAAGCAAAGTTTTCTTAAAGCAAATCATCTTTCCAGCATAGGCCGACTTCTTGCGTTTCAAGACGCGGCGTCTACATAGAGTAACTTTCGAGATCGGTGCCGATAGGAAGATCCACGCACACACACTTCACAATGATAACAAGTCTGCGGGAGCCAGCGAAAACGCCACCTTCACACGGGAGAGGAACGCTAGGGGGAAAGAAATGGAACTGCCGTCGGACGTAATTCCCCCTTAAAATGCATTAGCGGCTCCTGCTGCACCCGATGAGGTTCAAATTGAGGGGTCAAAGGTGGAAACACCCACATCTCAGCCGGTTCCAGCCGGCCACGTTCGGAGTTGTCACTTCAGGCGCCCCTAATCCGTCCTGACGGGCTGATGTTTTCCGCCGGTCGCCACGGACCGTGGGAACGGGAGAGTGAGCAGTCCCGTGGGAGGGCTGGACTGAAAACAGTCGCCGGGTTGCTGCCTGCCCGGCGTGGGAAACCCCCCCTTTTCGGGGCAATCCGAAAGTAGGACCCTGGTTCTCGCATTACTGTTAATTGATAAAAGGCTTGAATCTTACAAACACCATTAACAGTGCCTAGTCTACCGGAATATTGAAAAATAAGTCATGTGAATCGGCAAGGTGCTCATAGATGCACTGTATTCACCCTAAAACGACCCACGTTGGGTACAATCCAGCATGCGGCCTTGGTTGTTTGTAGGAAAAAACAAAAACAACATCGAACAATGTAAAACAATCATGGCCGCTGTATATCATTTACCTGAAGGGGTGGAGTTTGGAGAGTGAATTATGAACATCCACATCTGAACAAAAGGTCATGTATGTGGCGATAGAAACTTTGCCTTAACTTTAACGAAGTTAGCAACCACTGAATATTTTGATGCAGTAAGGGGTTATGATTGCTAATGGAACTTAAATCGCCATGGCAACATGTAAGCCTGAGGGACTGCAATGTTGCACGCTATATCCTCATTCGCTCGAACGGTTCAAATGACTTGAAGATCAGACTTCAAGTTCCCGCCTTTTTTCAAACAGCCGTGGCACTTGTGTTATTAAATCTTCGACAAACAATCAGGGCCTCTCAGCAAAGCGTCAACGAATCAATAGTAGCGGCAGTAAAACACAAGTAATCAAACGAAAATGAAAGCTGGTCATTCAACAAAGTGGCCAGCGCTCGGCCATACAACACACCAGCAGCTGCAAGGTTATGTTTGAAACATTCAAAGTCCGCGGTTGGCGGCACACCAGTACCGGGGCGATGCAACGAGCGCTGCGCGGCCCCGTCAAATCCGACCGGTCAGCATTCATGATTCAAGCGGGTCCTTTCCGCCACGTGTCCCGCTGACGGACGCACCTTGCGCCTTGTGGTACATGTGCCACGGCTGCACTGTCCGGTCGCGTGCCCCTTAGTTCTCGCGAACAATAACTCCCTCCCCCTGAGCGGCGGGTGGCGCATTTCTGGACGGGCACAAGCGCACGCTCCGCTCTGAAACTTGACCGGCCGGCGGGGGGGGGGGGAACCACATTCTTGTACACACTGCCCGCGCACGCTCCACAAAACAAGCGACAATGCCACCTTTTAGTCCGGCTGGCAACGCGCACGTGTCCAGTTCCATTGTTTGAATTTCGAAACACAAATTCCGAGAAGACGTCACCGTGGAAGTATTTTAACTGTGTGTAAACAAAACAGGATTATTTTTTCCCCCTTGGACAGGCGTGGGGTATTTCGCAAGAAGTGAACTGTTTTGTTGTTCGAGTTTGCAGATGGGGGAAATGCAATGAAAGGAAACAAAAATTCCAGCTGTAACGAAAAAAATATGACAATGAACAACCGTCCACTGTGAATGGACTGCTGAGTAAATCGCCATCTATGACGTCACTCTCGATCCGTCACAAGGCCAAACAAATTCTGCCCGTAGCCTTTAAAAAAAGGCAGCTGCCGGTGAATACCAAACTAATGACATCGTCGAAACTTTGCAAGTCTCTCTTTCTTCGAAAAAAATTCCAATGACACGAACACTGGCAGCGGCGAAGTGTGCACTTGAAGGTGTTTATTGACAGCGACAAAATTCTGCGATATTTTTCAATATTTTACAAACACACTTATTATTTTCTTGGTTGGAGCCCTATTTTGAAAATAAACCCACCGTATAACTAACCCAAGCAAACGTCTTTAGCATGTTAGGCGCGCAGAGGATTTCCGTGTTATGTAAATGTTTTAGAAAGAATTTTAGTTAGAGACAAGACTGGGTATTGGTGCTAGGTGTTGATTTGAAACCAGCGCCCCGTGGCCTGAAATCAGTTTCGAATGCTTGTTCGAAAACATGTTTGAACATAATTTTGTTTCGGCGCTTTGCTTAACGTGAGGGGATCGGTTCCAGGAGGTGGCATCGCATGATGTCAACACAAAGTTCCAGATTAATTCCCGTAGAATTTCACTGAATTGTAAAAATCTTACAGTGTACACTAATGTCGATTTTTAAGATTTTGGCGGTGAAGATTCTTTAACACAGAAATAATAACAGGCTACGAAAACAAACCAAGAATATATAACAAAATAGAAAGTGTTTTTTTTAAAGCGCACTAAACAAACTCTTTTTTAAAAAGACACAGTTTACAAATTTGACAATGTACTTTGTCAAATTTGACCTGTCAAAAGGTCGACAGGAAGCGACCGTCATTCCAAACAAATGTATGGTATTTAGCGACTATTTGCACGAATGGTTACATATTACCATTAACCCCAAACGACGGATGAATAAGCTGTTGTGGAATGAGGCTCATCAAATTGTCATTTTGTAATGCCAAGCAGGTGCATCTTCTCCCATGAATTCCGAGAAACCGGAACTATAAATGACGAAATTTTCGGGGCGATTGTCGAAACTCGCTGCATTCCGATGACTCTCTGCCGGCATAGAGATCTGAAAGAGCGCGCTCTCTTTCTGTTTTTACCAAGTCTGTCATAATCTGTATTTTAATCAAAACAGAGTGGCAGCTTTAAAATACTTTGAATATTTGATAATCGTTATCTGAACATACCGCGAGGATATTAGCGAATATCGCTCTTCACACTGCGTAGGGCAGTACACGGATTATCTATCAATTTCTAAGTGTTGGGTGCTCTGTGAAATTTAGGTGAAGAAATAAAAATAAAATAAAATAACTTGAACACCTGTCTAAATATCCAAATAGGGGCTGATGTAGGGGGCGGGCCTGACAGTCAAGGGCTCACTCACAACCACAATTTTGCTACTATAGACGCTTTGCGTGGTAGCCATCTTGAAGGACAGTTCTTTTGTTCCAAGAGAAACCTCCTTTTTGCATACCCTGTGGAAAAAAGGATCTGCCCTGCAAGATGGAGGCCATGCAAACCCTCCACTAGCAGCTTTATGAAACTGGGTGCAGGGGGGTAATGTCGAAACACAAACGCATGGTTAACTCGACCGTTGATGCCCAGTGCAAATGAAGGAAACATTACACAGGACATGTACATATGCCATGTACACTATATGCGTACTTGACCCCAACCCCCGAGGGTGTATGTAAAATCATATTGAAATCGAGGGACTTGGGACTGTTAGGGATGGCTATTGTCCACATGATGGAGGGAAAGTTGACGAGTGCTCAGTGAAGCGTCTGCTAACTCAAGTTTGTCAGTATATGTGACAGGCACTAGTTGTGCCAGGAAAAAAACACACCACGGGTCGATGGATGAACGTCACTCACCCGTGTGTTTATTTTTATTTTTTTGTTAAATCCATACATCGGGCTGGTGTTATAGTTTGCGGAAATGCTTCACTACATTTCGGCCCACAGACAAGGACGAGTACCAGCGTCACATGCCCACCAACCGAGATCTCCTATTTGTTTATATTCTTAAAAGGGTTTTTAATTGTCTGTATATTTTCCACTACAGCACCATCGTATGCTCCAGGGGGTTGGCCAAGGTGATTCTCGGACTGATGGCCTGCGGAAACGCACGCCAACGACGCGCTGCGCGGAGGTTGGGCACAAGACTTGGTCCCGACCCAAAGTGCAGTGGAAAACGGTGGGGAAATGTCACTTCGGCCCGCTTGTCTTGGCGGGGGCAGATCGACCCGCAGGTGTTAATTGCATGGGATGTTTATAAACAAGTCGGGCGCTTGGAATTTGTAACTTGGGTTTATTTACATCAACAACATGGCTGCAACTGTTATTTTGTGAATGTGACGGACACGGCTGGCCAAAGGCCAAAAGCAACGCACCATGTGGCCGTTTTGCAAACCAATGGACTATATTAAACAGAACTGACTAACCAACAGACTGATTGGCGAACGCACAGAATCACTGATTGGACAGTTGGCCTTCTCCAAAAGTTGAGACGCCAACCAATCAGAGAGCTAGCGAGCGCCAAACGCAAAACCATTAACAAAGCTCCAACCCTCCATACTGGAAGGTTGACAAACTTGATAAGATATTGCAGGGTATCTCCATTTATTCATGATTTGAACCAAGTGCCTCTAAATTACACCCGACCACGATACCTCCAGTGGCGAAGCTAGGATGTTACTAGGGGGGCACCAGCATCTTATGGGGGGGTACCAGCTTTCAGTGGGGTGGTTTTGTTTTGGGGGGGAAGCTTTTGTTAGCCTTGTTCAATATTTTTAGGGGGGGGTCACCGGGAAAGGGGGGGAGCGTGCCCCCCCGTGGCTACGCCACTGGATACTTCTGGTCAAATTTCCACCCAAAATCAAAACCTACCGTTAAAACATCAAATAAATGGCCGTATAACTTCGAAAGTCAAAATATAAACAAAACGTGTATAGAAAAAATGGCCACATTAAATAAATTCATCTCAATCTGATACGGTCCAAACAACGGGACACTTAAACACAAGTGTCCTGTTATAGATATAAAATGAACAATTTGCCCCCAACTTGAAAATGCTACAACTCATGAGTGGGATCCCACCCTAGATTAAATTGATCGAGAGGGAAAAAATGAAGCTTGTCAATGCATATCACTCAACAAGAGCAAATAAAAACTAGAATGGTTTCATATTTTGAACTAATTCATTCATCCTTCTGTTTACGATCCAGGTCTCAGATCATATTCAATGGAGACACTGAAGCTTGTTCAACATTCGCAAACCTTTGTAAGTAGGTTTATTTGGATGGGAACGTATATTTCACTATGTTCACCGGCTGCTGTTGATCAACAACACATCTGCTCAGGGCTCATATTTCAATCACCTGTGCACTTTTTTTTAACGATGCATATTTATTATCATAAATATTCACGATTTGCAGAAGCAAAAACGTGTACAGTCTCAAATTTTTATTTCAACTTATTCAACAGAAAAGGGAAGGAATGGCCCGGAGTCAGTGGGCCAAACGTTAAGTCCACTCAAGGCAGATAAAGGAGATGGACTATTTTTGAGTACGATGGCAAAAACTCTGTCGACCATAAAAAAGAAGGCCGAAATCTTGTCCTTTTGCTTGTCCAGAGGAAAAATGTTCTCCATTCGAAGACAAGTAAGTAGCCCATTTTCTAATGCACAGGCGGCCAACACAAGAAATTCACAAGATTTCTTAGTGGGACCCCAAAAGACATCTTGCGTTGAGTCACAAACCAGACACCGAAATTCCACCACGCAATTTTCACTTGCGTGTGAGGGTGTGTGCGTCTGAAGAGAAAAAATGACCAAATTTCATTCATGGCTTGGAGTTTTTCCTAATGGTCAATTTACCTGTCAAAATGCATATGATGGAGGGGAACGATATGATAAGAATGACCACAGATAGGAGAGTTTTGCATTTAGTTGAGGTTCAGTGTGTGCCTCGTAAAAATAATCATCAATGGGAATTTCTCAGTGTATAATGACCACCAAAGTTTAACACGTCTATGTACATGGCAACTTTGACATCATGCAAACCTCTAAACATTCTTATTATTTCATCAAGAACTAACCCTTTAGCAAGCAGCTTCTGCATTATCACATCCCGAATTTCCATTCTACCAAACTGCAGTGCAGTGTTCAACTTCAGTCTACATCACCCTGGGGCAGTGATGTGTCCAAGGGGGTGGGGTACGAGGAGTGAACCATGGGGCATGGGGAGCTTGATGTCTGTCCCCTATTACCCCTGGTGGATACAACTGCAACTATGACCACACCCACTGATAGTGCCTCCCTCAAGCGTATGAGGTCTTTTGGTGACCCCTCCCCGGCAGACTGACTCCTACTTCGACCCAAGAGATACATCACCTGTAAACGTGCTTGCCTACTCAAGCGCATTCATCCATGCTTCCCAACAGGTTTATCAAATACAACATGAGACAGCCAGCAACCACAAGTTTCGTCAGCTCACTTGAGTACTTTGTTTTCTACAAGTTTTTAAATAATGTTGAGCGGGGAGTCATTGTGATTTTTACAGAAACACAGTGTAGGGGGGTCCCAAGAGATAAGAAGGACAGAGGGCTGTGGTCATCTGGATTTCTCCTTGTTGAGGGCAGCGATGAAGTCTTCCAGCTTCTCTTGAATCCGTCTGACTCTCTCTGCGGAGAAAAGAAGAACCGGAATGAGACAAATGAATCAATTTGTCATGTTAGGGATTCGAACCGGAGACCTTTTCAATTGTCCATCCCTTGAGTTGATATTCTTGGGAGTGAGAGTCCCGGGCTCTCCATGTAGCCGTTTTACTGGCAAGCTTACCCACAAGTCTGCAAATCCGTCTAGATCTTTTGAAATTCTCCACTACATCCTAAACAGTGATGTGTTTGCAATGGAACCAACCGACAGAGTTTCATTGTAACTTGTTAATTCTCCTGAAGATTCGCTGACCCTGACAGCCCTCCACCTTCCACTCGGAGGACTCAGCACTTGTTTGGTTAATTTTTGACAGATTTTCATTCTGAACCCCACATTTCTTTCTTTGGAAATTCATTGACAGGAGGAGCTTTTTGAGTGATTTTTTTTGGCTCAACGAAGTTGGGTCCCAGTCTGCCGCTTGCAAAAGATTACTACATGTACAACAGTTGGTACTCTCAAAAGATCTTTCGCACACTTTACCCCCAAAAGGCCAGACAGTCCTGGAAAAAAAATATCAAGAATCAGACAGACATGGAATTAGAGAAATTGATCAAACACGCACAAGATTTGCTTTTCCGGACAAAGGGGCGAGAAAAAAAAATGCATTGTCACACATCGAGGGAGTGCTGGTCTAAACATTCCACTGGTGACCTGGTACAATAAAGCTGTCATTTTCTCCTAAAAATTTCTGTCATTTTTTTCCAGACTTGGAAGGTCGTCAGGACAAAAGGGTACTCTTGCCAAAACACAAAACAACGCGCTAACTTTTGCCACGGTTTTTTTTGGGGGGGGTGATTGCAGCAAGATGGAAAGGTCAAGATTCCAAGGGGTATTAAGATTAATCTTCTCGGAAGTAATTCAGAACTCAAGAGCTAATGCACAAATATCATGGTCATACAGAGGCCACTCAGAAATACTTTCTGTTTGTAACCAGCCCATACTATTACTAAATGTTTCCAAAAGCTGAAATTTTTAAAAAATTATTGCAGGACCCAAGACTATATACGTTAGCTATTAATGCACTTTAAATATCAATTAATGTAATTGAGGGTAAGCAGTGACATTTTTGTTCAAAGGCCTCAGGTTTTTTTTACTTTGATCTATAAAATATAGTCTTTGAAATTAAACAGCAGAAAGGTTTCTGAAACAAACTTATTAAAGGCTAGAACACCATCTTTTTGAAATCATTTTGAGGACAGGCCTATTTATCAATCATACTGACAATTGTCAAATTCATTTTCCATCCATTATGCTAGCTGATTGTAGTAGCTGCCTAGACCAACAAGGACAACAGTGGGTTATTAGGGGACCCAAGGCTAGCGCCTATTCAACACAGGTTTTCTCTTTTTGGCTAGCACCCCAGGCAACAAATTTATGACAGCTGATTGTCAAAATTGGTAGGGCGTGTATCCCGACTCAGTGAGTTGCTTCATGGATGAAAGACCACACTGTGAAAAGACCCACAAAACTTTGATACTTTGAGGGTTACGATCCAATCCCAGGGACAAAAGATTAACATTGTAATTTGTATAGCAGGCCGTGAACATCTCCGGTCCGTCATTCAACCTTCCCACACATACACTGGTCAGGTTTGAAATTTGGAGCCAACTTCAAAAATAAATGAATTACGAATACAAAGCAAGCAGACACACAGGAAGTTGAGACCCAGCAGTGGGTATAAGACTGAGCATTTACGATGGAAAACTCAAGCATCAAGTCCTTTTTGGAAACTGGCAGGGTGCATAAATTGAGAACTGCTTGAGAAAAATAAGTAGAAAAGGAAGAAAAAATTCCTCTTGATGCTTAAGGTCAACTTCGAATCCCACTATCCAAAGCACCTTTCCTTTGTTAAGACCAGCCACAGTATGTAAAAAGGGTATAAATCTGACCTTTGCAAAATAAAGCTTACATGTAACCCTGAGAGAATTTGTCTTTGCCAGCTTTAAGGAAGCTTCGGAGTGCTACCTGATGTGTACACAGGGCCCAGAAGATGCAAGTTTCATTTACAACTTAGCTGGACAAAGGATTTTGTTCTCTGTCTTGCCAGCAATTGGTGTTGCGTGTGCATTCCATAAAATAAAGGATTTTGTTTCTAATAGTCAATAAAAAAATCAACAGTTGAACATTTGACATTTCACTAAAACCGCACATCAAAATTTAATGACAGAAAACAGAAAAAAAAAAGTGCAAAGCTAGGGCATCCAGTCTAAAGACTAGCAATGGTCCAATGCTTAGCAATAAAATCACCAGGAGAAGTGTCTACGCTTTGGTGAAGTTGAGAGGAGATGTGATGCAACATGTGCACCCATTAAGCAGTCTTCCCTCCCTCTTCATGGGCCTTAATTGACCCCCTCCGACAAGACACCTGTTGAAATTACACAGCTGGACTCTCTGTGGGTGCCCTCCCCAAGAAAGTTAAGGAAGAGAACTCTCAGACCAAGTTATGGAAGTAAAACTGGAGTTCTACGGAGCTGTATAAAAGCCACGAAGGAAAACATGGAGCCTCCTTCGATTGTACTTCAGCTCAGCAAGGTTCAAGAAGGCTACTTTGAAACCAACTTTTTTCATAACGTAGGTACATGTGTGGATCTCAGCTTCAAGGCAACATGGAGGCCCATTGAGGCATCCAAAGCAGCGCTGCCTGGCCAAACCACCTCATGGGACTCCAGAGTTAACCCAACACCCATCAAGCCATCTGAATTGGTTGCCGCCCACCCCCCAGTTCCAAGCCTTGGCCTTACTGAGGTGGATGGACAAACAAAATCTTCTGGCCTTGTTCTTCAAGATTACTGAAATTTGAGGGAAAGCGCACGAAAAAAACAAAGATATCACCTCTTTGAAGCATCCGCCCATAGCAAGTACTGGTATATGGGAACCAGATGCGACAAATTAGACCCCCAGGGGACTAATCACAACCCTGGGCACAACACACAACACCTAAGGTGAGACTTTTATTGGATTTTAAACGCCTTGTCTGGTACCTCCCCTCCCCCCTGGCAATTCCCCCCCCCTTAATTACTGAAAGATAAAAAAAAAAGTCTTCCACTCCAGTCATTCCAACTATCTGTCTGGAATGCCACTTGACAAGGGAAGAGGTATTTTATCTTGTGGCATTGCTGGTTCAGCTCTTGCTATCTGACATAATGGGCCTACATTTATCAAGGGTCCCATGCAAGCTACAGTACTGTGGGTACTGACACATTTATATGATATGTAAAGCATACCACACACACACAAATTTGAAGAGCGAGAGCATGATATAACAACAACAAGACAAGAAGCAGGGCATAATTGTAAAACTGCAGCGCGTAGTTTGGTCCGGAATAAATCATGCTGCCTGATGAAGCACACTTTCTTTCAGCAGGAACTGTATTTGTTATTTTTAAACTTGCCACACTAACTTGTCTGGATTCAGATCAACAAGGCTTCACTGTGAATAACTCCTTTTTCATATGACTGGTGTAAGGTTATGTTGTTACGAGGTATGACAGTGAGTTTTGCAAGGATACTCTGGAAAGTTTAGAGATTTCCAAACCTGTGGACAAATATCGGAAGTCGTTATTTCCACAATCAGGGACAAATGCCAACCTGAATTAAGGTAGGAAAGCACACTTAAGGAGATTAAAGAGATGTGTGTCCATGTACTCAGGCGTGCCACATCCCCCATCATTCATGTTTGAGCTCTTATGCAGTCACCAGCAAATGTTCTGTTGGCAAATTGGGGAAACAAAAGGGACCACGTGCTGCAGACATGTGGGCTTTTCCTAGCTGGGTAGACCATAAAAGAACTCCTTACTATGAGCAGCAGAATGATTATAACTCCATGAACTAACAGGAGAAGACTGTGGGCCAGTTGTAACAAAGAACAGAGTTGACTCACTCACAGGAAGGTTCTAAAACAGCTAAACCGCGGGGATTATGATGCATTAGGACACCCAGCATAATTAACCTGGTCGCAATAATTACTACAGGGGTTTGGCTTTATCAACACAGGTGGCCCATCTTCTGCAAGGTGAACACTGGGTGTTAAAACGGCATTACTGTTGTTTGAGTAAGTTTTGAGTTGTGAAATTGGCCTTGGAAAATTTAAAATCAACACAAAACGTGAAGGAAAAAATCTCTGTGCTAGAATTTGAGTTGGAAACGGAAAAAGCCTTGGCCCCATGCCATCAAACAGTTAAGCATATTTCTGTGGCAAGCAAAACTTCAGCTGACAACCAGTTGTGATCGAGATATGTATCATGTGACAGTTTTGGCTGGTAACCGTTTTGTTTTTGCTGAATCAATACTGTCTTAGCTGGGTGAAGTCTGTGCTTAGCTGCTGCCGGAAACTAGGCCCAGGTCTGGATGATTGCTGTCTGCCAGCCAGCCACATCTGGACATGGGCAATTCTGGTAGTCTGCTCATCCATTAACAAAAAAGCATTGATTGAAACAAGCCCAGTAATTACAGGCAAGAACCAAGCAGCCCTTGACCAAATTAAGGAGAACAAGGCAGGGATTATCTGTATCATTACATCCAGGCAACTGTACCCAGTTAGGCAGATTAAAGCTTTGGAAAGGGGTTTACAAGAAGTATGCTGGTAGGCTCATGGTAGGCTCTACAGTAGGGGTCCAGGGACTGTAATGCAAACTTGTCTTGTGCGATCAGTCTGTCTAACAGTATGCATCTCTGGGTACAATGCAGCTGGGCCCAATCTAATACACTGTCATCTGCAGTTGGTTAGCAACTTTTGTGTTTAAAGAAACTCTCTGTGAACCAGTTACAAAAAAGTATACAGATTCTGTGACAATCTGGCTGGTGACCAATTTTTGTAGAGTACGCATCTCCACTGATTTGGAAATGACTGTAAGCCATGTCCGAATTACTTGGCTGCGGCTTGACATTTACACAGAGTTCCATTGGGAGTGGCTGCAGCCACTAGTCCCACTAGTATATAGACTTATGAGTAATTGCGAAGCGATTCAGATGAAGCAATTACCCAGAAGCTCTAGGAAACTGGCCAATACATGAACGTGGAAGGAAGATTTGACAACCGCAAAGCTGTCAAATTCTCCCTTTGTGTTGCCCAAGTCCCTCCCCAAAACCCCATCCCTAGCGGAGCAACTTGTCAGAAAACAGAACAAAATTACTTCAGGAAATAAGAAATGGCAAAACGGCATTCCAAAAAATGGGGCAAATGTTAACAATTCTTTGTCCAACATCAGTCAACTTTGGTCACATGAGTAGCGTGGTTGAATTTGTGACTCCTAAACCACAGTTTTATTTACCCTCTTGATTTATCTGAAGACATACAGTTTACTGTTCTATTCCCATATTCCTTTCTCTTGGTTACGGTGGCAAAATTAAGCTTCCAAGGACCTAAAAACCACAGTGTCTAGCTTATAGGTAATTTCAGAAATTAGAGGTACGAAAGTATGACATTTTTGTGTCCCTGATACACCTGACCTTTGTTACTGATATGGAAACATCACTGAAATTGATTTCAAACTATTACTATTTGTTTGGCAGGTAAATTGCATTAATTCATCACTCTTGGAAATTAGAAAATGTGTTCTGAACTGACAAAATCGTATGTCAGATGTGACAGGGACACGCACAAAAAAATGGACCCCTAATTTCTGGAATTACTTTTATATAGTTTCTTTAAAATGGCTACATATAGCAAACCAGCAGGTAGCCAAGCTCAATCAAAAACGTTGACAACAAACTAATTAAGCTCATCACGGCATCGTTCAACTTCACACATTTCAATAAGCGGGCCATTTCAGCAGCAGGTGGTTACAGAAGAGCTTCCAATCAAACCTTTTTCGCCGGCGTACCCTTGGCATCACAATGAGCAGGGCCCCCAATAAACCACAACCACAAAAACCTACACCATTTTTACAAAAGCCGGCAGTGTAATTGCATCCCCCTTGCTGTAACCACACAGGATAAGTCTGCGCCAAGGAACCACGACAATCTTTTTTTCCCCCTTCCTGGACAAGTTCACCACAAAAACTGGGACAGTTTCGCTCTAGTGAGAGGAGGTTAATTTATTGATCAGCAGATGAATGGAACCATTTGTAATCAATCAATAACATTGGGCTAAAAAAAAAAGGTGACCAGTCTCGCAGAGGGGGATAAACTGCTGCCAAACCGCCCAAAACAAAAAACAACTTTGTACCCCGCTTGAGGGATTATGGGGACCTGGTCTACCCACTTAGTACACGGTGCTTCTATTGTTTTCCCCAAGAAGGAAAGAGAGGGAACATGGAGGCTACTTCACTTGGACACAATGACCAATCAAGATACAGCAGCTCGGACAAAAGACCAACTTAGGATGGAGGTTAAAGGTATTCCAATTACTATATGTAATCTCCCAATTATGTTACTACCTTCTACCAAGCACTTTTCCCTCAGGTCCTTGTGGTTGTGAGAGATGATTAGCGGTGCTCATCAGTTTAGACCTAATTTCTACCCTGCATGACATTGTTGGCAAAATGTTGCATGCATCTTGTTAGTCGAGGGGATGTTTCACAGTAACTGCGTGCTGAGCATGATCTCTCAATGAAGAGTTACTCTACCGCCTGAGGCATCTGGTGAACAGCTGGATAGGGCTTTGAAATATTTGAATATCATTTTCCGAATTTGAATATTTGAATGCAAACTTCATGAAAGGAAGGGAGAATTTTCTTCCTTTTAAATGAGAACAATTGCACTCTCATGAGGCTTGTTTCAAGCAGATTCAAATGAAAAGCGACAGAAATCTTACAACGATTCAAAAAGGAAATTATTCATTTAAAAATTTAAAAGAAATAGAAATTTGCAAAAGGGCAAGAAGTACTGTTTATCTCTTAAATCTTGCTAAATCGTGGCTGGAGACACTCCTAGATGTGAGAAGCTATTATAGTGATTACATTGTACAATTGTGTGTGTTGTTGCAACTGATTTTTGTATATGGTTTGTTCAATAATCTGCCGGTCGGTAAGACCGAATATTCAGACATTCGATCGAATTGAAGGTTGAATATTCAAATTGTGATTTATTCGAATTGACTCAGGCCTGCTGCTGATTTGGAAGCCCATAGGACTGTGCACAACAATGATACTTGTGTGCACAACGAGATGCAAGTTTCCTGTTCTCAATGCACTATCAGAGAGAAATTTGGTACACCACTTGGTGATAAAAAAAGACGTATAGATGCTGGCTCCAAATCCCCGCTACTTGCTGAGAAAAAAAAAGTGAAGAGAGGGGGCGCAAAACACCCAACAACTTGCCTTGGCAGGCTTGGCTCACGCTCATAATCCAAACTCTCGTCAAGCCGTCTACTGAAGCTTTAACCAACCCCATTATCAATTTTGACTTGGACGAAAAGGAGGAGATTCCAATCTCATCAAGACTTTGTACAATGTTTTCTTCAATTTTTCAACGGCACGCGCGTGGAATGAAACACGAGGAAACCGGCTGATCCGAGGAAAAGTTACATGCCTGAGTGGAGCAACTCTTCAGGAGGAACTGCACGAGAAAGCTGGATTCCAGCTTTGGATGGAGACTATACTGGTAGACTTGGCCCTGGAGGACAAGACTAGACACACAGAGAAAAAAGTCTGTCTCGGGTGTCACTGGTTCTGGACATCAAGTTTCGGGTAACAGAATGAAGCTTTAGGGCTGGATAGCAAGTGAGTTAATAAAAGGTATGAAACTCATTTTGGCGGTGCAGTTTCAAGGAGATTCATAACGATGACAGGCCGTACCTTGATTCGGATATGCTTTGCTTAATCCTTGGAATTGAAATCAGTAAAGAGATCATCTTGAACTTGAAGACACGGTAAACATATGCAGCACGGGCTGACTCAGGGCTGATGTTAGACAAACTGTGAACCAGGATGTTTATTATACCTGGATGTTTCACGATGAGTTTTAAACTTTTGCGGTAAAAAAAGAACCTTAAGTAATCTGCTGTTTACGCAAACAGTGTGCAACAGTTTTGCAGCATTTCGGGGCTTAGCCCTAGCTCCAAGCAGCTGTAAAAATTGTTGCAAAACAACATTTTGCCGACAAAGCTGGTTGCTAAGTCCGGCCAAATCCCGGTGTTTTGTCATTCTCATCTCAGGCAAGGAGCTCAACTGAAAAAAAAACCAGAAGGCATGGACAGAAACTGGAGGGGAATTTTTTCACCCCCCAAAAATCCTCTTCAACAAAGAAGTCTTCTTTTGTGGACATAAAACAGCATCGCAAACAAGAATTTGGTGAGGATTTTCTTTTTAGCTCTGGGCTGAAAGAGATGTCATCACACACAGAGGAAGCGTTTTAATATTGGCAAACCCCCTCAGGGAAGATATAGATAGTGCTCTCCTACCCAGGGACAAAAACAGATGATGCCTCAGTCCCAGTGGTGGAGTCTTCTGAATTGGGGATTAAATCTCTGTAAACAGCCATGCATGAAGTGATTAAAGGACAGATAAGATGGAGATTAACGAACCTAAGCCATGGACAACTATGGAGATTACGTGGGGTCAAAAGTGAAAGAATTTAAAGGAACTGGTCTTCTCTTTTGCGAAAGGATGAGGGGATTTTGGGAGAACTGGTAAAAAGTCCAAATGCACAACAGTGTCCTTGATAGGCACACTAGGGGTGCTGTTATTGTTTACTTAGGGGAGCTGGTTTGCTATTGGCTGATACGCAAGTGCCCTCTGCTCTCATTGGTGCATTGGTGAGGAGACTGGTCTCTCACTGGGTGGTTCAATTTCATGAATGGCAATTTTGCCAGAGAGGTGCTTGGAACAGGTGATGGAGAACACCAAACAGGGATTCCAACTTGAAATAAATGAAGACGCAAGGAGCTTCTTGATGAATCAAACATGTGAAAATGGAGAGCAAGATAAAGATGTTGAGGTAATAAATCGGAAAATCAGCTTCCAACTTTTCACTGTAACCTGCGTCTCTTCAGACAAAACGAGGGTGATGAAGCATTCTTCCATCCCTTGATTAGTCATCAAGATGCACACCTTTTACTCAGCCACACAGTTAATATAATTAGGCCTTTTCACACTAGACAAGTCTCGGGGTTGACGCAGGGTTGAATCTGGGTTGAAAACGGGTGGAAATTCACACTTCAAACATTTCAACCCTGCGTCAACCCTGAGATTGACTTCAACCCGGGTTGAACTCGACCCTGCTCAGGACCAGGGCTGAGATTTTCAACCCGGGTTGAAAATTGTTTGTGTTCACTTCTGAGTTGAACTCACCCAGATAAGCCTAATTCACACGAAACAAGTGTGAAACAATGCTGGATTGAATGCACGGTTGAAAAATCCAGTTTTCAACCCACGGCAGCCATGGGCTCGACCAGGGTTGAGTTGAACCTGGGTTGAGAGGCTGCAGTGTAAAAAGAATGACTGTATTATATTTAGTTCATGCTTTGGCCACTGCGATAGACAGTGATGGAAGTCTAAGGGTGGCTTTCCATACGTACGTTTTTGGGGTGCGTTGCGTACACGATGCTTCCATGCATTTGACTTTCACGGACACAAAAATTGACTACATTAACATGACACATGTGTGCGTTGCGTTCGGCTGTCAAAATCGCCCCGGGAGCGATTTTTGACGGATACGCAATGCTTGGCCCAAGTGCATATGGAAAGGTGCCTTAACACTGAACCATCAAGTTATAATTTGCTGGTTCCTGAATTCTTGCAGACCTTCCACAACCTTAGGAGGTACTTTTCTTTGTGCCACAGATTGAGAAGGTATTTGGTAAAGTGAGCTGTGAACACTCTGGAATTCTAGACAAGGGGCTGGGTACTGAAACGAACAGCATTACTCCAAAAAGATGATAAACTGAATCTCAAAATGAAGAACCTTTTTTCCGATCTCGAAGGAAGATGGGGTTACTGGCCTTTGCAAAAGAGAACATTAAGCGTTTGCCCACTTCCAATAGATGTGGCTCTTTGCACCACACCGGGGAGTGGCTAAAATGTGAAAAAGAAAAAAGATTAAAGCCAGAGGCAAAGAGATTGTAGCAGAGCCGGCACCCATGACAAATGCCCCCCCAGCTACACGACTCCAACCAGGTCAGTGGATTTTCTTTGACTTCTCCACCCTCCAGCTCTGTGTGCTGACTGCCCCCAACTGTGCTTTGTGGACCAGAGCCCTTTTCATTAACTTTTCAGCCTCTGGGACAGGGGAAAAGACAAGGCCCCCCCCATTGTAGGAGGCACTTTTTCTTGATGGTGGGGGGGATGCCGGGTTGAAGTGGCAGGCTGCAGCTAAGCGCATCATTCACGTCGCTGGATAGCAAGACAGAGGGTTTCTTTTAAAAAAAAGAGGAAATAACAGAGAGACGACATTGAAAATATCCTACAGAAAGCCCCCACTTGGGGAGGGGGGGGTAGACAGTCCCTAGTGAGAGCGAGCATGCAAGAATAAGACTTAGCTCTCAACAAATCAAAGCACGTGGCTGTCCGTTGGGGCTGGGGCGACTCGGCCTGCATGCCGTCGCCGAGCAGCCAACCTCTTGTTTGTCCACTCCTGACGAGGAGGGGGCTTGGCATGCCAAGGGAGATTACTGGGCCCCCACCTTGCGTTTTCCCACGAGAACTCAGTGAGAAGGCCCCCCCTTTCACGCGTGGCAGTGCGTGCGGCCTCTCAAAAGATGCTCAGAAAAAGACAAAGGGGGGAGGGGGGATGCGAGGGCCACCTGAGCCACCTTCTTGTAAAGCCCTAGAGGACAAAGTGAACAGACCCTGTTGCCAGCAGGCAGATTTATTTGCTGTGTGGGCTCGAGATTGATCCGGTCAATGAGTCTTACTCCAATAATCAATGATCCAAGTTTCTCTTTCGCGAGGAGAAATGAGAACCCTTCTTACTTTTAAGTACAGTGAAGATTCAGCAGAAATGAGTGAACTTTAAAATATCAGTTGCTCAGTCAAATAGATTGAGTGTCCACTTATGCAATATCCTTTTCAGCTATTCCAGCCGAACAGAAATGTAATCTTTACTCAAATATGTTCCTGGTTCCAGTAAAAGTACTCTTCGGAGAGAACATCATACATTTCAAACTCAAGCCCCGCTTTAGCAGGAAAACCTCTTACTGTGTAGGAACAACTGTTGGTGGAATTACAGCTCACAGTTTGGCAACTGATTTAAGCATGGCTGGAAAAGCTTTCTGTGGACAGAGAAAGACTCCACCTTATGAATGAAAACGCAATTTCTAAAATCCACTGGATTTAGGGTATGACAAAATCCAACTTCAAACCAAACTTGGTAGTGGAGGTAATTTGAGTGACAAGAAAGCAGTTACATGCGCTTTGCAAGGGCCACAAATGATCCGCTCTCACTGAGTGAGCTACCTTCTCTGAAGCTGATTTAACAGAAAATGAAGTGGGGCTAACAGGCATTTGGAGAAAAACCGTTAGCTGTGGGGAGAGCGTAAAGTAAAAGTTTTCACCCTGAGTACGTATTAGGCTATAATTAGCAATCTCCAGAGGGTACAGTAACTACTATGAGAAACACCAACAAAAGGACAAGCAGACAATAACTGACAATCTAAGCGAGGCATGAGGTGCATGGCCCGGTTGATACAGCAAAACAAGTTTACCCCTTGATTCGACTCATACGGAGAAGATACATACCATACAATTCTATGATCTGTGTGGCAACTCCTCCAAGATTTTGCATACAAAGGATCATTGTTTGGACACTGACCTCCCTTGAACAAACCCTCCTCATTGCAACTCAGAACTCAATTCCTTAATCTCACTGACTGTCAATCACCTCAAACCTCTGAACAAGTTAAATTAGGCTCTTTGAAAATTGAAAGAACATTTTTTTTCTCCCCCTGAAGCTTACAGCCGAAAGGACGATACAGGTTTTTGTTTTCCATACGAAGACAGATTTGTGAATGCATCTTTTTTGGCGTGTAAAACTTGAGGTCCCTCCGTGATGCACACAGGAATGCAGGAATCAGACAAACAGAGAGCTTAAGAAAAAGACAGATGATCAACCACAGAAGCGGATGAATTCCAAAGCTATGAGCAGTTAAAAAAAAAAAAACCTCACAACACAAAAACAATAAAAAGATAGGAATTGGAAATCAATGAAACCATCAAGCACGCTGCCCTGCAACACACACATATCCCTATTGATTTTCACTTTTGCCTCTGGGCCAGATTTAGCACTCTGAGCAAGCTTTCAAGAGCTTTAGATAAATCCAAAAACAGATCATGCCCAAAAGAAAAAGAAAAAAAAAAAAAAAGCTGGGCTTCACTGGCAAACGCTCGGCCATGGACCCCTTGTTGCTGGCAGGAAGGGTCTTCGACCCATAACTTGAACAACTCAGTAATCAATGTTCCCTCCCCTTTTAAACCAGCCTTGCTCCTCTGCCCCAAGGCGACCAGTAACTTGGAGCCTCTGTACAGAGCTATTTCTTTAAAGAAAAAGTCTCCTATTTTGTAAAAAAGGTTTGTGATTGATTACCAGGGCTTCTGGATGCTGCTTCCAACTGGGTTGTCTCTTTTGAACAAGGCAGGCAGAAAAAAAAACAAGGGAACGAGACATTTGTCTGGTTTCGGAGATCGTCATGCTCACTCTTTAAGCACAAATCGGGTTTGTGCAGGCTGAAACGGTCAGACTTTTTTCAATTCCAATTAAACCATGGCAGCTGATATCGACAGCAGAGGCTGAGGAAAATTAATGGCAGCAGAATTCACGATGATCGTACAACAACTTAAAGCTAAACGGTGGATTTTTTACTCTCTTAAACAGTTCATGTACATTGACTTCAGACTCAATCATTAGGAACTGTACTGACGAGTCACTGAGTATGAACATAACTGAAGGAGTCTGTGAGGTACACCTGCTCAAGGTGAGAGGGGGGCACTCAGGGAAAAATCATGCCCTTCATCCACAGAGCTTTTAAACTTCTTTGCCGCCTTTGCGAAAATGCTGATGCGGCTTGTCTCCTTACTGTGCAATCTCGATGCATCAGCCTTTCAACCTGGGGCCCAGTTACTGTACCCAAAGATTTGGCTCTTATAGTTATCGGTATCTATCAAAGTAACATTGGAAGATGCAGGGCGGACCTTCGTTCTTGAAAGGGCAAGGCAATTTGTCATTTGTAAAGGGCACTTGTAGTAGCAAAATCAACGTGTCTATGGGGACATTTCAAAAGACCAACACATCAAGGCAATTGCCTCCGATGCCGCCGCCGTGAAGTTCCTACACTGAGATGGCCCGTCACTGTGTCATGCCACCCTCCAGACAAAGTTCCCAAGTGCACCACTGCCTGTCGGTGTGGTGACTGCATGGTGTGGTGACTTAGCGATTTACTGATCGGACACACTCGCTAATCAAACTTGGTAAGTGTACAGAGCACAGAACCAAACATCACAATGTTCAACAGCATGGGCATCTTACTGGGAGGCGATCCAACTCTCCACACTGAAACCTCAATTTTGACCGCAATCATCAAAGCCAGCTCCTGTCAGTTTACCAGTGCAACAACAGGCAAAATAAAAAATGTCAAACCATTAGACACTACTACAATGCAATCCACAGGAGCCACCCAAACTCTCAGCTTTCCTGCGCGCCTCCACTCTTAGAGTTAATACCTTGAGAAAATAGAAGGGGAAAATAAAACGCTGCCCACTCCGACAATTAGCAGGCAGAATTAGCCCCAGCCATTTACCACTCTCTACTCGCCCGGGGGGATGAACGCCGTTGACTTCTGCCTCCCGACGTCAACCTTACATGTCTTTAAGAATGGCTTTCTTTCTGATACTGTTTTTCTTCCGTTTTTTTTCTTTCCCCTTCAAGCACGCATTCCAAGATTCCACATTTTGCCCTTTGTCCAGTTTTTTTCCTTACCTTGAGATTTCCGTCAAGCTTCTGTCAATCTTGTCTGGATAATGAAAGATGGGGGGTGAAGTTTATTGATGGGGCAATGAATGGGCTACAACTTTTTTTCTTTGACTGTTAAAATATCCCAGGGCGGAAAAACACTGTCACCCACACAGATGCTGACTCCTGGCTGACATACGTTACTCTGCATTTCATCAACAACGCTAAGCACTGGCATGTTGGAGATGAAAATAAAAATTCCGCATAAGTAAAAACCCCCAAAACACAACACATTCTGCTCTTTCTGTTTTCTGTCAATTCTACAATATGGATGATTCACAACACAGTGCGCCACCAAGAGGCTGACAAAAAGAGACCATTTTTCAAGTTTGCGGTTTGCAAAAACATGGCCGACTTGCTGCCATTTGCACCGGAGTGTGTGTCAGTAGACGACTTTATATAAAATTTTATCTACTGGAAAGACTGGTGAAACATGTAACCTCAGCACCTGATAACAAGCATGACAGACGAGCGTGTGAGTCCCATGCCATGAGCTGTGAACAAATTTAAACCAAATTTGAGCGCTTGCTTGAACAAATGATGGTAAGAGGCACTTTCATATATATGCTTTCATAAAGCTTGTGGGCTGGTTCAATTGCTCAAAGACCTGCTGAAACCATCTGAGGCCGTGTCCGAAACGGGCTTCCAGAGCTACGGCTAGGTCTATCGTCTCCGCGCATTTCCAATGGAGTGAAGACCTAGGCCTAGCTCTAGACAAGAGATTCGGATGCAGCCTTAGTCTGTGAACTCAGGGAAGAAAATTAAGATTGAACTGGTGCAGAGCTGTAGACCTGGCACAGAGAGTGCTCACTGGATCGATTCAATCAGAAATCAGGTACTTTTCGACTCGTAAGTCGGGTCCACATGTTGGGTCACGAGTGACAGGCTGACAAACCATCACAAACCAATGCCCTTGTTGCATTTCGTTGGAACGGCCTGCGATGCCGCTATGAGTGACTTGATTACAATTCAAACAACAAATACTGGTGGGGCCCCCCCAGGAAACACCAACAGAGGAAAGAGGGTATTTCTTTGGAGACTTTCTGCCTTCACAAATTTCATTTCCAGTAAATTCACAAGCTACTGACATTGATAAACAATACTAGTAATGGAATTGTCACGGGCAGTGATGATTAGAAAAGCCAACAGGTTTCAGTTCCGATGCAAAAGCTCACTCTGCTAAGTTATAGTAATTCCTCCTCCCTCCTCAGGGACAGAGAGGGCCCTTGACTGACTGTTCTTATTTTCAAGTAGTCTGTTTTCCAGACTACACCATGGAAACGAGTCAACAGTAGAGTGGGGTCCTAGAATGGAAACAGCGCTCTTGACTTCAAGTCCTCTTTGCTGGTTGAGTGAGAGTCGGGCTGAATCGCTGCGTGGCCAAAACTAACATGTTGATATTTGAGATTATAAAATGGTGCGAGGTGCATTGCCTCCTGTGAGTGACAAATTGTGCACCTGTTGGAGGGAGGGGCTTGTGAGTGGAAGGGAGGGGAGTGACCTTATACGCAAACTGTGTCCATTTTCTCCACTTGAGAAATTTCGTATTATTTGGCCTGTGTGAGTGGTAAAAAGAAACCTCCATCCTGCCAACTCTGTAGGAGCAATGTGGGCCCAGTACAACATAGAATGTTGAGACCAGCTGGTAGTTCGTAAAAAAAGTTCAAACTATTCCTTGGGGGAATCTCCTGCGCAACGAGATCGAGATCAAGCTCTCCACTGAATTCACTGAATTCTTCACTGAATTCACTGGAATCACTTCCTTAACCTCTACCCCTCTTTGTGATGACGTTAGGTTTCTTAGCAATGCTGAGGTCGATTTACATCAACAATCGCAACAATATTTCCCCTGAAATGGAAAGTTGATGGTCTTGATCAATGAGCACATATCGGTATGTACCTCGATATTCACACTTTCTCATGTCACAAGCTGCATTGAGTAATGATCTGTGCTGACAACTGTTTGATTCAATACGGCCGTTTCACAATAGTGCCCCATCAATAGTTTGCAACGCCTTGGCCAATCACAATGCTCGAAATTTGTCAACCCAATGCGCGTTTGGAAAGGGTCGACAAATTTTGCGCGTTATGATTGGCCAATGCGTTGCAAACTCTTGGTGGCAAACTACTGTGATTCGCCCATATTACCGGTTGATTCTCTGTAAGAACGACAATCAGGGACAATCTTGTGACTGAGAAGCAATTGCAAAACTGGTTAAGACTGACACCTTCTGTCTTGAAACTGCGAATAATACAGATTGCAGGAGACATTTAGGCCTCAAGCACACAGTGCCTTCTGCATATTAACCTGTTTGCTTAACACTGCTTCTTTCAAGATTTCGGACTTAGGATGAGGCCAGAAAATTCTAAGTGATTTTGGCACAAAGGGAGGGTTGGATCCAGCAGTGTACAGATGGGATCTTGTGAAAAGGTACTAAACCCAACCATCACCTGCCCTGCACCCCTTTTAGCAGGCCAGGGCACTTAATGGGGATGCGTTATTTTTGGGGGGGTACTTCACGCGTCTGGGCAATCCCGGAACAATAGCCAACAGCAGGGAGAACAAAAGAAGCCCACTGAAGGAGAGTGGGCTGAGGAATTGAGCGCGGATGTTGACACTTTCAGCACAAATATTTGGCAACATTTTAACTTGTTGAAAGGGATGCAGAAGTGCATGCTGGCAGTAGGCCAGTAGCCTCATTAAATAGACTTTGAAGGAGAAACGAATGACCTGGAGACTGGTCCACATTTGGATACACTGATCTCGTATTCAATTAACTCTGGTTCTAACTTCCAATGCGACTTCTGTTGATTGTACCAAATGCCTGATTTACAAAACAAACCACAAACAAACCATGGGTAGCGTTGTAAAAATAAAAAAAGAGTCACTTCAGATAAAGACAATTTAGGACCAATCTGAATAATTTCGGTCTCTCTGACTGAGCATGTTCGATGCCACCACACATCTCATCTCCCTACCACAAACTCAACCTCACAACAGGACGCAATCTATTTGACCTGTGGTAGTGTGCAGGCAAACGTACCCAGTGTACCAATGATGAATGACATGGCGGTGCCATTGTACAGGGCTATGAATGTGACAAATTGTGCAGAGTTTTGGGGGGTTCTTGTCTGGATGAGGTTTGAGCAGGAAACACACTCCAAATGTTGGTATTTATTAGGGAAAGATTGGAAATGAAATACAATCGGAATACCTTATCCATGATAATAGCCCATGGACTTCTAGTGTTTTTGGCTTCAAATTTTATAAATGGCCAGTAATTATCAGTTCGTCGGGGCTCTCAACGAGGGGAATGCAGTCCTGAGGGCAAGCAAAGTTCACACAACGGAGTGGGTGGGCAGATACAGGTAAAACAAGATAAGCCGATGCCTTGCAAATCACGAACAACCGCTGCTGATACGGCAGGCCAGATCAGTTCCTGAGCCAGAGGAGGGCAATGCTTCTAACATGTGGTGGCCACTTGGCCCAGTCCGCAAACGAGGGTTGCGTTTCGGTCACCGGTGCCCTGCCAATTTGGCAACAAGCTTGAAGTACGTGTTGGCAGGGCCTCTGGTTAATATGAACATTACTATGCACTAGGTACTTGGGTGCAGAGGTGGGACCGCACCCCCCAAAAAAAAATAGAGCAGGGGTTTCTAACGACCTTTCAACTTATATAAGGAGATGACTTATACAAAGTTTCTAATTCCAAAGATAGTTAATTAGATGCTGTTGTTTGTGGCAATTTTGGGGACAAAATTTAAAGTTCAGAACCAAACTCCACAAATACCCTGAATTCTTCAGGCCTTTACCACATCCTTTGTCAAAGATCTATTGTACATGTACTTATCAGTCCAACTCTGACTAACGTTGAGAGTGACTGAGATCATTGCTATTTTGTGCTATGAGTCAGAAAACTTAACAGTGGAAGACAGCCAACAAACTAACCACAAGGTATTAAACATTAAAAAAAAGTCAGTGGAAACTGGTACTCTTGAGCCCAAGAGGGCGCCAGTCACATCTGACAATATCCCTTTGGAAGTAACAAATCCCACTTGTATCAATACAATTGTGGCCCTTCCACACCCACCACAGTCAGTGCTTAGCCCTGTTTAATTTACTTGGCTATGGCTGGAAATTACACACAAGTCTATGTTTATGGCTTCAGCCACTTCCAATAGAGTTATGCACCATTTCAAACTGAGGCAAAGTAACTGACCTTTTGTCACTTATGAGTTACATGTAGCTGTGCCTCTTGTAAGTTTGTTTGTCTGAGATTTTGCATGTCCTGGTTCCATTTTGCATGTCATGTAACTGGACGACATTTCACAAACTGTGTTGATGCAATTCTAGAGCAATAGGTCAATACTTCTAAACTGGCATAGCAGCATCGGATGCATATAAGAATCTACACTAGTACCCGTACAATGGCCGGGGGGGGCACATTTGCGAGCTTCAAGCTTGCCACTAACTGCTGTCTATTTGTATCAGGATTAGCTCACAGCCTTTTTTGGGGGGGGCCCCTCATTTGACCCATCATTTCCTGTAATCCAACAAAAGTCACACTTTTACGGCTTGCCACACCTGCGTGAAACTAATTAGCACCTGCTCCCTGACGACCCATCTGGCTATCTTTAAAATCATCTTCCCAACCTGCTAATCGGGACACTTTATGACTCTCTTGGCAAACGGGCAAAACACCCCTTCATTACCTGACTTCACTGCTGTTGCTGGGATACCTGGATCAGTAATCAGGGTATGATTGTTTTCTGACAGGCAGGTAACAAATTGATTGTCGTTTGTGATTAGGTATGGGTGTACATACAAGTAATATCAACAAGAGGTCTTGAGCCTAGGGTAATAACAAAGCTTGCAAAAGCAAAACGGGATTTTGTTCACGATTTCCTTAAATATGAACCTCTGCAAAGTCTGGTGCCCTGTAATTTATAACCTCCTTGATACATATGTTGTTTCATTCCAAGAAATGCATGAGGCAGAAGGAGTAGTGCCGAGTGCTACTTGGCCCTATGGGAGCCGGGTCCCCTATTGAAGAAACTGGTAACCCCAAAATTCAAAGGTGAAAAGAGAGAGTTAATGTGAAAAATGCATTCAAATTGCCAATTACCCTATCAGCTCATCGACAACGTTTGAACTTTATCATGAAATTTGATTGATTGCATGCCGTGTGGCCTAGTTTTCACTTTTTCAAAAATTTACCCGCGACCACCTTTCTCCTTGTATAAAAAATCCCTTGAATGAGTGGATCACAGGTTCCTGGTTCCAAAATACAGAACTGGTCCTTCCCATCATCAGTTAAGTACTCAGATGGTACTTCACAGTTCTTGGGGTACTCAAATGGGCTCCACTGCACAGCCCTATAGTCTAAGCATTGAGCCAAACTGAAACCTAGCATTAAAGAGAAAAAATAAATGTTTTCATTTGTGACACAAAGCCTCCCGCACTTGTGACATTGTGACGTAAGACTGCATTGTGTGTGATCACGGTGTATGATATATCTTAATATGGCCACATTTCTAAAGAAAGGAGTTAAATGATGAACCTGGGATTCCGAAACTGTCCATAAGTCCCACAACAGACTCCAGCAAAGATGTCTCCTTCACCGGGGTGGTCTCGACATATCAAATGAAGGCCAAATCAAACCCATCTCAACAGACTCCTGGCAGAAATTAAAACAAGGCTTGAGCTGCCAGGCAGCAATCTCCAAATTGAGAAAAGGTTGACTCTCCAAGGCCTTTTCAACTAAAACTATCTGGGACTTCTCTTGGACCCCCCTCCAAAAAACCCTCAGTCTTCTATTGAAGAAACCATCAAACTGAGATTCATAATAAGAAATCCTTGGCTCACAAACAGAGACTTTTTTTGCCAGCCTGGTTGGTAAAGACTCCCTAATAGGGCCGACTATGGTGGCTGACAGCCATGGCCAGGGAGAACAATGCGAGCCAAGTAAAACTCAAACAAGTTTCTTGTCTTCTAGTTTGACGGGCTGGGGCTTTTTGTAAACATGATGGGCTTTTCCAAAAACTTGGATGGATTTTTATGACCATCTGCCTGATTCTTTTTATCTAAAGAAGTTTACGGGTTCTAAACTTGTATCATTTCTAGCCAAATGTTTTAATACAAACAAAGAAAAATCTGGCAATATGTCTGTGAATTGAGCCCCCCATTAAAAACTCAAAAGTAGTTGAGAACGATGAGGCAAGTGGAGACGAGAAACTGCTTTTTTATCCATGGATGGGACACTTTCATTTTCTTCCAGGGCTTCCCATTAATTTCACTGCTATGGGATGACACAGCAGGAATTCCAATTAGAGATCCCATCAATTGGCCCAGAAAAAAAAAAGGCTCCAAAGTTACTGGGCATGAAAAAAAAAAAAGAAAGAAAAAAATTGGTCTACATTTGTATGTTTTCAGTCAGCCGAACTGAGAAAGGAATTCAATTGAAATGGCAGATTCAATTGGTTAATGGGAATCTTCTTGGTTATTACGGTTCCACTGGGGGAGTGGAGGGAGGGCGCTCATGCGGAAGACTAGTTTGGGGAGAAATAATTAACAAAGCCTCATCAGAGTGGGATTGTTAGACCTAAGAGATGAAAAAGTTAACCGTGGAAGGCTGGAGGTAAACTGCCGGGGACGTCTCTCTTTGTGCGGTGATAAAAACGGTTCTGAGTAGAATCGATGTGGTACGTAAACGGCCAACGTTTCGATCCCTGTACTGTGGTGATCTCCAGGAATCTTCAAGCTGGTGGCGGAGTTGGAAATTTTGGTGCTCACTGATCAGGAATTTGATGCACTGGCTGGGATTCGAACTGTGTCATCAGAGACAGAAGTCCAGGAAATGGCTGCTGTTGCATACACCGACTCCCCTCCATCTCAGTCAGGAGGATAAATGAAAACTGTCATATTTGCAGTAAAGACTATTTTGGGGGGTTTGTTCTGAGAAACAGTGGCCCAAAAAATCCTAGTTCCTGCACTGTATTGCAAGCTGTCAACAGAAATAAGCGTCCGTTTCTCATTAAAAAGAGTTATTGCGCGTACATGTCCTTGGCATTAAAGTTATTTCTTCTTCATTGACGGAAATTTACAACTGATGTCAAGCCAGAGCTGACCATTCCCAATAATTTCATTAATGCATTGTTGCTTCCCACAGTCTATCTGCTTTGGTTTAAAAAACTGCCCAGTTGGCTGTTATTAATTAATTATCTTAGTTCTCTTTGATGATCTGTAACCAGTGAAAAAAAGGCCACACAGGAAGGTCTGTGTAGAGACACAAAGGATAATGACTGATTATTACTGATTGGCAAGTTGACTAATTTAAATCTGACCAATAGGCAGTTAACAGCTGTCCAAGTATCTCAGTGACTTGACTAAACTGGCACATGTGGTTCTAAGGCTAGACAGGTTGACGTAAAGTTTTGTTGAGGATTTTGCTCTTGAGGGGAATTTCTCAGGTTTTCTGAAAACATTGCATGTGGATGTTGAATTTCCAGGTACAATTGTGCAAACTTACGACAACAGTTGGATGTGAAAAACCCAAACTGGCCAACATCTGTTTCTAACTAAAGCACAGTAATCTGAAAAAGGATAATTGGGAACGGCGGGATTTTGGGCTGTCAGACAGGTGAGAAACTAAAACTGCAGATTTATTGTACGCCAGGGAAATAGGTTAACAATGGACATTTTGTGTTCAATTTTTACAAGGTGGAGTAGAGATTTGACCTGAAGTAAACTTTGGCTTCTGGTCACCATGACAAAAAAAATGGGCTCAATGAAACTTGTGATCCTGACCCTTGACCCATGGCTAGTGACTTCCCGACCTCTGATGACAAAAGAGAAGGAAGGGGTGGAGGGGAAAATTCAAGAACAAAAACAAGGCCAAATCATATGGATTGGGGGGACCTATTTTTTGGACATTATCCCGGATCCCTAACATAATGAGGCCAGACTTTCATGGCTTTTCACAATCCGGGGACTCTTTCTGCTTCTAATTCTCTTGTCCGTCCGCACGTGCCCAGATGCTTGCCTGCATATGCATGGAGCGAGGGTCTGATGGCTGTCGGGAGCCCGGACCACAAAGAAAAAGCAAAGAAGATGAGAGCTTGCCGGTTGGGTTGGCCATTTTGTCCTGGGAGAGCACGCAAGGGTCTATTAGTGTTCGGTGACAGATGGGGATTACGATTGTATTTGTACACATGGAAATTCCATATGTCCGGGGCGGACCACCACCGCAGGGGTTGGAGACAGGCCTTAGAAGGAAAGGAAAGAGACGGTCAAACCAAGAGGAGAGTTGCTAGGAGTACAAGAGGAGGTATTGTCATCTATTTGAAGAGAAATATCTGAAGCACAGAGGAAAAAAAGTGCATGCAAGAGATTTCGACCTCAACAAATGATGGTCAGCACGATTTTGAGAGAAAAAAAAAGTGGGGAAAATACCCCAAACTCCTTCTTCATACAGGCTGATTCTTGGATGACCGAAAGTTTAGACAGTGAAGAAGCAATGGGAAAGTGACACAAACCTGAGGACAATCCTAACATGGAAGGGGGAGTCTTTGCAGTTGGAGGACTTCAAGGGGAGGACAAGTGGTGAGAGCAGGTGGACTTCTTTTGAGGAGATTGACCTGATGAAGAGCATGCCAGAGGCAGTCATACCTTGACATCCAAACTAATGTACCCTAAGTACACCAGAAAAGAAATCAAAATTGACCAATAAGAGAATGAGAGGGCGAGGCATTTCCATTTGCCAGAAAATTCAGACACGGGATTATCCGAGAATGGGCAACTTTGTGATTCGGGGGTGAGACTGGAGGAAGTGAAATCTCTGCAAAAATCACCACAAAAGGGTTTGATCATGATCCAACAGCAGTAAAGGGTCTATGTTTGCTTAACGGCAACCCTGATAAAGTCTCCATTTCTTATGTTCTGCCAGGATATCACCTGTTATGCACAGAAAGACCATGAGTTCTCTCTGGGGATTTCCACATTTAAAAATAGGTTTTGGAAAATCCTGAAATCGGGAATATCATGATGAACAAATCCTGAGATCCAAAAAATGCAGACAAATTTCACCCCTGATCATTACAATCTTCCAAGAAAGAGAAAACAGCTCTGACTCTGTGGAAATCTGCTGAGAGGGAAGGGGATTTAAGGGCTGATGGGATATCCTGCTGATGCATGGATACCGGTAATGGATGTGATCCTCTACTATATTTGTCATTGCCTAGGTAGGATGTACTACAGGGGGATTTTTAATGGAATTAAGGAATGTAGAATATTTAGTCAAGACTTCTTTTAAGGGAAGGGGGGGTACATACATTGTATATGCTGGAAAACCCGAGGATCTTAGGACAAATAAACAACCCTTTAAGTCTCACAAATGGACGAAAACATACTGAAAACACATCCTGCATTAAAATCCCCTCTTGAGTACATGCACTTGTCAGGCTAATAAAAGTTCTAAAAATATTCAGCTTGACCAAAAAAATTGATTTAGATGACAAATCCATTTTCCGTAACATGCCCCTGGTACTGGAAAAACCTCACTTCCAAGAAATATGCCAAAACAGCAAATCTTTTACTTGACTTTGGGGAGTGTGCACTGGGAGTGAGTGGACTTCCACAAATTCTTTTTATTCAGACAGATAATATCTCCCTGCAGAGCAGTGAATGTCTGTGAAAACCTCCAGCACCCAAGGGGGTCATTCAGACAGGTGGATACATTCACATCCCTGGACAGTTTCCAAATACTGCTCCACTTTCTATCTGATATGCCAGTTTTTCTCTTTTTACATATAATGGGGGATGCTCCTTGTACAACTTCCGTGGTGGTATATACCTGTGCATGTGCATGCATACCAGGTATTTTAAATTGACTGCAGTGTTTATAGATTACTGAGAATTTCTTGTAATGGAATGTACTGTCGCTCGCTAGCCTGAAGAAACCTGTCGAGAAGTGACAATGAGAAGCAGTTACACAGTTCCAGAGGTGGGAGGAAAACCCCAGAAAAATGATCTGGGGTAAATTTCTCTGCTGTCGGTTCGGACTGAAAACCTAATCCAGGTGCAGACCCGACCAGGAATTGAACCCGGTCCCTCAAAAGTGAAAGGCGAGGAAAGAACCAGTAGCCAACCTGACCCCCCCCCGGCCATACCTCATCTGCAGTTGGCGAGGGGCTGAATGTTTACGGTTATTCTTCGCCACCAAGTTTAAGCTGAACTGATCAGTGTATGCTTAAGCATCATTTCCATTGGGAGGTTGGATTGCCTGCTGGATTTGTGCGGACCAGAATTTTAAATTCAGACAAGTACTTGAACTGGCAGTCCGCCAATGAACTAGAATTCCAGGTGGCCCACGCCCTTGGCAGTGCCTGTGCGAGGCTATCAACAAACACTGTTTCAAAGACTAACAGCCCCCTAATTGAACACCCGTTGGCCAAATTTCAATGGGCATACCTCAACTTCATGCCTGGATCTCTCGGCTTGTTAGTGCAGAACAGGAGCCTCAGCTAACAGATTTATGGGCCCATGCATGTAGAAGGAATTCTGGATCATTTTTCTTGAGGCGGCTGCGTGGGAGATTTTGGATGGTGGGGCTGATGTGACCAGACAGCAACACAATCAGATGGATCACTGATTTACAGGTCAAGAGATTTCTAGGCAACAGGGGGGGAAGGGTGTGGCTATTTTCTCCTACTGATCTCCATGACATGCGTGGGATTGAAAACTTCAACTTCGCGCCAGGTACACAACATACATGTCATTCTTGACTTCTGACGTCTGTAGCCCCGTGCCGTTCCCTCCCCTCCCTCGACACAAAACTGAAATAGCAACAGCTGCCAAGTCCTAGCACTGCACTAAGGACAAACAAAGCAAAACAAAACATTTGTGCATCAAAAGATTTACATGATACACTAGAATAACCCGTTATTACAGTGTAACCCTCTTTATTCCACAGACCAAACACGATGGTCTCACTCTCAGTGGCATGACTAGGAAGAGACACGTATCCTCCAAGCAGATGTGCCCCCCCCTTCATTTGAAATCTTAAAACGATCACAACCTCAGCTACAGTTGATTTCCGTTCTTGCTTATAACTGGGGGAAAAAAAAGGTCTCCTGATGCCTCTCCAGAAATTCCATCCCACTTATGCCCTTCAGTTGGTCTTCACACCTTGAAATTGTGTTCTTCAATCCTAAGGCTTTATTTGCCCTGTCAAAGTGACCGTGACGCCTCGGGACGGACGACGCAGACACTGGTATGGAACGCACTTCTTCTATTTCACACAGCAGTGCCTTTTTCAAATGCATCTCAACCGCGTCCACATGAGCTGCAAGCCCTAACTTCTGAAATGTGGTGTAATTAAAGTATGGCTTTCACCCTGCCAGACACTCTGGGGTATATCCCCCCTTTGGCTGAGCCAGTACTTTCATCGCGAGATTTATGGCACGCAAAAGTGTGGGCGACAGATTGAAACACTCCGGGGAATATGCAGGCTAGGAAAGTTGGAGGCAAAAAGTTGCCTAGGTTCGTTAACAACGATTGTGTACGGTGAAATACAGGGCATTTGTGGACCAATCAAAACTGTATACGTGACAAGGAACACATAATCATACGGAATGCACATCAACATCCGGCAAACGTGGACATTGGCCACGAAATTGTTTAACAGTGAGGGATCAGGCTTTTTTCACGTAACTGCGAGGAGAGCTTCATGGTTTGACAATGCACAGGTGGCAAACAACGTGGAAACCGACACCAGCAGGTTACCAGCTGATGAAATGCATGCATTAAATGCATCTGCCCCAACCAGAATGGGGAAAAACTTGGCTCTCAACAAACCCCCCAAAAAGGAGTGTTGTAATACCTACCAAACGATTTGTACATATGGCCAGGAACATGTTCCAACTGGAAATTTTAGTGCTGCAGATGGGAAAACATCGTGCCCACCTGTGACAGCACCAAATTTTGCACGCAATGGTACGATCTGCAAATCAGTGATACAAAACCAGGCGCACTGGAGGCTATCAAAATTCCTCACAGAGTGTCGCGTGATCTGCATAAATGAAACCTGCACTTGACTATCCTTGACTGCTAACATCAATAACTTGGAACAAAGCCTAGAATCTGATGAGGAAATGCTGGCACTGTTTTAGATGAAATATGGAAGGATAGCATATCTACAAAATTCCGCTGTGAAGTAGGGGAGGGCAGCTTCTTCCAGCAAACGCGTGGTGAACGCCCCTCAGCTTCAAATTCTCCTTTCAGTTTTGAACCGAATTGAAGGGACGGAAGCCCACTTCCTCTGATGCTGTTTACGCCTTATTCAAAGCTTCAGGTGTTTTGTGATGGCAAAATGCCTTTTCATTTGTTCAAGGTCACAGACAGATGACCAGTTTCTTTTTCCATCCAAAGTGCATTCGTTAGCTGGAAGGAATCTACAGAGCGTTTATTGAGAGAACCAAAGCTTAGGCCTAACCCTAACAGTCCTCAATCCTGCGATTTCAATATTTTATGTAGGCCTACACCCTAGGGAGATTAGGGTGTGAAACGCGGGAGACTCTAAAGAAAACGAACTGTATCGTTACATGTGCCACATTCCCGAATCAGAAACTGCATTATCAACCCCTCAATCTACAGAGCTATGTCTCGATCCTAAACAGTATTGAGTCCCCCCCCCTCAACCATTGAAGGATTCAACCAACCAGAGCGTTATTACTTCCCACTCAAAAGAATTAGTTGGGCACCAACAATTGTGAGAGCTGTATAGGCACCGGCTGCTCATTACGAGACTTACCTCCATGAAATTGGTCGTAAAGAAAAATGACCTCATTCCCGGGCCTGAAAATAGGGTCATTTGGAATGATCTTCTTCAAATTGAATCCATTTCACTGATGCATTTTATCATCTACCGATGACTGGGGAGTAGTGGACAATTTGATTCATTAATCACGAGCAATGGGGACAGTGGACGGGAAGGTCATTTCTGACTTGAGAAGTTTTAGTGGGGGAGGGGCCTGAGTTGTCAAAGAATTGTGGTGGACGGCTGCCAAGTTCCCTTTTGCAATCTGTCCAGTACAAACGTTCTCCAAGAATTGATTTATCTGCCAGACAGCTTGAATGCCCAGGGGGATTTATGACAGGGGACCAGCTGGTCCAACTCCTAAAAAAGTATTCAAAATTAAAAAAAAAAGACTATTTTTGGAAAAACCACAAGGGCTGATTAGAGCTTCCTGGTTAGTACTAATTTTGCATGATTCCAAAAAATGAAAACTATAGTCACAGTTTCTCGAAAATCGCGTATGTTTTCTTTGAAGCAGGCAGACGAGTGAGCTAGCACAAAAAGCCAGTGGCAAAGTTCAGTGTATGTTGCATGCGTGATTCACCGACTGAAAGTGCCGCCCCTTCGAACCAAATCTTTAATAGTGTTGGATATTAACAGCACAATTTCCTATTGAGACATCTTTTGCATTTTCTAGAGAAGGCACCAAGTTGGTACAGTAAAAGGTGTGCCAACCACTAGTTACAGAATTTAAAGAATCACCCTCTCATTTGAAGTGGACTTTGGTTAATCAGAAGCAACTTTTTTTGGGGGGGGGAATCAAAAGTGACAACATTGCAGAAATAGTTATAGCACCTTCGGGGGGGGGGTCTTCCTTTATGAATAAAATTGGACAACTCAGGAAAAAAATCTCCATTTCCTCCCCCTCCCTCGGACTAAAATTGGATGCACTACTGAGATCAAGCTGGTCCAACTCCTAACAAAAGTATTCAAAATTTTAAAAAAAGAAGACCATTTTTGGAAAACCACACGGGCTGATTAGAGCTTCCTGGTTAGCACTAATTTGGGGAACATGGGAAGCTCGGTTTACTGGGAACATGTACAAGCTCAGTTTGGTTTCAAAACCCCCAAGGCTTGCTCAGGTGGTAGAGACAACATTACTGTGTTCTTTTTTTTTTGGGGGGGGGGAATGGTAACGCACACTGTTCATGTACATGTGCTTTCTGTTTCTGTGAAGTTCTCGGCGTCAAGCCTTGATAACTATTATCCTGGGCAACACCCTTGATCAATAGGCTAGATGCCAATACGATGCACCTGTGGCCAACGCATTTGTATACATGTACATGTTCACGTGTACATGTTCAAGTAAACACACAGACCAATTACACGCATGCAATGTACATATGTACCTTGTGATGCAATGCAGTACATGTGCAATTCTATTTAAAGCCCATTTGCAAGTGGAGCTTCAGGATGGAACACAGAGGGCGCCCTTCCTCCCTAAGGGTATAGACCAGTAAATATGCTGCCATAGGCAACGGTGATAAATACTCCCACTTTGGAAAATCAGGAGAACTGCTCACAAGTTTCTCAGGTGTTCAAGACACAATCAAACGAAAGCTCACTTCCTCATCTTTCATTGTCCATTCAATTTTCTGTGACTTAGGTCTTGACTTTGGAAGATATTTCTCTCCATCTGGTTACCCTAAAGGCTAAGCAGGATCACAATTACATGCACTCGGCTGTGGCTTGCAATTATTCACAACTCTATGGGAAGTGTCTGCAGCCACTGCCATAGACCCATGTGTAAGGTTTAAGCCGTAGCCAAATAAATTTTGATGCAGCCTCACACATGTACAGTATGTTCTACATGCCACTTTCCACACAGTCTCAGCCAGTCAAACCGTAGCCTTGAATACTTTCCATAACATTTGGTGGTACCTTCTTTCCTCAAGTTCAGTTGATTAAAAAATGCTGTGAAAAGAGCCATGAGGCTACACTCTATGGGTGGAGTCACAATTTTGAGCAGGGGGGAGGTGATAACTTGGTTTACTTTGCTCTTGATGTTCAGATCATGTGCCAAAATAGAGGAAATCACCTCTGAATTTGAAGGGAAATTGATTTTTGATTCAAAGGTTGAATAAAAACTGCAGGTTTTAAAAAATGTGCAATCAATTTCTTTTTTCTTTTTAAGCTGCGAAAATGACTCATGTCACTCAGCTTACACAGATGAAAAAAGAGGGAAGGTGTGACATTGTTTCTACCAGAAATACATCTGGAGAGTGATGAGGGGAAGTTGTTTTGATTTGGGGCTCCCTGATTGAATGTTGCCAAAGAGGTTGCATTCCTCTTGATAGTTGAAATGTCAAAGAAAAAAAAAAGACAGAGAAAAGCCAGCCAGCGGGGCACAGGAATAAAAATGCAAGGGGCTTAGCGGTGTCACGGCGAATCATGTACCGCCTCCATCTTGCTCAGTGGGCAGATGGCAGCGCGCACGTGTAGTCCTGGGGTTTTGAGAACCCGAGCTCCTGTGACATTTATGGAGGTTAGTTTTAGCATTACGCTGTCGCCACTTGGAGTTCCCTGCGAAGAGGGAGCAGAAATTCCCCAATCCATTCTGCTTCTAATTCGAGTCTGGAGTACCTTAATCCCACCACCAATTCCAAGGATGCACCGTCCCCCCAAGAAGTTGAAATTGTCAAATTACAGAGAATGTGGTTAATGCCTTGAAGTGTCTGGCTGAATCTGCCATAAAACTGGAATTTTTTTTTAGAGCAGAGGACAAGAAAGAAGAGACAGTGAAAGTACAAGACAGAGCTAGAGCAGCACCGTGCCAGCAAATAAAAGAAAATTAAACTTCTGGGAACAATCTTGGCGAATCAATTACTCCCCCGCGATTCCGACACGGGTCAGAGATCGGGGCATCCAATTTGTTGGTGACATTCTTGGGCCTTACTTGTGGGACACGTGGACAGAGTATCGTCTTTGAACAAGGGGACATAGAGCGAGTGTGTAAAAGAGAAAAATTGCTGATTCTGCCCGATGAAGAATTTCGGGGTCGGGATGGGCCAGGTGTGGGGGGGGAGCTGAAATGACAAACCGTGTCCCTAACAGCTCAATGGCGATAAGGAATGCAGCCCAGCTATTCCTACATGCCCTATAATAATGCTTAGGGGTTTTTTGTGGTTTGCCAACTGAAGCCAACAGATCACTTCGGAGGACAAAAAAAAAAATGGGAATTTAATGGCCTACTCAAAAGATATCTTTTTCCTTTTTTCCATTAGGCTGGCCGCATCAACATCTGGGTGAATTCTTTTCATGGGGGGCATTTTGAAATTTGAATTTATCCAAACCTTACATCATGAAAGAAAGCAAATGAAAGATTCGGTGCTTCATATTGTAAGGGGCGTTTCCGACCCCCGTAGAAGTGACAGTAGCTGGGTTTTCTGCCTTTGTCAATCCTACAAAATCCTCCAAATCTCATGATGAATTTTGAAGGATCTGGCATGCATCCGGGCGTGTCCATGACTTGGTAAATTAATCCATGATAATTTCCTTTTCCATTTATTACTAACTGATTGAGTTTTAAAACTTGATTGCTTACAATGTCCATGTCCTTGCACTGGGTAATACATTTCTTTCTGTTCCTGTTTTTCATGTGCAATATACTAGCATAAATTTGTTCTTTGGTGTGGTTTGAGTGGCACCCGAGGAGAGCAACTTCATAGAAATTAAGTTTGTTGGTTTGCAATGATGCAAGGCTATTGCTTAACTCTCTGTCTTGTCAATCTTTGTATATGTGTGTTTTGTTCGGTTTGATTGTAATGATTTTTACCTGCAAAACGTTAATATTCAAATGAAATGAAGGGTTGTGAAGCAGCTCACACAATAGGCCATGGTTTAGGTTGCAATTGATGCAAAGGTTATGTAATGTACAAAAGTTTACTTCTCCACGCAGTTTTTCTGCCAATTACTTATCAAAAAACTTTCCTCTTAAATGCTTATAACAAACGGTCACTTGTGATCACCTGTTCTGCAGTGCCTTACTTTCCTCTTCAATGCTAATAACGGTCACTTGTGATCACCTGTTCTGCAGTGCCTTACTTTTACATTGAACAGACAACAGTCATGAGTTTCCTTTCAAATTAAAATCCGTCTTGATTGCCTCTCATGAACCATCTTGGTTGCCTCTTTCCAGAGCTCAGGTCATACTGAGCATCCAGTAAGACTATTATTCAAGTTTCTTTTTCTTTCCACTTTCAACTTAGGGAAAAGGTCTTCCTTAGATTTTCAGTTTGTCTTTCAAGAGTACGAGAACCCCTGAGAAATTTGCCTCATTTCCTTGTGAAAAACATGTGGACCCCTTTCGTGCCTGGGCACAATGACAGCCATCCCAGGTGCAATCTGAATTGGACCATCACCAGCCCGGTGTCTAATTAAAAACGGCCAATTATCTGAGGATTGGATGGGCGGAGAAGCTCTCCTCTCCCTCACAGGGGTGGGATCTGCTTGCATTTGTGCCTCCTGCAGTGTGTCTGTAATAGGGCAAAGGCTCACGGTGAGGTAAATCTTATAAAACTGTAGAAGAGCTTATCAAGGATTTCACGCCCCGGCGGTGATAAAACCTGTGATTCTTAAACGCTTCTTAGTGGTAGCTTGCATGCTCAGTAAAGCACTTCCTGTCAGCTCTGTTTAAGGCTGAAATTCTAAAAATTGTATTCTGAGCAGCAAAAAAAGCTTGGAAATACAGACAGGGAAATCAACAGTTTACTAGAACAATTCTAATCGCCGATTGTTAAACTAGCTGAGCTGGGGTCCGATTGAATCTGAGGATTAGAGATTATTCTGGAAACAGCTGCAGTTTAAGACAAGTGCTTTGAACAAACCAGTCTACTTAAGCACAACTATCTTTACTCTAAACACACACAAAAAATGGAGCCATTTTCCATCAGCAAGACAAGAATCTTCTATTCTTGTAACAAAAAAAGTGCTCGGCAATGACCAGCATCTACCTGGAACTGGGCAAAGAAATACTCGGCAAAATCTACATGGACAGGAAGATACTATAGAACTTGTACCAAAACACACGTTTCCTCCAGAAATTGCATTCAAAACTGAAAATGACCACACACTAACAAAAGACACTGAAAAGAAATAATTTCACTGCATTAAAACAAGAATTCTTCCCCTAAAAAGAAATGAATAATTTGGCAATACATGATCTTTATTATTATTATTATTATTGATTACTTCTGATAATGACACCAAAGATTCCTCAAAAGTGCCCTAGGCACTGTAGCTCGCTAGCCTGAACAAACCTGTAGCAAGGAGACAATGAGAAGCAGTTACAGTTTTAGAGGTGGGAGGAAAACCCGGAGGAATATTCTGGGTAAAACCCACAAAATCAGGTAGGGACTTAAAACCCAATCCATGGGTGGACTGGGTCAGGATTTGAACCCAGACTGCAGAGGTGGAAGGCAAGAAAAGAACCACTATGCCAACCTGACTCCCCATCTAGAGATGTCCTGATTATTTTCCTCTACAGAGCCTTTGCATGGTAGCCATCTTGCAGGGAATTTGCTTGTTCCACAGGGAAACCTCCTTTGTGGAAACCCTTTGGAGCAAACACACAGGCCTGCAATATGGCAGCCACGTAAACCCTCTATTCTACACAAGTTTGAAAAGTGAGTGCAGCGATGCGATTATGTAACACATAATGCATTGTGGGCCTTGTCAGTAACTTCCTGGTTTGCTGGCCCGCAGTTGCCAAGATTTTGGAAGTCGTTTGAATGTCACTGACCGAGGATCAAATACTTGAAAGGTGCACTGAAGGAAAAAAAAAAGCAAACTGAACAATGACAAGGTTTTGAATAGAAGCGTTGGTATGCACAATTAAGCAAGGCAATCAGATTATGACTGGGACAACACCATTCATAATCTGACAGATACAGGCCACACAAAATGCGTGCGCTTGGCATCCACGATGGACACTAATAAATGCAACACGTGCCACTTGCTTTTCATGGCAGAAATTTGGAATAGTGCCAATATTTGTTTGCTTGGAGGGGAGGGAAGGGAAATTGAGGCAAGCTACTGTTGACCACTTGAGGGGGGAGGGGGATACAGGTGAAATTAAAGGGCATTACTTGATTGTTAGTAGGTGTTTCATCAGAGGGTAAAAAATGACATTTGGGTTGGCGGGCTTCTTGTCAAATCCTCCAGGTGCTTGAGAAAAGGCTCCTAAGGTCTGGCATTGTGACCAGTCTGAAGGGAAGGATGGTGGTCAGCACCCTGGGGGAGATACATGTTTACACTGTACATGTATATAGAGTCAATGCATGCTGGGAAAGAGACACTTTGCTTCAAAAATAACTGAACGAAAAGAAAAATACATTTTACAATTACTGTTTAAACATCCAAGACAAAAACGAGCAGATCTTTTTCTTGGTCTACTCCAACTAACCAACAATTTGCCAAAATCCGACACCTACCCACTGTGTCTTTTACACAGGGCTCAGTGTCGGGGCAGCAAGAGTGTACAATATTCAAATTGGGAAGAAAATACCGAAGAAAATATATTTTAAGAAATCGAGCGGTTTCAACAGGCCTGAAGTTACTCAACATCGGAGAGGGATCTTTTCTTGATGATTTTGCAGGCCTGAGAGAGCCGGAAAAACCTTGCCTAATGTCCCTTCTGTCATTTCAAATATAACTCACTGTCATTGGTCAATCCTCACAGAATCTCTAGGGCATTTGGGTAAATCTCTGTTTGGATCTGAAATGTCAGGCTTTCTACAAGTAACTCACAGAGCTTTACCTTTTCAGTCAACTCAGTAGTGGCTAGTATAAAAGCAATAACAGAACTTCCAAATGCAGTGTTTGTCAATGGCCTTCCCTGGATGTGGTTAAATCGGCTTAAAGCTTTGGTATGAGCTAATCGTCCACTTCAAACATAAATACACAAAATTTGATAAAGTCCTATTTACCTTTCAAGGGTCAGATGAAAAGATGACCTTAGAATGAGACCATACATGTTTTGGTCGATTATTTGGTCAATTTGAAGCTTTTGGAGTGAGAATTTAATTGGTAGCTGTCAGGGATCTTGCCGTACTTGATATGCCATTCTGTAAATGTCATTTTTAAGAGTGGGAAGGCCGTTTAACATGAAAATCCTCAATTTTGTTAGGCGGGATCAGCCGGATTATCTAAAATGGTACTTTTGTTGTTCCCCCACTTGCACAAGTTAAGCCAGGCTCGCTGAGGAGAAAGTCTAAATCTATGAATATCTGGGCCGTGCCGGCACAATCCCTCATCTGGACAAATTCTACAAAAGGTGCACCATTATCGCAACTTATTCAAACAGTTCGGGCATTTCTAATAAATCCTAGACCTGTGACAGCGATGATCAAGCGGAGAAAGGACAGAAAGGATAATCATCAATAAGCCTAAATATCAAAGGATTTTAATTCAAAAACTCCAAAATACAGGAACACAGAGATGTGGTCATCTATTCAAATAATAGATCTCCACCAAAATTAAGATACCTATTCAACATAAACAGCTGAAAGTGTATCAAGTGGTTTTTGAAGCACAGATTAAAGGGCGACAAGGAGCACCCGGCTTAATCGGAAGAAATTTCAAGTGGTATCGCTACGGAACGGTTGAGAAAAGTTGAAAAGGCTGGCAAAGCTGAGGAGCTGAAAAAGCTTAAAATGTGCTTTGTTTGAAGGCACCTGCAGCTTCAGACGACACACAAAACCACAAGAGAGATTGACAGACAGAACAAAGGAAACAAAAACAGAAGAGGACAGATGAGGAGGAATGCCTTGGAACTCTTCCCACCTTCTGACTTCAAAAGTAGCTTCCAATTTAGCTGCAGAAAATTTATTACTCAATCACAAAATCAAAACTCAAATCTTATCTGGCGGAGAAGCTTTCCAAACCTTTCAAGTCTCAACGCCATCTTTGTAGCTGTGCACAACCAAACTAGGCAAATACTAGCATTGTTGTAAATAGGAAACAGGAGCAGTTGTTGGTAAAATGTTCAACATTTGGGTGTCTTTTGCTCATCTAAATAAGCACATCAATTTTGGTCCAAACAAGATAAAATATCTACTGTTGGAATGTAATGTTGCCATGGAGATGGAGGTAGATCCTTGGTCCGGGATTTCACCTTCAGACAAGCATGCATTACCAGTACCTGGAAATGGAGTACAATCCTAATGGTATTAAAATTCAAGTCTTGAGTCGAGAAATTAAAAGGCAGCAGGACCCAAGAACAGACTATTGACAGACTCAGTGATGCTGAAGATATCCTTGCTCATTGACATTGGCATCAGCAAGGACCCCAATCGAGGACAAGATCTAAATCGAAATGGCCTTCCTCAGGTGGTTTTTATTGAATCCCCGAAGCCTGGAATTCGAGACATTGGTCGTCTGCAGGGACTGGCGAGGTTACAACATTGAAATTCCTCTTGCTTCCATCCATGAGGAGGAATGAAGGATGTTGAGACAAGATGTCTTCTGTGATTCATGAGGTAAAGGGGAGAGGGAGATGGGATCGTTTAATGTACAAGATCAAAGGATTTTCTTCTGTAAGGGCCGATTTATTCTCTTCAAACTTCTCCAAATCTCCTCTTCATTAAACAGATGCACGTAACATAACCAAAGGAAAGTTATGAGCAAGGGCAAACCTTTCCAGTTTTTGTCTAAAACTTTCCAAATATATGCCCTTAATATCTTTCCTCCCCAATTTTTTTTTCCTCTGCAATTTATTTCCACTGGCCAGCGATTGCGAGATCTTTCTGATTATCTAGCTCTCACAGTGAATGTTAGCCGTTGTCTGAAACAATTTCTGTCTGGAACCACAAACAGGCGTCTCTGTGACCTGCAGCTACTGAGGCGGTCATGAGCAAGTAGGTCAAAGCTGGCAAGGTTCCGACGCTGGAATTTTCGGGGTTTGTAAGAGCAAGGGTTGTGTTTGGGCTCACTGAGCAAACACCACAGATGAGGGACAGCAAAATCCCCCTGCAAGCAATTAGAAGAGATGCCATCCCAAGGAAATCACCGAGCATGAATTGTTTCTTGAGAATGGCCCAAAAGCCGACACTAGGCTACAGTCCTTCAGACAGTTCTTAAAGACAGAGATTGGATTTAACCCTTAACATGCTGCTAAAATCTGCTTCTTGTCTGTAAGGTGGCAACGAAAGCACTCAATAAGCAGCACACGCTAATGACTGTTCACTCTTACAGTACAAAGGACTGTGGTTTTTTGAACCATGACGTAATAATCTTTTAAACAATGTACTCCTTTGTTGGGGAGGGGGACTTTATACTCCACATAACGCACATTCCCTTCCCTTACTGCTCGTTTCCCTTATTCCACTGTTAAGAAAGCCGAAAGCCCCAAAATACAAAATACAGTAGGCCTCATCGAGAAATTTGACAAAAATAAGTCATTTCAGTCGTTTCTGCACATGGTCCCCAGCGACCCGAGGTCTCACAGCCGCAACACAACCAGGTGCTGCTGCAGGTGTTCTTTGCCAATACTCTACAGAGCCTGATTCCCGGACTCCCAGCTCCCAAGTAACCTCAAACCACACGTGTCCCTCTTCATCTCCTGGACTCCAGCAGTACATAGGACAGGGACCGATACTCCTGACTCCTCTGCCCAGTTGATGCTGTAAATCATCTCCAACATGTTTCTCGTGACATAGGTGTGGAATCGCCTTCTCAGCCCACGTCATCAATCAATCCCTAACACATTCCTCAATGCATATCTGGCATGCTTCACATTGGTGAAATCTACAGCAGGACTCCCACTTGGGGCGTCTTTCATTGGCACTTCAGACACAACCAATACATTACATGCTGTGTGTTTGGAAAACTGCTGCATATTGAAACCAGAAAGACTGCTCTATAGTCTTGATTTCACAAGGTTTAAGGCAACTGCTCCACCACTTTGTTTCTCAAGGTTTTTCAAAAATGGAGGGAAGTTCTTTAAGAATATTTAAAAACTCAAGAAGAAATTGTTGTTCACTTGACAATTTTTGGTGTCTTTGTTGACTGGCGGTGAGAATTCCAACTTTGAATACATCACAGACAATTGGTTTGTTGAAGACACAGTTCGCCTGAGAAATTCAGCACCAGCTGTGGTTCAACTGTTGGGCAGTGTCTCCATCATCTGGCTCTGGCTAATACACCTACAGTATCTATGGCAAGTGAGCAGTAGCCACAAGCCAGTGTCCCCATAGGGTCCTATGTAATTACAGCCACATCCACAAACTTTCAGATACTAGCTTCAATGCGAAGTGCCTTCAGCTCAAGTCAGCTCCTGACAAGGAGCTACGGAATACGGAATGATGGCTACTTTGTCCTCAGGATACAAGACCTACTAGACCTTACACCAAGGCTAAAATCGTAAGAGCTGCAGGGCACCAGCTTCAAAATACTCCACAGAGAATTCTACAGATCAGTGTGCCCTTCTTTGGTGAAATGCATTGCCAGTGACACACGGTTAACCCCATTAAACCCCCATCTAACAAAATTACTCAGACCACTCCCGAACCCATCATTATCAAATTAGAAAACTTACAGACTGAAAAGGATCAAAAAGGGTCCAAACAAAACAATGGCAGTGAATGATCAAGCTTGACCTCCGTTGACCCCTGAGAGTGTTGAGTGATTGGCTAATATGCCCGAAGGATCAATGGATCTTCAGAGATTTTTTTTTTCTGGCTGGGGAACAGGTCTAAAACTGTGCCTTTAAGTTAAAATTGACGTGAAGTCATCATCTGCCTTGGAAAAAGGGACTGCTTGATCTCATGTGACCTTGAATGACCCCAAATGACCTCTCAAAATTGGCAGAGCCCTTGATCCAAAAGAAGAAATTACTTTTTGGGTAAGGACACATTTTCTCCTAGGTCCTTCTGTGCACTGGAATGCCATTCCTGATTGGTGGAGCAAAGTCCAAGGGGGGGACACATTCTGTGAATCGATTGTAATAGTCATCACTGTCTCTAGGACAAAGCTACAGTTTCCAAAGTCTTGCCCCATAACAAAAGCAAGAATGTCTATCATCACCTACAGATAAAACCTTAGTCTTGGTTTCAAGACCTTCCTTTTATTCTGCTGTCACAGTGAATCGCATTATACACCACACACTACACACATATCACATCACAGCACCGCAAAAGGCGTCTTGGACCCAAGACTATTTGTAACATTGCATATTTCATCATGCATGCAATGTACTGAATGTAAACAGATTAAAACGCTTTTATGACGAACAGTGTCCAAGGAAGGACATGCTTCGTAAGGCGCATCTAGACTCCGAAACTTTTAATTAAAAACTTATGACATCTGCACGTTTAGTAAACCCAAATATCAACACAGAACTTCACACCAAGTTCCACAGGAGTTACGGTATCAAAAATGCTGTTGCTACCAAGCCCAGCCCAGCCAGTGGCAGATTCTCTTCAGCTCAGAAATATTCTTCTGTCTGGTCACTGGCCGATACTGTTTTCACCGATGGAAAACATCTGTACACCTTCCTGGTAACTCAACCTCCCCAAGCTACCGTTTTTAATGTGTTCATAACCCCAGACTTCCGATTTGAAAAGAAAAAAAAAATTTCTTCCACCTGTTTAGGGCTGCAACAATAACTAAGAAAAAAAAAGGGGGGGGGTTGAACGCGGACAAATTATGCTCGAAAATCCAATTTTTTACGCTGGTTTTCACAGGTACAAAGCACTCACAGAGCATGCTTCAATGTTGGTCCCCCAGCTCAACCACTGTTCCTCTTTCTACACAGTTCACTTTTCCTTAAGTAGAAATATAATCCTGAGAAAACATATTGGATATATTCAGCCAAGGCAAGAAAAAAAATTCCATTGCCCCCACAAGCTCTTTTTTTTTATTAGGTGAGTTTTGGATTACTGCTGTGCTTCGGGGCATTTGTGCAGGTTGGCTTTCCGCTGTTATTGAGGCAGCTGTGAAGTTTGATCCATATTAAATTAACTGGCCATTTCCCATTTCTATTTTGGCCCAAATTGTCATGATCCGTTTTCATTTTTAAATCAACAAATAAAACCAGAATTGCCGCTGGATAGTTCTCTGTAACAGAAAAAAAAATGGAGTGGGAAACAAGAACACTGAAATGCTGAAGAGAATCCTAGGTGGGAAAAAAAGTGGGGATACCAGGGATTAATAAAAACTCACACATACAAAAGTGAGATCATCGCAATAAGCCTTTTGCAAGTTAAATTTGAATCAAATCTGGTACACTGATTTACCTGACCACCATCACCGGAATGGACTGGTTCTTTTATGCCCTTCGTCTCCACTGAAAACAGCGTATTGGTTCAAGGTGTCTCTTTATGTAACTACGCAAAAGCTTGCTTCAAATCAGGAGGCATGGCAACAGTGTGCTTAGTATGGAGAATTCAAATTGTTATGTTCATGTGAATTCGAAGAATGCAGTGTACCAGATTTTATTCAAATTTAACTCACCAAAAAATTATTTTTGGAACTTTTTCAGTGATACTTGGAATGTTCAGTTTGCCTGCATGAATGGAGAAACAAAACAGGATCAACTAGGGATGGTGGCCGTGGAGGGACATCAAACATCGCAAATATCTTTGCAAATATTTGCAAAGATATTTGCAATGTCTGATGTCCCTCCAGGGCCACCATAACTAAGGACAGTTGCACTGAGCGAGTGGCACTGAAGATTGAATATTCTTATTTTTAACCCCTCCATATGTAGCAAGTATGAAGTGACTAGATAAGGCTGTCAAGCTATGGGGTAAAATCTAGAGGGATCTGAGTTTTTTTCTTCACGTTCATTCCCTGAAAAATGATCAATGAAAATGATTCGGAAGAGAAACACCGTCCACTAAAAACAGCACCGATTGGCCGTTCACAAAGGAGAATCTCCAGCTTCTTTTCAGTTGTTGTCTGCATCATGCATGCCAAGTTTACCAAACAGCTCCCATTACTAGGGGAAAATATATCTATACAAGCATTGGGGGAGACACTGCATACGTGCAGGTGCCGGTAACTAATACTGACCACAGTTTTTGTCATATGGGAAAAACCTGGCATTCCAGACAGTTTCCCAGAGAGAGCGGCGACCATTCTTAATTGAAACAAGCAGTGCAATCAACCAGACCTTTCAGCAAATTCCAAGTTTTCAGACTCTACCGAAACAATTCCACATCGATGGGGGAGAAACGTCTGCACAATCCCCCCCCCCCAATTTCCTGACAAGCCCCCCAAAAATGAAACCAGAAATAGCCCAGAGTAACTTGATATATGTAATAATGTGCACAGGAAACCCTAGCGGATTTCAAAGATCCCCGGGGCCAAATCCTCGCAGGCATCACGATAATCCTCCATAAAGCTCTTCAAATCCTGATTAACTTTGGAATTTGGGGCCCGTGGCAAAAGTTTCGGTCGATGGCATGCCATCTTGGGAATGTTGGTGAGGGGGGAATGAATGGGGAATACCTTGAGGTTGGGTACCAGTGATCGCTGGGAGGCCCGGTAATGATTCGGTTGAACAACGTGCCATACTTTTTGTAGATATCAAGTTCCAAAGTTGTGGATTCCAGGCAGCTTCAATTTACTGTTGACAAACTAGCGAGCAGTCTGCAGCACAGTCAGACAACTTTTCAGCAGCGTCTGACATCCAAGTTGAAGAAAAAAAAAATCCTGACAATCCCTGCCCAAAGTTGTCAGTCCAAGAAACACCCAGGCAAATGCAGTTTGGTTTTCAATTTTTAATCTCAGTACTGACTTTGTGAAACTGGAAGTCTAGGGTGGACATTTGAGACGGAAGAAGGCAACTGTTGCCAAAGATTTCCCACGCACGTGTGGGACGAGGGAACACAAAAGCGTCGCTGTTTATCACCCCTCGCAATCTCTTGTTTTTCACACCTCGGGAAGTTTTTCCCTCTTCGCACAATGCCCTCTCACGCTGTCATCATTCTCAGTACGACCCCTCAGGACGCCACCCTGGTGATATCCCATGGGAGAGAGAGAGAGGGGGAACCAAACAACAGTGGAACCTAATTGTGAGGTTAAAAAATACCACCACCACCAAAAAAAAAAAAAAAAGAAAAAGAGAGAAAGAAAAAAAGTGGCATTTTGGCCGAAAAACATCAACCCGGCTAGCTTCCAAGGGGGTAAGACATTGAACCCTGCAACTCTGAAGCTTGCTCCTAATTTTTGTATTCTTTCGGGTGCCTGTCTTGAGGCGGTTTCTCACGGTGCTCGGAAAGCGTGCTGTGCTGGTGACACGATGGAAGTTTAAAGGCATCCCGCATTTGTCGGTTGGTGTCAGCTGGGGAGTGAGGCTGGGGGGGGGGCAAAGTTGTCGAGCAAAACTGGTCAGTGTCAAGATGCAGATTGGATGCAAGGCAGGTATGCTAAAGATGGTGACAGAACTGCGAGACCTTTAAAAGCAAGACACAGCACAGCCTCCTGTTAAAATCTCAGAGCCCCCTGGAAAATGTTTATCACCTGTACAGTTTACCTTGGTTCACAGGTTGTAATTAATCATTTGCAATGCTGTCCATACTCTGCCAACACTTGAAGGAGAAGACACAAGTCGGAGAAGTCTTAATTTCCCCCATCCATTTCAAGGACAAAAAGCAATAAATATGCAGAGGAGAAACAAATCAACTGAACTACATGTACAGTGTCGGAGGAAAAGGACAATATTGCTTTAGAGCAGCAGGTTAGCAGACAGAGCGTAAAGCATGCCGTTTGTGTCTGGTCCCACACTGATTTTGCCCAAACCCAATTTGTTTTCAATACTGGCGATTCACAATAATGCGCCACCAAGAGTTTGCAATGCGTTGGCCAATCATAACGCGCAAAATTTGTCGACCCTTTCCAACCGCGCAATGGGCCGACACATTTCGCACACTGTGATTGGCCAGCGAGTTGCAAACTCTTGGTGGCGCACTATTGATTTTCACCTTTGGGAAACTGGAGTGTAGTAGCTGCTGCACAAGATGACAATTAAGAGAAGAGGTGACATGGAACTGTTGAGCAAGTCAAGATAACTTTATTTTAAGACCCTTTAAAGATCCCAACTCACGCCTACCGCAAAACCTACCTCCAAACTATAACAACACTCCAAAAGAAAAAAGTTACACTATCCGACCCTTTGGCTGTCCAAAGCTCCTTAGCCTTGCTAATCCTGAAAGTCCCCCATTGTGGGCCATTGTGGCCACCGCCTAATTTCCCCTGACCCACCTGACACTCGGCCAAGGGCAACAAGAGTTTTGATTTGTAGAGGGGGGGGGAGGGGGAGAAGGGGGGAGATGGAACCCACTGATAGCATCCACTGAGATTAGGCACCCACGGACGTTGAACTTAGGGAATGCGGTCTGACACAGATCTTGGTGAGGAGGTTGAAGACCGCAGGATTCATTGCTGGTCAGCTTCGGTGCTTTTTTATATCCTGCTTGCATTGTAGGCCTATATGTTGCCTTAATTCTTCACAATGGGTACATTCTTTTAAGCATTCTTAAGAATCTGCAGCGGAAGTGCAACAGGATGAAATACAAGTCCTCTGTCTAATGCACTTGTGCAATGCAATGCAATGCAAAACCTGCAGCTTGAGACGGTGAAAAGATGCGGTGTAACAAAGCCATGGAGGAGAACAGACTGGTACTCCGATTTTTCTCTCGTGTCATGTAGCCCTGACTTCTGTTTTCTGATTAAGGCCAGGCCCGAAAAGTCTAGTGCGACCTAAAAGGGTGTCACAGATGCCAAACACAAAATCTATCTTTCAACAATTTAAAAGAGCTTGAAGTTAATGCTTGAATGTCCGGACACCATGAAAAACTTTCTTTCAGAGGTACATGTACATCTGCTCAATGCACACTGACAGTGGTTTGTGAAGGAAACTTACAGCATCAGCATCTAGAGGGTGGTATATTGGATATGGGTAATTCCCTAAATTTGGGACCCAACTTGTGACATTTTTGGTGTCCTCCTCACGCGTGAAACCAATCGGTTTGTTGGCACCTTATACTGCAACAACTCAATAAAATATTTCGTCCATTTAACAGTTTATTAGGCAGCATACAAGCTTGTCTTTTTTACCACTTTCCTTTTTCCAAGTGTCTTTCTGTTGTAGTGTCAACCGATCTTCAAAAATTGTTTCATGTGTAAGGGGGACACCAATAATGTCACACATCGGGCTCCATATTTATGGAATCACCTGTTTACAAGGGATACCTTTTTCCAGTTATTTGAATGTAGGGATATGGACACAAACCCTGCTCACCAGGATTTGTTGGTATCAAATAGGAATGCCACAACAACTCTTTCAGCAGTCTCTCAAATTATGAGACAACCTGCCAAATAATCCCATTGGCAATAGAAAAACCAAAGAAAAGTTACAACCTCAAATGATAAGCCTGAAGTTGCCCCTGAAGGGTTAATGTGGTGATTTTAACGATGCTGTCAAGCTAGGCTGTATGTACACTGTGCTCCAACTAGTACTTTTCTGAAAACTTTTGAATCTGTAGGGGAGTTGACCGTTCATCATTAAGTTGGAAAGCCATTTAAATGTAAAATGAGAGACCGGATTTCACACCAGCCTACTAAAGTATACAGAAAAAAAAACCCCAAAACTCAAATAACTCCCGAAAAGGGAACTTTTAAGGCTGCCGAAAACAGCCCACCTTCCTTGCTTCAAGCAGACATTCCTTAATTCAGACCGACAACTTGGGCACTGACACAAAGATATAAAGATGGAGCCAGCAAACCCCGTCCGAAATTGGGAATCCCGTTTTGGGTCCACTGGAAGAGCTATCACAGTGGGGCCTCGAGGGCTGGCCTGGATATTCTACCAACTCCAGCCGACAACAAGTTTGGGAAAAAAGAAAAAGGCTAATGCAGGAAGGTCCCCCTCTCTTGGAAATCAAAATAAATTCCCTAATGGAATCCGCGACAGCAGTCTGACAAGCCGATGCTGGCCCAAAGCGTATCATAATTTTTTGGGGGGATAACACAGCATACTCCTTTGGGACACGCATGCATGTTATCAAGCAGTTCTCGGAAACTGTCCAAATCCGGTACATCAACAGTTCATGCTGATTTCACTCTAAAAGTGTTCATTAAAGCTGCAGTTTTCAAATTACTAAATACCAGCACGCACAGAAAATCAACCCCGCCTTTTCACAAAACGGTAAGAGGAGAATAAAGCCTCCCGTCAATACAAAATGCAAGACAAAAGAAAAATTGGGCAGGTGGCTCATTCCAAAGCTGAGAATTTAACTCATTCCTCATTTAGAACTGTTCTTGATAAACTGTTCTCATTAATTATGGGCACTCTGGGATCTTTCTGGATTTTGCAAATTATGCCTAACGTTTTTCTTCAGTGGTGCCTGCGTATTTGACCGGTGCCAAATATCACCATGAAATAATTCAGAGCGTTTCCTCATTACCACGCACAGTTTTGTGGGTCAGGGTGGGCCTGAATTTGCTGGAATTAGACCAGATTCTTCGAAATCAGTCACAGATACGAGTGAAAAATGTCAACATTCTCCAGTAGATGCTACGGGGAGAACATTAAGTCGGCACCTGATCCGGCGGGGAATTTCTGCAAATCGAAACTACAGATACATGGTACCGGTGCATGTCGGCTCAACTGACTAGCCAAACAAGCTCAGACGACATGGTCCAACGTTTCTTTGAAGTATGACCTACATAAAGAAATATTTTTCTAGACAGTGGAACAACAAGAAAGCGAAATCCTAATATTGAAATATGAGGGCCATTTTAATCAGGACAGTTTTCGAGATCATCTTGCGAATGTCAGGTGATCGCGTTCAAATTCGGCGAAACTTCTTAAGATGCCTCTGTGGGTAACAAGTTGTTTTGAGAATATGACTATGCCTTCATTCCCCAGACTTCTTTGTTTGAAGAGTGAAGTACGGTACCGTACTTCGGAGACCCTGAAGTACTTCTAGGCCTCAGCTGCACCCGCGAGAAAAGGATGGTCTAAGAGTTATAAATGAGGTTTAGACCCGATCAGTTTTTATGGCCAGCTTCTCTGAATTCACAAATATGGGCCAAATGGTAAAAGTCACATATGCTAGTTCAAAAGTTTGTTTCAATGAGGAGATGTCTGATTTCATTTGCAATGCAGCACTTTTGAGCTCAGTTGAGAATCAATCCAATTCTGCCAGGTTTTGATCTTTTTTAATCAAAAATGTTAAGCAGCGCTCAATTTTTCTTCTCGTTTACAAGGCACACGAAGATGAGAGTAACTATACACGACAGCAGGTATACAGGAAATTTCCACGTCATTCAACTAATCATCCACATATGCGAGTTATTTTTTTCCTTTTCAATTGTCGGCAGGGGCTCACAAAAGCGTGTGACCCCTGGCTAGATTGGATTTTCATTTCAAATATTAGCTTCTTTTCTCAATACCCATGGCCCGTCATTGTCCCAGCTGCCTGATTTATCACTCAACAGATTTATCACTGATTGGAGGTAATGAAAATACCACAACCAAAAGGGGCAGTTTTCTTTTAATTCAACAAAACACTTTCTCACACCAGTCCTACTTAGATAGGAGTATATTTTGTCAAGACATGGCAGCTATATATGAGGCATCAACTTGATTAAGGAGGGGAGGAATTGTCCAAATGGGAAATATTTGTAAATATTTGCCCCCTTGAGTAACGCCCCGGCGGGCCCTTGCATGTGTTTGCCAATGAACGGTATTCGTGGGGGACCCAATTTCAGTCGGATTCCTCAAGGTAGTGTGTTCATTTGAAAGGGGTTAATCTAAAGAACCAGACTCTATTTCACCATTTCAATCTGACCCCCCAAATTACCTGGTACCATCCCATTAATGGTTTCAAATGTATACAAATATGTCCAGGATTACGACTGAAATTGGGTCTCCCGCGAATACAGTCCATCGAATACACTACTATTTCTGAAGCTCTACAAATGCGGAGCATTACTATAGTTGCTACATGAACACTTCCAAGGAGTAAAATCTCACGGAGCTCCGGAGACAACATCTCTGAAAAAATGTACCTGCCTAGCCAAATCAGCTTGGTACCAGTGACAAAACAGCAAGGGACTGCATGGCAGCTTGGGTGGGAAACCGTTGATTTTTGCTCAGCAGGTGTTTTGAGCACTCTTAGTAATTTCTATGCTCGGCCGCCCTATGCTACTGACCCTTGTTGTGCGCCCAGAACTCAACTGTTTCCCTCTCATTGCAAGAAATGCACATTCAGCTGCAAAATGGTCGCGTGTCTACTTGAATGTGAGGAGCACATGCAAGTGATGTGTCCTTCCACAGTTCTCGGGAGAAATCCAAACAGCGCCACCTACAGTTCATGCAGAGTTCACGGTAAAAAAAAAAATGCTTACAAAAACCTGACCAAACCAAACTAAAACTCCCATCAAGCCCAGCCCAGCCCAACCCAACTGAACCCACCCCAGCCAAGCCAAACCAAGCCAAGCCCAGCCCAACCCACCCAAAAATTAACAACAGCTGTTTGAAAAAAAAAAAAAGCACTCTGAAGCTGTTTTATTACACACACAGGAAACAGGTCACACTAGTGAACCGATCCCATTTAAGGTGAAACCGCAATAAAGGGCTGGACGAAACCAAGGCACAATAGGGGGGGGGGGGAGTGGAACACCGAAATGCACATAACAGTGCCTTCAGGTCGGGAAGATGTTTATCTCGCTTTCTCCACTTTCCCAAATACAAATTTGAAGTAGGTCAATTGGCACTAATTTTCTTCACTATTCTACACTTGGGACCTGGCCGACACAACCAAAAAAAAAACCCAGAGGCCGGGAAAAAAAAAAGAAGGATTATTTGTGAATTGACACAGACAAGTTTGTGGATGACTTGGCTACAGTTGCAGAAGACTTTCTTCTCAGCCAGGTCGTGGACAGATAAAATCAGATCAGATTGGGTGTGGGAGATTAAAATGGGCAGAAATATTTCAATTCAATTTTTCGTCGTAATAGAGAAATCTCTTTGCAGCAGTGAATAAAATTGTTGCGTGCAATCGGTCCGATAAGCCTGGGTTTTGTATCAGGTGGTTTTTTTTCCTGGTTCATAACACAGGTCATTACACTATTAACCTTTCAGCTCTGCAAAAATTCTTTGTCAGCTGAACACTGGTACAGTTATGTGGCGGCCAAGGGTTTGAACCTTTAATCTTCTATGCTGAACCAAAATTTCACTGAAAATTTTATCAGCTCTCACAGCGATGCATCATACAATGCTTTTTGGCTAAAACATCTATATCTTCTCTGAGTGATTCTCATCTGCCATTGTTCCAGGTTTGCGACATCGGTGATGTTAACGGCATTTTGGCTCGGGTGGGATCCCTCGCCGCATGTCGCGGACGCACTTACACAACTTCAGACTAACACTCAATGAACACAGAATGACATACTGAAAGACTGCAAACATCAGACTGGCTGACTGGGTTATGGTTAGAGCAAACAATAGAGGTTCTCATCAGTTGCAGATTTAAACCTCAAGTCAAAATACCCGTAACAAAAGCTGTTTTCCTGCCAGTAAGACCAGCAACCCACCGCTACTGGCCGCCAAATCAACACCCACAATATCGGCAATTTTCCAAGCGCCATATTTCTGTACGCACATCCACGCAATGGCTGTCCATCTACTTCAATCCTTAGTTCCAACAGATAATTGGACTGTAACAATTAACTATGCCACTGTTGGTGTATGGACAAAGAATACAATCTCATGCAGGCAGGCTGTAGCTTCAATTTGCACAGGTGTCCAACTACACCTGCAGGTCTGCTCTATAAGATTACAACCGTTACATAGTAAAAACCTGCCCATATACTTGTATGTTTGTCAAACGCTGCGGACTGCAGGAGCAGACCTGTGCATGTAATACTTCTCAAGGCAAATGGTACGCTGCATATGAACTGTGGTCGGACTGTTAGTTGGTCTGACTCTCCAATACCAAAGCGCACAAGAAATACAGTACTTGAATGGGAACTGGTGATACTGTAACCATGGTTACCGGATTCTTCAATAACCTTTTACATATCAAGAGCCTAAGGCGTGACGTTAACAACAGCTGAGCAGACAGGCACAAGAGGGGTCATGGGCTGAGAAAAAAAAAATGGACTTACTGAGTTCCTCGGCGAGCTCCACCCTCCTGCCTTTGAGAAGTCGAGTCTTGAGATCTGAGTCGTCGCCAAAGTCTTCCAGGATTTGCTTAACCTCCATCTCCAGCCGCCTTGCTATTATTTTGAAATTGAATAAAAAAAAAAAAACGTCAGCACTGAAAATGATGAACTGGTGCCTCACTTCAAAGCACCCACGATGCTTTCTCCTTGGCTTTTGTGCGGACCACATCAGGCCCTCACTAGTTTCTTGTGAAGACCACTGCAATACCAATCTTATCGTGCCAAACCATCGACATCGCCACTGTAAACACAAGAGGGCGTATAGCTTATTCTCTGACCTACCTTCAGTGTTCATGATTTGCTGTCGTAGGACGTTACTGGTGAGTTGAAGCATCTTCTGTATCCTCCAAAACAGGACAATGTCGTGGCATTCCATCTGGGGCAAAAACAGCAAAGGTGAAATCAAATGTCTGAACTGGACTTCATTTGGAGGCCGAGACAAAATTGGTAGGGGCAACGGTAATGGTGGGGCGGGGGAGGGGAGTGAAATAAGTCAAATCTGGGTCCCAGACGCTAAGGCAAAACTGTGAGGTTTTTTGCAGCAAAACAACAAAAGTTCACGCGAGTCCAGGGCTATTGGCTCGGCGACGGCTAATGATCTTTTGAGTTTTCAAAGGCTTCCTAAATTTGAGATGGTATTGTTTCCTGACCGCTCACCCCAGAATCGCTGAATCCCCGCTGGTAATGGAAGAACCCTTTGCGGCACTCCTGAGCTTTGTTGATGGCCTTCTGAAGGAAATATTTCCGATAGAGTGGGTGCCAAGTCTCTCGTATCTGATGTGGACAAAAAAAAGAAGGAAAAAGCAATCAGAAAAGTGCTGGGCTTTGAGGAAATTTCAGTCCAGGTTGTAGCAAAAAAAAAAAAACTGCTCTACATTTATTTCATCAGTTTTTAAATGTTACATTTTATCAGGTGGGTAAAGTGATTATTTTGATGGCGAGAGGAGGGCCAAAGTTCGTGTGTTGAAGAGAGTTTTGTGTGGTTGGGGCTGGCAATTTCTTCCTAGTGTCGTTGGTTAACAAAGACTTGAGAAGAGACTAGTCGCAGTCCCAAACTTGCCTTTGCCTTTTTTAATGAAGAGGCCTATGTGTTAAGAACACCATACAGGGTTGAGCTCATGCTAGTCAAAACAGTGAAGTTGGTACTTTCTTGACCTCACACATTAAAGAAGATGGAACCTGAGGAGATTTTTGCCTTTTTATGTAAAAGGGACACAGAGTAAAACAGCCCATTTTTAAATACTAAATTTATTACATGTTTAATCAACCATACATACATGTGCGTGCACCCAATAACACGAGTTGATACGATCTAGCATCTGGCTTGAGAAGTCAAGCAAAAATGTTTATTCCCATTCAAGCACAATACTTACAAACTCACTGTCCACGGACACAGCCTTGGTTTCAAGGTTCTTCTTCACGGCTGTCACCTCGTCACTGGACAGCACCGGTTGGTGCTTCTACGATTCAAGGTGAGAGTTCAAAATGTCAACACCAATCAGCAAAGAAGCTGTTTACAAGATGTATTTTTGTTTTTTGCATTGGGGAGATGTTAATTATATATAACGGGTTTGCCCTTACCCAACGTATATTAATAAACACTGTATGCTCAGTGCTTGTCCGAGAGCTTGCGAAAAAAAAACCTCACAAGCTTACTCGGGTAAAAAAAAAAAGTCTACTTTTAAAAAAACAAAGAAGCTGTATTGTTGAAAATCTGACGCGAGTGCAGTAAAGCCATGCAAACCGGTAGGGCACTCTTTGCATTTGAGATGAGTTGCGATCAGGCAATGTAACGGCTGTTATGTCATGCACTGCTGAGTCCACTAGATTAATTTTGGGGTAGAGCGCACTGGTACCTACCTCTGAAGCTTGTAGAAGTTTCTCGAGTTCTTCCTTAGCATGCCTCCTGTTGCTCTGCGAAAGTAAAACAAAATTTGTTGACTGCAGGTTTGCCTCTTAAGATTTGGAAACTGCAGTTAATTTCGCTGACGTGAATGTGATATTGGATGTTGTAGAATACGTAATCAATGGTCGGAAGTTGCAAACTGAACAGAATTGGGAAGTCCCAAATAGAGTAGACTAGGTCAAACTGATATGCCGAAAAGACAGCTTGGCAAGCAATGCTAATCTAGATTGGGTCTACAAAGGAAATAAGGGTCTTCCAACCTGTTCGGTTGTGAGTGATTTCCAGTAGAGCCATCGCTCACTGGTACCCGGGCCCATCAGCTCTTGAATGAGACTGTCGGCTAAGGAGTAAGAAAACACAAACATCCTTTTTTGGGGAGGAAACATTTTGGAAGGATGGTTATTTCATAAAATACGGCAGAAATGCATGCATATCCATGGAATAAAGCTTGCGAATAATAAAATTCTTCTAAAACCAGTTTTTAATCTCACTGCATTTTCATGCTGAATTTTTTGGAAGCAACCCTCGAGAAGTACACCTGCACTTTTATTTCCTGGAAATTAATTTACTTTCAAGCAACAGGGGTAGAAATGTCACAATAAAGCGAAAACGGTTTCAAACCAAAATCATCGCTCACTTTCTTGCAGTCTGTTCTTCAGCACGCTGTCCATGAACTTGATGGCTGCGTCCCACTGCTGTTTGTCGTGGACCGACCGATCCTCCAAGGCATTGACTTGCATCACCCTCTACAAAGAAAAGACAGGAATGGAGAAAAAAGTCAGTCGGGAATCACCTGAAGGGAAAATCAACGACAAGTTCTTTGGGGATGACTTAAATTTGCATGCGATGCTCTGGAACGTTTTTGTTTTTGATGTTTATTGTTCAGAATGTGACTAAGAATTTCTGAACAGACGGATTTATAATGTAATGATGTTTTGGGCGACTATCGGAAATAAAATTGGAAACGAAGGAAAACGTCAGAAAATTTTTCGACATCTGGCATATTTTGCTTATGTACTTATAAATTCAGCCCCACAACAACAGACCACTCGCCCAAATGGCAAATGATATGCACTACATGTAACTGGCGCCGCACCGATTTCTGCTAAGACAGAGAATTCGCTTAGCGGCATTTCCTGCTAAGCGGCGCCGGACTCTGCTTACCAGACTGTCGGCTGCCTGTTCCTGCCATTTGTGCCTGTTGATGCCTTCCTGCTTGACAGCAGACTTCACGTCGTTGAAGAGTGGGTCGTGAATGGCCTTGACCTTGTCCGCGTCGATCAGTTTGGAGAACTCCTCCACCAGCGTTTCCAGGGCAACCTGAGACAAGGGGGAGATGATGCAACTGGTTTGAAACTCAAAACATAAAATGCGCACAACTGTAGACGAATCTGTGACGAGTGGACTCACCATTCAACCACCAATCGATTGTGAGCGGCAGGGAATAAGCAGCGAAAGAAAGAATGCTTCTGTCAGAGTTCATCTGAGTAGCCGCCGGACCTGTCTCAAGGACTGGGTGACTTGTGACTGGCTTACTTGTGACTGGCTTGTGAGATCACTGAGATCACTTTTGTATGGTGTGGACGCAAAACTTCGACAGGTTAGCAGGCACAATGTGGACGTGGAACGTTTATCACTTTTGGCTCTCTGGAATGTAAATGTCCAACCTACGCCTACAGATTTTAGGCAGAACTGAGACTGGGCACCTTGCGACCTAGCAATGATGTCCCGCTTCGCTGACGAACAATGAGTGTGCACTAGTTTGCATGTGAATGGTACGGAGCATGCATGAGTATTTTCATCTAAATGGACACAAACTCTAATGTCTTTGCACAGGTGCTCGACCTAACAACATCGCTGGAGTGTCCGCCAAGCATCTCTCCTTGTCACCAGAGACGGTGCACTCGTGCGCAGTGCCTAATGCATGGACCTATCTTTGCAGCATCCTGCTAGGAATGTTGCTTTACTCACATCGACACTTTTCTTGGGGAGCTGTTGATCTGCCCACTGTTTGAGTTTGATGTCAACTGTGGTGTTGAAAGTCCTGTGACGTGACAGTAAAGCCAAAAAAAAAAAACAAGCTGTCTGTCAAGAGCATCGGTAGAGAGGATTTTCAGTCATGTCAGTTTTGATGGTAAGCATTCAATGTACACGGATGTGCTTGGAAACGCGTTCACCTTCGAAGTCTCTCAACATTTTGGCGTACATGAAACTACCAATAGAAATACACAGATTCAAAAATGCAAGTGCCTCCATGGACATGGTGCGCTTCCTGAAAAGTCTTTGCCCGTCATGTTATGTCATGTGAAAACCTCTATATCGTGCACAACATTGACAACTTGTCATGAAGAAGAGTTTCTTACAGATGTTCACTGAACTGAATTTCTCTCCTTCTGGGAGCTATCTTCCACAACTCTCCTTTTTTATAATTTTTTGGACTTATGGCAACCTTGGGTGATCAAGGCTTTTTTATGTAAATTAACATTGGCTGAGCTGTTTGTTCTATCCTCGGTATCCTGAGGTCGTGCATCGGATCTATTCCTTACCCGGCATCCGGTGACTGGGCAGCTGGGAGGTAGATGTTCTCAAAGACGTAGCCTGACATCCTCTCCCACAGAACCTTGGACAAAGCGTCTTCCCTGCAAAACCAACAGAAATGAAAAAAATAGGCAGTCTAAATGGATCACTAGCAACCATACGAACAGAACAAAGGCCTCCAGAATTGTAGAAACAAATTAAGTTGAAGTAAAGATGGGACTGCTGCAAAACAGGTCAAATACTAACAACACCAAGAAACATTTTTAATCTCCCGACAGATATGACCAGAACTTCAGTTTGTTGGCAAACGAGTCGCAGTTGAAGCTATCAGTATCTAGGACTCACCAGACTTTGGGTTGAATCTCGCTCAGACAAAGCACCTCATCCAGTATCTCGCTTTTGGCTTTCTCAAACAACTCGTCCTTCACAGAAAAAAAAAGACAGGGATTGAGCTTTCAGCTTCTCAAATTTGAATGGCACTCGAGCAAGGAAGCCGTCTTAAATCAGCGTCCATGATTTTTGGGCCTTGGGAATCACAGGAGGTGCCATACTGCCGCAAGCAGCAACAGAATGGGGGAGAATACGAAAGGGCTTACTCTGTCAAGTTCTCGGAGCCTTGTAAAATTGTTCTTCCATTCTGTCTCCAAGTTAAACCTCGTGGCTGTTGACAAGAAGGGAGAAATGACTGTCACTGAGAAAGAGTTCAACAAAGACGCAACACTTCACACTTTCAAGTGATGCATTGCCAGGAAAAGATAAACTGTCAACAAAACATAGACTAAAGAAAGAAGCAATCCTCAAAAGGTTTTGATGTCCAAGAGCGTACATACCTTTGTAGATGTCAGCCTGTTGCGTGACCGACTCCTGCACCATCTTCCAGAAACAGTCGGACACGGCAAAGCTCAGGTTCTGTGTGGTCATCTGACTGGGCTTCAGGGTACCAGACCTGAAGTAAACGCAAAAGAGGTGTCAACCTGTCTCTCGGAATTTCCAAACCTACAGCAGCTTCGCGGCAATCTTTAGGAATCACACGACACGGTCTTACTCTAAATGCACGTCGGGTATTTCAGAGCTAACTGAGAGTATGTGAGAAAAGAATGCAAAGGCTTGGAAAGTTGGGACCACATGATTCATTGGATGGTCGTTTTCACGCCAGAATCGGCTTCTTTGGTTACCATAATTACTGATGTGTCTGAAGCCATGCTGGTTTATTTTGAAGGGCCAGTGGAAAGTTCTCCTAGATTTGGCAAGTCGGTAGACGGAAATGCAAAATATACGTCAAAAAAGTTGAGTAAATTGGGGGTCCATCTTACTTGAAGAGTGCTGATCCCCTGAAGAACTGTTCCTCATATTTACGGATTGTTTCTATACTGTCACTTGTATTGCCTGAGAAATAAAGAAAAAATAATAAATAAAAAATAAATAATTAAAATAAAGAAGTAAACAAACTCATCAACAAAGCAGAGATTTTCCATCTTATTCTCTCCACACAAAAAAATTCTAAAAAGGAATCCCAACTTAAAATAAGAAGTGATTTCCATTCAAAATGTGGTTTAAAATCAACACTGCAATCCGATCCATCTCCATCGCTTTAATCTGCGTAAATTCTGTTTCCATTTGTTATACTTGCAGCTACAAAATCTTTGCTGGGAATTTTTTCAGTTTGAAGTTTTCCCTTCAAGTTGAAGAGACGCATACGCCGGCGTCTTCTTTCTCTGCTGTCCCGTACGGCATCATACCTTTTCCGGTAACCACGGCAAAATATCCCAGGGCCTTCATTGGGAAGAGATTTCCTTCAAGAATTTGCTTTATCTGTGGATGAACAAATAAAAAAAACCATCTGTGAAGAAGTCACATTGGAAAATTGTCACATGCTAGGTTCACAGAAACGGACTGATAGTTCATCTCTACGACTTTTCTTTCAGAACAGAAGCAGAAATGTACTCAAGATTCTTGGGCACTTTGAGACGAGCCGACAGTTTAATGACACCCTTTCATAAATGTACATATTTGCATCGTGCTATGCAGCTGCAAAATGACAACAAGCCAATGAAGAAGAGAACTCATTTCCGCTCACCCTGCTGGGGTTGGCGGCGTTCCTCTCAGCGAGGTCCACTTTGGTCAGGACAAAGATGGTCCGCTTGCCCTGGGGGTCCACGTCACTGACCAGGTCGGTCACTATACTCCTCTCGGCATCTATTGCACCATCTGTCATTGTGGGAGGGGATTACATTGTTAACCCGTGGCTCAAGCCCACCGCAACGTAAACATTATGCAACGTCTGTCAGATATGGAAATCTTCTGCAGTTGCCCTAGCTCTCGATGGACTAAAGCTCAGCATTTCCGCCGCAAAGCCAGAAATTTGAGACCATTTGAAAACGCACTGTAAGTCCTTGCCTTGTATACAGAGTATGATAGCATTGGGGTTGTTCATGTACATCTTGCTCAGTCTCTGGATGCTGTCCTTAGTGTCAGCTGCCATTCCGGTGGTTACAGTCTGCCGGCAAAAAGGAACAAAAAAGGCAAAAATCAGTTAAATGGTTTACTCACAATCTAGCGAGTAACAGGGTGTATTAAGAAACTGCTTACTGACTTATGTGACCTGAAATCGTACGAATCTTTAAAGACGGAGGGCCTGATGTTTACGATTCTTGCACAGTCTTCCTCAGGGCACGGGCTTTGCTTGAAATAGCCAGTGTGGGAGAGTTTCTGTTTTCCCCCCCTTCTCTTGGCCCCGCCTACCCTTCTCAACTCTTTCTACTTACACTGATGATGCCAGGAAGGTCCACCAGGACCATTCGTTGGATGCCAGGCCCTCGCACGCTCAGCGAAATCACCTGTTTGCAAAAGAAGTTCCACTTTTTAAAATATCCACGCTATCACGTGAAATAGCACCGTGTCTGTGACATCGCACCAACCACTTGCACACTACAGCTATGAAGCTGGCACAGACAAGTTCTTGACATCTAAAAACTGGTTCTTACATCGGTGCTGATGGTCTGCCCCTGTTGCACACTGTTCTTCATACGAAGCTCAATTTCTTGTCTCAACGCCTTCAGCTGTTTGAGGTCAAAGACGAAAAATCAGGGGGTGAGACTAGAGATTAAAGAAAAACCCACACATCTAGAAGAGGGCTTGTAACAACGACAACGTGACTTTCCAAGGTTGTTTATGGGTAAAAAAATGTACGAATTCTCTCCCAAATGGCTATGATTTGTGTCAATCTTGCACTCTGTTCTTTACAGCGCAAAAATAAGTAACTGATTCATATGTACAAAGTTTTTAGAACAGTTTTCTGACAAACGTTTTTGATGATTTTTATTTCTACGGGCCCTGAGCTGGACCAAGAGAGGGCGCAATTTTCCTAGCAACAGAGGCTCCTTTGGTAGGAACTTCACTTTGCTGGTTCACAAAGGTGCATGCGTTGCATGTGCGTGGCTACCAACAAAATGAACACTTCCGACAGGTGCGGATCTTGTCAACCAATGAGCAGCGGCTTTTGCTCAAAGCAGATGGAGCATCATCTACCTCCGCCTCCTTGGAAAGGTCAAACTCCCTGTTGCTGTCCTTGAACTGCGCTACGTGTTGGGGACCCTCGCTGAGCGTGACCTTGACGGGTGACCTCGTCATCATCTCACCGGAGCCCCTGCATACAAACCAAAATACTTCGAACACTGTCCACCATCTACGGTCTTCCACAAGAACTATTCGTCCCCAACTGAAAAATCTTTTGCCACATCAGTCATTTTTGTAAGGAGTCCTCCAAACAAACTGTCCAAGAATCTAACAGGACTTTGCTAACTTTCAAGGGGCATTCACTCACTTGTGAAGAAATAGTGGCAAGGTTTTCTCTTCCTTCAACTCTTCCTTGATGGGTTCTGGGGTATCATGGGCAGTTTTATGGTTAAATGTTTCAGAAATATCTTATGGATTGGGGGTATTGAAAATAAACTTTATGTACTGAGAAATTATGAGTAGAAGTCTCTTCACTAGAGAGAGAGTTGTTGGAGAAACAAAAATATCAGTTGTGATCATACCTTGGAAATATCCTGGCTTGGGCGATCATCTCCAGCACACTGGTCTTACCAGCACTCTGATCACCGACGACCACAACCTGCAAAGAGCAGGACACCCAAATCAGAATCAATGGAACTAAGAAATGAAGATGAACCTTCCTTCCAGATCCCAATCATTTGAATACAAACTTACCCTTGGTAGATGGTCCTGCATCTGGTATGACTCGTCAGCTCCAGCCAGCTCATCTAGGACTTCGGAGTACATGTCGATCAAAGATTTCTGAGAGAGCAAAGACAAGATATCAGGAGGTGCATGTGTGGCCTTGTGGTGAAGGTTTGTCACTCCCGATCATAGGGTCGGAGGTTCAAATCCAGCAGCTGGTTAGCTGCTGTGACCACGGGCAAGTCCTTTACCCCACCTGCATCTCTTAACCTAGGAGTGCAAATGGACACCTCTGAGGGTCGCAGGTTAAGCGTGCTCTGTCACTGGCTGCCTCAGTCGGTTTCATGGCTTGATAAACAGGGGTAACAATTACATCTCCAGCAGCAGTACTGCTTGAAATGATCACTTTGGAAATTATCATTATCATTTTTTTTTCACTACGACTCAACCGTTCAGGAAACCACACACTGAGCTCTGCCATTTCACCCTTGACCATTCTTACGTAGCTGTCATTAGGCAGAGTTTGAGGAAACCGTAAGCGATGTTTCTAACCTTTTCTTTAGGTGTCATGGCGTGTTTATCTCCCCTGAGTAGGAGCGATTTCTTCAGGCGTCTGTTGTCCCTCTCGAGTCGCTCTATCTCACGCTGGTATCTCAACTTTAGAGCAAACAGAAGACGCCAACTTTCGAGGTATTAAGTCAGTCAGATCAAAGCAATAATTTATAAATGTACAGGGATCAGGATGGGTAAAACCCCAAAGCTTGGCTGCCCAGTGTTGTGCATTACTGTCCAGAGGTTACACGAACTGTTTCACCCGGATCAACTTTTAAAATGATTGTGTCCTACAAGTATCTGCTCTGTGCAAACTCACCGGGCTTTCCTGTCGGATTTTATAAAGCAATTTCTGCAGTCTGGTGTTCATCTTTCCGGTCAGTTTTTTTTCTCCTTTTACAGCAAACTTTCCGTGTGAAATATTAAACCTGGACTGAGTGACGAAGCAAAGCCTTGGCATTTCATTGATAACTACGGACGAATGATTTTTTAACCCGTCTTCGGTAAGAGCCTTCAATCTTTTTCCAAGAGCAGTGTCAGAAGGTATAGCACAAGATGATCCCTGAACACAATTTAAGAGCAGAGCGGAGACTACGTCTCTGAATCAAGTGCAATCATGTGTGGAAATGCCTCGCAAATGGTAAGTTGATGCACTACAAACAAAATGCAGTGCCAGGGAAAATAACAGCCTCGTTACTGCCCTTAACACAAAATGTGCAATTAGGGCAATAGCGTGGTTTCATTGAAGGTGCTGGTATCCCTTTGTGCACTGGTTATCAGTGGTTTCAAGTCGAACGCTGACCCATCCAAAGTGAACCCAACAAATATTTGAGTTTGGAAGTACTCTCCCCACTGGGTACACTTCATTTTAAGTCTCACCTGGGTTTCTAGAAATTCTTCTTTGGCCTGCTCCAACTTTTCTTTGTCACTTGGCTGAAATTGTTGGAGACACAAGATAAAAAGAGAGAATGCCAAACCCTGAGTCGATTGTTGCATCAAAAGATAGGGATGTAAATGCAAGATGCCACTTAGAATTTTTGCGGCAAGGTGTTACGTAGAGAAGCTACGTGTACATGCATCACTCAACTATATCCTGCTAAAAAAGAGAATTCATTTTGAATGTCTCGGTGAACAGGTTAAAAGGGCAAACGGTCCAAGATATAGAGAAACTACATATATGAAAGAAATTCAGATTTGGTAGGCTTTAAATTTTGCGGGAGAAAGTCTCCAGTTTGCTACCAAGTGGCACCGCACTGCATTTTACAAAGATGAGTGATTGGCTCTTACCCCGGGTGGTGTAGCGGGCAGATCTGTGGACTTTTCATCTGTTTCCGATGAGTCAGCTTGAAATGAAGTGAAGAAGCTTTTTCCTTCTTTTCCTGAGACGGAAACAAACGAGAACAAAAAAAAAATAAATAAATAAATCCTTCCTAATGAAAATCTACAAATCTACATTACCTTTCTTTCTGCCCCGTTTCTGGACACATACCTTTGTATTTGTAGATTTGTTCAAGTAATCCTGCGTCTAATTCTAATCAGGCACAATGGATGCACTTGCTGTGCTTACACCAATTAATGAATGGAACAGTAGAGCAGCAATACAGCCATGCAAAGGGAACAGCTGCAGGTGAAGTGGAATAACTTGAAAGTGCACAGGATTCGATGTTGGAGGTGGTGCTTGTTTTTTTTTCTTGAAATATGCAAATTGCTGGGAACTGTTGTGACTGGTGGAAATGTATAGCTGGTACGGCCTGTTATCGTTAGGTTTTGTTTGTTTTTTAAGGAAAGGCTTTTTGAAAATTCTGAAATGGTGCTTTGAGTAACGGACTTGAGGGACATTTCTCAAAGGAATAAAAACACAGCCAAGGACAAAGTGAAACAGTTTCTCTAGGAACATCTATGGCACAGAAAACACATTAGACCAAAATGATCCAGGGCTAACTATCTGGATTCCACGCATTGCTAACAACAAAAAAAACTACAAAATTTCATTTTATGATGGTACAAGTATTAAATAAAACAGACCATGTTTATTATGAAAACCAAACTGGATTGATGAAATAATTATAAAGGGGAAATGAATGGGAGTAGCTTTCATTGAAAATTATGCAAGCAAAAAAAAATTGGCAAAATGGGGAGGTGAACCAGAGACCTGCGGACTGCATGTCCAGTATTTTACTGTCTAACATTCAAACCTGTTCTCTCATTCTGAGCAGACAGACAGAATGCAAGGCTCAACAGTTGATACCAAAGAAGGTAGAGCACTAGACCTGCAGTCTGATGGTCCCTGGTTCATGTCCCATTCATTCCATTTAAGCTAGATCCGATTCACTAAAATTTCAAGATCCACTGAAACTGTTGAGGTAAATGTACACACCTGCCCACTGTAAAGTCTTTGAGATATTTTCTCTGCCTTCATCTAGGGACCCCTGATGCTCAAACAACAGTGCATCTGACGTAGAAGGATGAAAACAAAGAAAGAAGATGTAGAACAAAACTATGAAAGCAAAAGTAGGGGCTTTTAAATGGAGAGGGTGCGTGAGTTTGGGGAAAGGAATGCTTAGTGGGTTGCCGCATGCTTAGGGTTTGGAGATGGGGGATTGATTTTGGAAGAATGGAACAGTCTGATCCTACATGCAGAATATTTCAAGGAGGCTGGCATGGGCAAACTGCGCAAGGAAATATTTAGCAAAGGGCTAGTATTTTCAATGAAACTGCAAACATGTGGTAAATTGAAAGCTGAAGAGAAACTTCTGCTCGAAATGTAAGCAGTCTTGATTCTGACAGTAACTCGGTTGCGTGCTTATTTTTTTATTATAAGAATGTTTTTATTTGAATCTTTCTGTTGAAAATCGACATCTAGGATAACAACGAAAATGGGAATTGGCTGGGAAAATATTAGAAAGCATGTAACAATAAAAGCGTGATGTGACAAAAGTTTGGGCAGGCTTTGAACAGAGCTGTTCTGAATTAATCATTAAACTGGAATGAAAATTAATGGGCACAAACACTCCGCATAGTGTACATTAAGAGAACAAATGTTTCATTTTTTTTTCTTTCGAGAAAAATATGCACGAAAAAAAAAATGACACCAGCAAGCAACATCACAACTGACAGAGGAAGCTTTGTGCAACTTAAGCTTTTCACATGGACAGTGGCAAAATTGACATGCACACCTTTGAAGGCAGAGAAAAACCTCTCATTCTTTTTGGGTTTTTTTTGTGTGTAAAATAAAATTGGGAAACTGCATGCACGGCCAGAGAAATCAAAACAGACAAATATAAAAAAAAAAGACCTGAAATTTAACTGGTAAAATAGACAAGATCGTTTCAGAGTAAGATAAGTACTGATAAGGTGCGTTGGCTTAGGGGTGAGTTACTTCGATTTGATTTCCTCGTCGGATAAACCTGCCTTGAAAACTTTGACCAATTCTTTAGCTTATCTGTGACCCTGCCAGATGCAACACAGTGCATCGGATGAAAAAGTTGGATGCATTTTGATGCACTGGGGCATCAACAGCAGCCGAACAAACTGGCCAGCCAAATACTCCCAGGCACCCCCCCTCCCAGCTACAGCACTGCCTCACAATGAGGTTACCCGGTACCCACCTTCCCTGGCTTCCGGTATCCACCCTTGGAAGGACTCCCTGGTGGGCAGCGTGCCTTTCAGCCAGCCTTTCTCCGGCAGGTGGATGTGGCTGGCCAGTTTCTTCATTTCGGCCAAGGTGTGCCTGAAGGTACTACTGTCTGGGGTGTAGCGGTCAATCCAGGACATGTCCGGCAGCTTATCAATCCAAGAATTATAAGTCTGGAATGAAAAAAAGGCGACTTCAATAGGTCTTTTGCTTGGGCCTGATAAAGGAAACAGCACATGACGTTCTGAATTATACAAACCAAGAAAACAGTGCACATTACAAACTTCAAATGGCAGGAGTTACTAACCTTGGACCACAAATGGTGAAGAGATCGATACAAAAATGATTTTGATTAAATCTGTTTTTGAAAACGAAAACTGAAAAAAAATTATTTGATTCAAAAGCTGAGATTTGAAGTTTTTCACGGTGAAACAGGTAAGCAAAGGTAATCGGTTTGAGGTAGCACCATCTCTTTTGTGAGTAAGGATGTTTCTGACAAGAACTGGAGGGTACTCTATGTTTTGAACAGGATGCTCTGCCCGTCGTCAGGAGACTGAAGCAACAGTAGCTGATTTCCTGACCTTCATGAGAGCTGGAAATTTAAACATGTACCCTGTTTAATGTACGCTTTGTAAGTAAAAAGTCCAAAGTTTTGGTAATTCCATAGTTGGTATGTACATCATCGAACCTTGGCCTCCCATTTGCTTCAAAATCCGTCAGATTTTAGAAGGTTTCGCAAGTTTAGGAAAGTACAAACCAAACATCACCTAGCTATCCCTGTCCAGAAAAGGGGTTGAAACAAAAGCAGAAAAAAGATGAGGGACCACCTCAGGGCTCTACAAATGCTTATGAAATGTGACAACAGTTAGGGTTGGGGAAAAATATCTTACCATTTTGAGACTCACTCCACCGGCCACGGCTCCTCCGATCACCAGATACCTGATCCGGAACACCTTCAGCAGGGACCTCACCGAGTTCAGAGTCGAGGCCGCCCTGGCGTTGGCATCGTTGATGGGCACACAGGGCCGGACGCACTGGTACATCTTGGAGAAGCCAGAGTAGCCCGCGGCCTGAGTGGCGATGAGGTGCCTGGAACAAGGGAGAAGTTGGAAGGTGGGCGTGGAGCCGCTGCTGGAGGGCGGTACATCGACAAAACGGGAGTTTGATGCCCTCTTACGGACGGTTTGCCTCAGTTGGTGGCCGCAGTGTTGGCTACAAAGATGAACGGCAACAGAAAATAAATAATTGATTGGTATGACTGATCGTTTTATAAGTAATAAAGATTTATAAGCAAAATATGATTTTCCTGGCTCTACTAGTACCACAGGCATGAATGGACACCTCCACTTTCAATTCCATCCATCCATCCTTCCATTAATAAACTAGCACAAGTAAACAGGAGGACCTTACAGTACCTTTCGCTTTTTAACAAGCTCATGACAAGCCTACATGTAGCTTCGTTCATTGTTCTTGATGTGAAACTTTTAATATATTATATCACAATAAAAGCTTTGGACATTAGGGCACAAGTCATTAAGTAATATTGGTGAATGTGTGCATTGACTAAGACAAGCATTGCTATTGATGTTAATATGTGCATGTCTAACTTTAACTCATATGGCTTAGTCATGTCAGTACCTGTCTCCCATCAGCTAACCATGTCTAATCTAATGTCTTTTTTCATTATGTTCATCATGCCATGGTTGTAATTAATTAATAATAGGCCATTATTAGAAAGAAAAAAAGTTGATTGAATGACACAAGTGAGATCGATAGATTTTGTACAATGATTACTTGTGCAGATACGTCAATTGCGCCTAGCAAAAAGTACTGAATGGGCATGATACTGCTTTAATGAGAGCAAAGTTGGGGATTTCCCAAGCCATCAAACATTTGTGTCTATAAAAAGTTAAACATGTTAAAACCGCACCCAAACTTCCCCGACAAAACTCTTATCATCTTGCTCAGATACTCAGTCAGATGGTGTGAATAGCCTTCTGCCTTTACTTTTCCTTTTATCTAGACTGCTGTGTCCAGGAAAATGACCAAAACATTTCAGGAACTTCTGAAAAATGACGCAAATGGTAGAGCCAAATGACGAAATTTTCGCAGGAAAATAAAGCTTCCACCGGACGGTCGTGTACCCAACTTATTCCCTTAATTTTCCGTGCACTTTAGCTGTGAGCACTAACCGACTAAAGCCGAGTCACCGGTCAATGTTATCTACGGCTATGCCTTGACGCTCTAAAATGCAGGCAAAACATGAGCCGTAAGAAACTGACCGATAGCGCAACGGCTTGGCTTCCAACTGACATGACTGAGCCTACAATAACAACAAAACAAAACAATTCCTACAAGTAATTAAAACCAGGCTAACGTGTGTAGTAAATTTTAAAAGTTCAATCAAAATTTAACATATTATTTTTGTTTGCTATATCATTGAAATTAATTTTTTTACCGTGTATACCCTAAGTTTTCTTTATTACCTCGTTCGTCGTGCAAAACATTTAAAGATGGCTGCGCCCTTGATGAACGTTCGCCGATACTGATTCGAGGTGTACATGGTTTCTGGACCTTCTGACAGGGACAAAAACTCTGTCTTACTTCAACTTGTGATCCTGTATTGCCATGTTTTTTCAACCCGCAAGCCAACCTGAGATCATCCGCAGTAACCAAAAAGACCAGTTCTATGTGGATTTCCTGCGGAATTCTCTTGCCGACATTTGCCAGTCATTTGTAGGTAGGACTGTTTACTATATGTTATTCATGTTAACAAACAGGTGGAAACTCACTTTACTCACCTTCACCTAGCTGAGAAACAAATAAATTGACAGACTACCTACACTATTTTGACTGTGTAATCAGCCAATACATTCGTAGGTTAGGTCATTAAATTAAAGCTGTGTTGTTGGGTTTAAGATTTTTTCTTATCAAAATTATTAACAGCCCTTTTGTTTGAGACAGGTTGCTGAAATTTTTAAAAGGGCAGAAATTGGAGCTACAAAAGATCTGAGGGACCCAGCAAGAGGCCTTAGCTTGTTGAGTTCCTCAGCTGAGTTTCACTGTTGGCCATGTCACCAGGCATGGCATAACGGGGTCTTATCTGCTTATCACCTTTAACACATGATAGTAACATCAACACTCCTCAACAACTTGATCATGTGTTGATGGTACTGTGCATGTTGACAGTGTGTTGACAGTGTGTTGGCAGTGTGTTGACAGTAAAGACTGTGGCATACTGGCCTCTGTGCACTTTATAACATACATGTACACAATGCCGGCATAATCTTTTCCTTGCCAGGACCAAGAGTATGGGCCCGATGGAGAAAGGAACTGGATGTCTTGGGAGAAATTTTGTACTTTGGCCTCACCACTGTAGCAGGTATAAGTTATACTCACTCTCGTGCACTTTATAAATAGGAGAGTAAACAATCTCGTGAAGCATAGACGGTAGACTGGTGTCCCTGCCATAATGAGGCATAAGGGAGGGGTCTTCCCCAATCAAACCTAGCACGGAATTGTGGTATCGGTGTTCCTGAGCTAGATGCATTGCAGTGACAGTTTCTTAGAAGAGGAAGATAATGCAACACAGAATAAAGGGAACCTGTCTATTTTCAAAGGTTTCCTCATTGTAGGCCCAAAATCAACTAAATTAGCATTTTGAACCTGCAGCCCCCAGAATACAGAACCAGCGCTCTATTAATGAAGGTGTCCAGTGTCTTTTGGGTGTTTTTTTTTTGGGGGGGGACTAGAATAAAAGAAAGCTCCAGAAGGAGAAGTTTTGTAGGATTTCTCTGAATACAAATTAAGAAAGTGTACATTTTTTGCATGCTCTTTCTTACAGGTTATCAGACACTCGGTGAGGAATACGTTAATATCCTCCAAGTGGATCATACACGCAGGGCAGTTCCATCGCCAAAGGTTTCACTTGTTATGTTTGAAAAATAAGAATTTCTAATTGTAATAAACGGCACAACGGTCATGTTTAACTGTTGGCGTATTAAAAAGTATTGGCTTTTGCCTTGTTGATCGCATTTCTACATTTTGATATCTAGAGACGTCTAGCACTTGTACTTCTCTATGCCTGCTCACCTTATCTGCTGGACAGGCTGCTTGCCTACATCCCCAGACTTTTAGAATCAGACCAGGCCAGAGCAGGGCTGAGCCAGGAGGTCCGGCAGCGAATCTCCCAGTGCATCCCCGTGCTGAGGCAAGCCGTCATGATCATACAGCGGGCCCACATTGCCGTGTTCTACCTCAGGGGAGTGTTCTACCATGTGGCCAAACGCTTGACTGGTATTCAGTATGTGAGTGTGACAATAGGAGCACAGAAATGAGGTGGACTGTGCTGCATTTCTAAGGATTTGTTCTCTGCCTTTTGTAAGATTTGTCGAAGGACCTGTCACTCGAATGTTTCTTTGGTGACTGCTGACTAAGGATGGATCCAGAACAAATTTCTTTGGGTGGGGGGAGGGGAGAAATTCTTTAGGGGGAGGACTAAAAAAGTTGAGGATTTTTTGGTGTTTCCTTTACGGCCTTTCTGAGGATTGAGGCGCGAGTTTGGGCCTCTTTATATGCTTTGAGGATTTCAGGAAGAGAAACGAAATAAGGAAACAAATTCCCGTTGGTATTGTTATGTAAAAAAAAAGTGTTCTTTTTGGGGGAGGGGGTTAGAGGGGCATTGATTGGTTGGGAGAGGGGAACTGGTCAGTCGGTCCCACCCCCAGATCCACTGATGCTGCCGACTTAGGTTGTACAGGTGAGATGGTTATTTAATTTGGTAATCTGAATACCATCTCTCTTCCCTTAAAATTAGGCAGAATTGGATTACAAGTTTGTTACTTTTCTCTGCATGTGAACTGCGGATGAAGTTAATGGTACGTAGCAGCCTGGGCTCGGGCAGCATGCGACCCAGCTTCCATCTACTGGGCTGGCTATCCGTCACCCAGCTGGTCGTCAGCCTGCTGCATTCCCTCTACAAGATGCAGCGGGGAGGAGTGCATTCAGAAGACACTCCTGCATCAGAGGCAGGAGAGCAGAGGTAACGAACAAGTTGAGTGGACGAAGCATGTAGTTAAGGAAGGGAAGGCGAAAGTTTCTATAAATCCACAGAGTCAACCCAGAAAAGAATTACAAAAGAAGAATAAGATGAACCGGATGAGAAGAGAAAAAAAGAAAATTGGGCACGGAAAGCCATGCTTTTAAATCCAATGGTATGTTGTGCATAATAAACTGACAGGAGTAGACACAAAATGTGCACTTTAACACCACAAACATGTCTGTTGTTTCCAAGCTGTAACTTTGAGAGATGTAAAGAGCAGGCATGCAACTTTTCCTCGGATCGGCTGATTTCCTCGTTTTTCACTTCACACTGGTCCCATTAGGAATTGAAAAACACTGTACAAAATGTTGGAAATATTGGAGTTTCCTCGTTTTTGTTTTGTCTAAGTTGCATGCCTGAGAGAGAGACACGTATAGTGTTCATTATGGTGAGTAACTCTTAGGCACATGCCCTGCACAGCATTGTGTGGCTGGCAATGAAGCAGGCAATATACCTCCAGTGAATAGTGCCCTATTTCACAGTTGAGTAACAGAAAACTATTCTCATACTTTTTTTTCTTAAGAGTCACTGAAGAAGGTGTTGTGACAGAGCCACACCTACGCTGTGCACTGTGCCTCGAGAGGCGGCGAAACTCCACAGCCACACCCTGTGGCCATCTCTTCTGCTGGGAGTGCATCACCGAGTGGTGCTCCACAAAGGTCAGTTAAATACCGACCACAGCAGTGGTCAGATCTGCCTGTCAGGAACCCAATGTCAAAGAGCCTCCTCAGTGGAATACTGCTCGGCCAAGCAACAAAACTCTTGGAACCAATCATCAGTGATATCAATTGTGTGACATTGGGACTGGTTTTCTGTTTTGGCTATTTTTTGTATTCAGCAACTTCCTGTACGTAGCACTACCATGAAATTACCCCTGGGAATTGTTAAGTTGCCAAGCATGAACAAAAGGTTAGCAGGTCATTACATATAACTTCCTAGAACTGAACTTGAAGAAAATGCTGTTGGCAAGGTTTCCACTTCAACTATATACGACTAAAACAGCTCAGTTGGCATGATATTCCTGAGGATGTTGGTTTAAATTCACTTTAATTTTCTGTGTTCCGTAGAAACATAAACCAAACTTTTTTTTCCCCGCAGGCCGAGTGCCCACTGTGTCGAGAGAAGTTCCTACTTTCGAGACTCATCTACCTGCAGAACTTTGACGGAAGGTAACAGTTATTAGAGCACGCCGTAAAGAAAAGTATGGAAACAGATAATCCCAGACAGACATACCGTTTTTCCACGAAAACAGATCTATGGGAAAAACGAGTTAGCTGCATATAAATCAAACTGGATTAATTTTCCAACTATTTCTGGGTGGCAGGCAATTCAGACTTTTTGTCCCTTCACCAATTACTTTCACCCTTACCCCAGCAAATACAGTAAAATTATTTCTTAAATGCAAAACCATACTTGTATTTCAGACTCTCAGATTTTCAAACAAGTAATCCACTGCTGTGCATATATCATGGGAGATGGAAGTTTGTTGGTAATACATTTGTATACATCAGAAGGGGTAACACCCCTAAATATGTTTGAATGAAGTAATGCTTTTTCTAACCTGTCTTACAGACAATATAAACAGGCATGCAACTTTTTCTCAGATCAGCCGATTCCTTATTTTTCACTTCACACTTATGCCATTGACAATTGAAAAACCCCGTACACAGTCTTGTAAAGATTAGATTTTCATTGGCTTTTGTCAAAGTCCACGTTGCATGCCTGTATAACTCAACTGGTTCAGTGTAAAGTGTGAAGAGGTGGAGTGATTATTACAACTTAAAAGCATACCTGGAATCCGCGGCAGGGAGTGGTTAAAATGAAGACATTCGTCTGGTGTCTTGACTTTCCCCGTTTCATGCTCCCTGTTAATATTTTGTAATACGTTTATAATAATTGTTTGAATAAAACAATAAGTTGAAGTTGCATAAAGTGGCTTGAAATGAGTCTATTAAAATTAGACTCCAGTTTGGCCTGTTGCCTTACTTACTATAGCATGTTGAAATTGTGTCTTTTATAAAATTGTCCTCTTACCCTGGGTACTGTATTTGTCAAAAAATGGCTTTGACAAATTGTTGAGACCATCAGAAGCCTATTTGTAGGTAACGATGGATGAGGGACACTTGACTGGCATTGTGACTCACCTTGAGACTGGCCGACTTGTGAGGACTTGTTCTGATTACAGGACAACACCAGTGTCCTCACCTGTGCTGTACCAAAACGGCATATCTTCGCACAAAGACAAAAGAAAGACATCCTCTGTATAGTAACAGTGGTTGGGCTCTGCAGCATCCCATCCGCTAAGCCCGCTAACCCACAGGTGTTGGATTTCAATAGCAGTGTTGTATTTGAGTCCACCACAAGTCCCTGTAAGCCCATCACAAGTCATTCAGTCTTAAGCGAATTCTCAAGCCAATCCAATGAGCTGTGAGAAAAGCATTGTCATGGACTCGAATACAACACTCTTCAATAGACTTGGAGTAGCCGAGGTCAAGACCAATGCAAAGACTGATTCACTTTATCAGTGGTTGGCGTTCATCATCCAACTCTCGTTCCGTCTTTGTCACGTTGTAAATGACGAATGTGGCTGAGGAGGAAGGAGGCACCACTCGCCAAGACGACAATGGCCAGCTTGGTGCCTGCAGCCATGGTGATGAGGCCCATGACGGCTGACACCACAACCTGAGCCAGGACGGTGACGCTGGTGAGACAGGCCACATCGGTGCCCAGACCACGCTGGGAGCGCCGGACATGTCTGTCGGGCCAAGACATGAAACAAAGCCAGCTGAGAATGTGATAATTTGCCTTACAGAGTCCTTGTATCCTACTTGCTAGTTGCTGAGACTGGAATAATCAACTGCATGTATTTGAGATCAGCCAACTGATTGCATCCACAGTGTTTTGAAGATCGATCCTGGCATAAGCCCCTATCAACGCGGAAAATGCGGTAAGCACCTTGACACTGTGAATTAAAGTATTATGAATGTTTTATCGGTGCAGTACTATAAGAATGAAAAATTTCACGGGACCACAGATGGAACGTTCCATTGCACGGGGCAGAAGACTATTACGTTGAACCAAAAATGTAAGAAAGATCCGTTGCTAGGACCCTTGAAAACAAAGACCCTGTCAAATTAGACTGGTTAATAAACACATAAAGACAATCAGAAAAAAAGGAGCCGTGGGTCCGACTCTTTTCCATGATCTTTACATTTAATCTGAATACGAAGTTGTTACCGACAGTGTGACTGACAGTGTATACCTGCAGAGTGGAAGGGACATTGTTTTAAACCTGCCATTTACTTAATTATGCTGTTGAAATTAAATACTTAAATCGGTGTGGATTTTATTTTGATAAGTAGAGTCATTTTGCCGCACACAGTTTTAAATGATTTATTTTCTAACTCCTCATGGTTTGTTTGTCCATCACCAAATCCACTCTGTCTTGCAGCAGCAAATTCAGTAAAATAACATGCAGAATTTCAGATCTTGAAAAATGTGCCTTTTACTCTAACCCATTCACCATAAACTACCTGAGAGTTATCAAGTCGATCACATATCTGGTTCCCCCAAACTGGATAAGCAGTGGCATAATAGCTTGTGATTTGAGACTGGATGATTTGTGATTGACTCATGGCTGTGTCCAAAAGTTGTGGCTGTGGCTAGAAATAATGGATGGATGCACCTATGGAAGCCACTGCCTAGTGGCTGCAGCCACGCCCCATAGACATCTGTATTACTCTAAGCCACAGCCAGCTGATTGGGAAATGGCCTGCAGCTAACCAACACTGAATTCTCGACTGCCACATTTTAGTGAGACCATGTACTGCAAGCCCCAAAACAGAAATGGCAACAAAATTCCAGGTGGTCTTATACTTTCGTTAATGACTGTAATTGGTAGTTCAGGCAATTGCAAATGCTTTATGCTGGTTTAGGTTATCAATGGTTGGTGTTCATTGGTTGAGCCTTGTTCCCGTTTCTTCAAGTCATACACGACGAATATGGCTGAGTTTAGTGCTGCGAGGAAAGCAAGGCTGCTGGCAAAGGCAACAATTGCCAGCTTAGAGCCCACGGCCGAGATGATGAATCCCAGGATGGCCGACACGACAATCTGAGCCAGGAAGTTGACACTGCTGAGACAGGCTACGTCGGTGCCCAGACCGCGCTGGGATCGCTGGCTGTCCCGCATGGTCTGTCAGACAAGATGTGAAAAAAAAAACCAAATAAGAATGCACTAACTTGCCTTTCATCACAGTCTTCTTTGCATCCTAGATGTCAGCCGTCTTGTATGGTATGTCAAATAAGAAGTCAAAACCAGACAGAAAATGTGTTCATTTGCCCATCAAAAAGTTCTCTCTGAATCCTCCCTGTTAATCGGTGACTGTTGGAGTAGTGTAGCCAAGTATAATTAGCATCTCTGAAACAGACACCATTGCTTCCACTTCAGGATGATAGTTTATGTACACTGTATTAACCAGGTGCAAGAGGTCCTGCTCTTTACAATGCATCACCTCACTGACGATTTTCAGCATGTCCCAAGATTCCTTCAGTGGTTTCTTACACTACCTGGTAGTTCGCATGGTAGTCGGCCACGATACCGAACGGCAGTGTCGTAACGGTGGCAAACATAATCCCTGAGGTTGCGTTGAGGGCAAGGGTCACGTAGATGCTGTCGCTGGAGATAGCCATGCAGCCGGTACCCACTCCAAATGCCGTCTGGCCCCAGACATAGGCAGTACGAGTTGAGATGTGGGCAGACAGCTTGTCAAGGATAACTAGAGAGAGAGCGACACTCATTACTCAAAAGTTTCAAACAGTTTTCCCAGAGATCAAGTCAAATACAGTCATTTGTGTTCCATAATTTGTTATCGAGTTCCCAGAGACTGAAAAATGTTCAATATAAAGTAAAGTCAAATTCCTCTGGCCAAGCTTGTTGTAATGTAATAAATGGACAGGCTGCCAATCCATGTCAAGTTAATCCTACCACGGACTGGACTTGAACACTGCAAGTTTAATACCTGCAGAGACGATGACGGATGCTGCAAAGATTACCATTCCCCAAGACCCCATCTTGATGCCAGCTTCAAACAGGTTGCGACTCTCTGATCCCACGGGAGCAGTGGGGTCACCTGAGCGAGAATAAATTACCATCCAAAAGTGGACTGTAGACATCAACAAACATTAAACCCGACAGTCCTCAATCCTTCACCTGTTGGAGGACTGAGGACTGTTAGGGTTAATGAAGCTTACAGAAAATTATGCTGTGACTGAAAGTTCAGGTTACCGAGATCACAATGCAAAATGTTAAGCCCTTAAAATCAAGAAGGGGAGCACATTGATCAAAACCCGTCTGGTTGCTTCACTTCCCCCATAAACTCTGTTCAGAGGTTGTGCATTTGCTTGTGGTTGGGGAAAAAATAAATACCATTGATACAGTGGCATAATTGGGGTCCCCATAAAACACAGCACAAGAAATTGACATAACACTCTACAAAGTCTGCAGATACATTTAGGTTTATGGCACTTGTGTAAACTTGCCATCATAAACCAAGAGAATGCGGATATCTATTTCAGCTTTCTAAAGGTCTTGTTTCATGATGTGATAGAAACTACTTAATAATATCAAGAGCGATAAAATATCCCATTATGGTCAACTGAGGTTTTGTGACTGTAATCCAAGTCTCATTAAATGGAGCTATTCAGGTTGTTAGGGTTAGGGTGAAAGTACTTGTAGTTTAAAGTGAGTTACCATTCATGTACCTTTATAAACTACTTCTCCAATGTAGTCTGTGTAGAAGAGGAAGATGGCCAGCAAACCTGACCAGCCAAGGAAGTGATTCAGACAGAGCCATCTCAGCTCCCGGGGCATCTTCACCACGGAGACCAAAAGCTTCGCCACGGAGACTTTCTCCTCCTTGGGTTGCTCATCCTTGTTCCCCAGGACCTGGGTTTGAGTGCTGGAGGAGGACTGCGAGGGATTGCTGGATGTAAGGCTGCTAGATCCAGAGCAGCTCACTGCATCCTTAGACACCAGCGCACCATCTGGCAAGGGGCTCATTATGGCTGGATTTGAGTTGTCTGTATGAATCAGTGAGTCGTAGCTCAGCTCCTTCCGGGGGCTTGGCTTTGGTACCCCACTTTCTAATCCCTGGTAGCTGCTCCCGGACTGCGACAGCTTGGATGTGCTACTGACCTCACGGGGAACCAGTGGTTTCTCCCTCACACTGAAGAGCGTCAGTGTGAAGCACACGGTGCAGATGACAAATGTGAAGACAAAGACGACTCGAGATTGATTTCCAAGGATCTGCCCTAGTGCGTTGGATTCCCAATCAATGCTGTTGAAAATGTAGCCAATACCAGATCCGAGACCTAAGGAAAAGTTATAATTCCTAAAAGTTGACTTTTTGCCTTTTGCATGTGTATTTAATTTCGCAATTTGCATCTCCAATCTAAAAAGAAATCTTTGAAACTAACCCTTGGAGGGTTTACTTACCCCCCAGGACAGCTCTGATGTTCAACCCCCTGTCTACATCTTGGAGATTGCAGACATCTATGATGTATGCCTTTGATGGGCTGTCACAGGAATCGGCGCAGAAATCAAGAATGACAACACCAGTGACAGTCAAAATCAATCCGATAGCATGGTCTATATGACGAAACAAAAGAAATTTTCTGTTAAAATTCAAAACACGTGCTGAACAGCAGTCAATGAAGATTTCTCTTTGGTCCATAAACCAAACAAAGAAACTTGTTTATATCGAAGCTGGGATTCTGCTTGCTTATATCTTTTCAATAAGTGCTACCTTTAATAAGAAGGGCTGAGGTTAGGAAGATATACAGTGGTCATTAAACTCACTGGTTGTAGTATCCCCGGTAAGTAGCCCAATATCTTCACCATTCAGAAACACGGTGAATCCCACGGCCATACCAATACAGAGGATGAGAATGAACGGCCGGCGCCTCCCCCAGGCACAAGAACAGCGGTCACTGAGCGACCCCACCACTGGGTTGAGGAAAAACCCCAGGGTGGGGCTGACAATCCAGGTCAGGCTGTACAGAGACTGGGGCAGGCCCATCTGAAGCAAGAGCGGGGTGACGAGTGCAGTCTCAACGGCATAGCAAAACTCGATCCCCAGGACCACCATGTTGAGTAGTACCAGCTGCCACAGCGGCCGTCTTGGGGGCTGCTCAAAGTCAACTGAATCTACAGCCGGAAGCTGAAGGATCTCGCCAGCATGGAGAATAGCGAGGTCAGGGATAGAGCAACGGCTCTGGATGGAATCGTTACGGATCCTGTGCCCAACTTGAGACGGTACATCAATGTAGGATGACTCGGACGAAATGCTGAGCGTCCTTGAGCGTGAGCAAGTTCTGGTCCTGCAAGGAAGCATATACATCATACTGGCTACAGGACGGGGTAGCTTGAGTAACTCCCGCCCCAAATAATGCTTACTGGCGACACCAGGAAATTATTGTTTCCCAATGTCACAAGCACTGTAGGGCTCAAGGATTCTCAAGCATTCAGAAGAATGACTTCTACTGACCATAAAACAAGATTTCAGACCAGTCTCATAGGGGTATGTGCACATGCGGGTCAACAGGTTAAGTAGTGCCAACAGGCCTGTATTCTGGAATTTTTGCTGATATGATGATACCACTAATTCTTCCCTGCAGTGACCTACAGTATTACCCACCCACAAGCAATAAAATGCTCCAACAAGTCAAATTTAGGTGCTTGCAAAACATTTTCTCACCAGTCCTATCAATGCTTGTAGGGTTTAACACACTCCAAATTCAAACAACCTTGCTCAGATGCTGCAGGATTTTTTTCAGTTCCACGGTCATGACGGTGCCGTTGGAGTACATAGTACAAGGACCAACTCACGAGCATGCTACAGACCTAAGAGACCACCAAAGTGAAGTCGTTCCTCACCTCATCTCGTCTGTTGAAAATTTCAAGCACGCAGCAGCACCGCACGAAAGCCAAGGTCGTCAGCTACTGGGATGGTTTCGCCACAAATGTGCCACAATCACAACAGCGCGGTGCAGACTTGTAACTTGCTCAACTGCAAGTTACAAGTCTTGGCTGCCGTGTGCTGCTGTTATGTTTGCCGTGTGGGCTTTGATTTGGGTTTACAAGGGATTATCGTTGTTGTCCCAAGACTTTGGTCAACAGATATTACGCAACCAGTGAGCTAATTTTAATTGAACGGCGTACCGCTGTATGCATGCATGATCCAATTCAGCTGCCCAGTCAGGTGCATCCTGGGCACGGGACATGGGAGCACGCCGCTGCTACGTGGTGCACTCTCACAAGTCTGGGTCAGCCGTGTAACCTGAGACACGACTGGGCAATTTTAGCCTCCAGGGCATCCAGATCAGGGAATGACTTTAATCGGTTTTCCTGCAGTTGACGGGAGCAAACACCGCTATTCAGCATTATCATGAGTCACAACATACATGCACTTCATTGGTTATTGGTCGTGAGTCATTCACTGCACCGTATTTATTTTACCGAGCGGTCAGTCACGATGGCGCAGATATGTAGTAGATCAGGGAAGACCCTCTTCCTCAGGAAGTTTTTCTGTCAAAAAGGGTTATGGAAAAAACTTCAGAAATTGCATTATAAAACGGGAATGTTTCTAGATTTTGTACACCCCTGCCAACTTGAAGCCAACATCTTTTAGGCGCATGGTCAATTGACCACTGAGTAAAGTTCGTGTAAAAAAATGACAAGAAGTTCTATGCGGTAACTCCCATTTGAAGATGTTTTATGCTATAATTTTGATCAATTGTAATTGTTCACGTTCTTGACCCCAACTTCCATCGAAAATTATGTCTTCCTCCTCCAGAAGTGACGGCCGTCCATCGGCTGAAGCATCTCGGCCCAGCGGTGACACGATTCTTGGTATCCATCTTGGTCTTGCGTCCGAGATCGTCATGCCGGGATTCTTGGGAGTGAAACCGTCACCCTGTAACCAACTTTGCAAGAAGACTTTTCACAGCTTTCGACAACGAGCAAACGTAAATTCTTTTTCGTGCCGCAAGTCCTTCAATGACAAAAAATCGGAACGGCAAAGAAACATCAAATTGAATTCCAATGGTTGAGAATGGCTTTTTTCGTATTCATTTGGCGTCTTGCAATAGGGTTCCATCCATCAGACCAAATCACGACGGCAATAAATTGCTTCACCAAAAGTTGAATCTAAGAAGCTGAAATTCATAAGGCCAAACATTTGAAGTGGCAGAAAGAACTAAACACGTAAGAATGGATGGGGAAAGAATGGAAGAGTGAATTTTTCTAATACAAAAAGAAGCAAATTTTTACAACGCTCTGGGGTGTCAACGGAACAAATGAACAGTCACAACCAAATCTTATTAGTCTTTTTTATTGACGGATTAATAAATATGGCATATTTCAGCATAATTATGAAACAAAAGGTACATTATCAGGTACTGACGAAAAGTATTAGTTTCACTTTGGGTTATCTAATAAGCCTAAAACTATCCAAAAAAATACTAGTTCATTTTTGGCATTCATTTACTTACACAAACATTATTTGCATGAAGTCTGGTCAACAGGCGTTAATACAGGTTTTAGTTTGCTTTTTTTCTTCTACAAACTTTAATTTGCCACCCTCCTTTTGGAAAACAAATGGACAAAGGTAAAGGCAAATGCTAAATATCTGGAGATATTCAACTAAATCTTGAGATACTAAGAGATACTGTTTTTAATACTAAATGCCCATCTTTGGTTGGAAAGGAAAACAATAATATGGGATTTAGAAAAGGTATTAAATATCTGTGATTTGACTGGCAAAGCCGGTACAAGGAAGTGACGATGTTTACCTTGTCAGACTTTTCCAATCAGCAGTTTTCAAAGTAGTACAGCTTGAACAAACAGGAGAAAACTAATGACTTGTGCAAAGGGAATCACACAAAAATAATACAAATGTTTATAGGCGAATGATATATTCTTTGAGAAAATATAAGACCGAGCTTTAAGCACACATGTTTACTTTTTTAAAACCAAAATGTTGAATAAGTTGCATATGAATATTTGACTGACACTATTTAAATGACAGGGGAAAATCTAACCTAAATATAACTTGTACAGAACAGAACGTAAGTCAATTCAACGATGAAATCACACTACAAATCAAAACTGTACAACTGTCTACTTTTTCTGTTACGATGCTGAGCTATGTTCGCTTTCAGTGTCAATTATAACTGGGCTGTGTTCAGTTAGACAATACTTTGTGTCTGTGTGTATAGCACTTACAGAACTAGCTAGTAAAAAGGGTATCCCAGTACTGGCTTACATATTGTACTCCTGAATGTGCAGCTGGTTGGGTGATGTGTGAGAACTTCATGGACTCATGCAATCATGAAGTCTCTCTGGTAGACACTTGCACAGAGTGAAAAAAAACCTCGTCTTGCTAAATGAAGCAAAAGGTACCAGTCTATACCAACAGAAAAAAACCAAACTAGCACAGCTAATTTTGCCTAACTTGTTTGGTATATAAATTGTTAACCACAGCTGCTGTGTGGATCCAACAAGCTTCTCCCATCACGTCTACTGTATAAATGCCCGAGTACACAGTCAAAGAGCTCTCTACTTTTTTCAGTAAAAAAAATAAAAGAATCCACTCATAAACTGATCTACCAAAACAAAACAATCAACTTCAAAGTATTGCTAAATACACTGTACTTTAAATGACAAACGGCATGTATGTATTGCTCCAATGATGCATCAAAGCTAAAGACAAATAACCAGCATGCAACAAGGTTTATGCATTCCCAATGCGATAAGGGTATAATTACATTAATTCTGCTTTTGTACTGTTCAAGCCATCTTTTTTCATATTTTCTAGGCACCAGTTCTTCATAGAATTCAGTCGCAAAAGTGTGAAAAATCACTTGCACGATCATGTGAGGGGTTGCTTTCTCTCACAACTGCCTAAGACTCTTACAAATTCGAGTCCAGATTACGTATCGCTTAACTTATTTTATTTTTAGAACCTAATGGAGAAATGGAAATTATCTGAATATCTGCAGCTTTCAACGAGGACATTTTCTAGTAGCAAAATTTACTGGTTTAGCATGCTAGCTTGCAACAATACCAGTCAAATAATCCTGAAATAAAAAAAAGAAACCTGAAACCTGAAGAAGCCCAAGTTGTAGCCCAATCAGGCTTTCTAGAATTCTCAATCAATTCCTCAACATATCAAACTTTACAGACCACCGTGATGCATAAAATATATGATTTCTTAAAAATCTGTTAATTCTACATTGCATAGATTAGACAAAGCTAAGTCTAGGTCAATCTCAACTATGCAGTCTTCATTATTCAAAGACCATGGCTATTCTAGAGTAACGACAGCACTTACACAGAAGACACAATCCTTCGCTGAAGTTTCAGAGTTCCAACTTCCTAACTGCTGGTGAACTTAATATAACGCCGTCATTTAATGAGTGGAAAGCATGAACACTGAGCTACTCAGCGTGTGGGAAATGATCAGCCCTTGCTAAAGATCAAACACGACAGATATTAAGTATGATTTGCGGTGTTGCGTGGTGTGGCACTGAGGTGGAAAATGGGAGTATTCTTGACCTTACAAATTGTGTTCTCTTTTTGTCTCTGAAGCCAAGCAGAGTAAGCTGTCGTCAAGGATACTATTAGGCCATGTCCGAATCACTTGGCTACGGCTGGAAATTACACACGACTTCATGGGAACTGGCGGCGGCCAAAGCCATAGACTCGTGCGTAATTTCCAGCCGTAGACAAGTGATCCAGACTCGGTCCTTTTCAGGACCACACTTCTTCAAAGACATGCATGGTTGCACTGGAAAAACTATCATCTGCCTCATCAGACATTCACAACCTCTACTCGGCTGTGAGCCCGAGTAAATGTTAGTCGCCAAAAGTCTAGGCTATGGCTGCTTAAAACATGTGTGGCTATGGAAGTCTTGACCATGGCTGCTTACTAATCGTGTGGCTATGAAAGCCACTGGCTAACACTTGAAACAGTGTCCCACAGCATGCTACTGGAGGCTACCGTCAAAGAGTTTTGGGCACAGAATGAGGCACCTTGCTCCATGAGGGAGTTGACAAGTGTTAAGAATCGGGCATTTGAAAGTGCTAAGGTGACAATAATGACTGCTTTCACAGCGCCCTCAGGACAAGATGGCCCTTTGTAAAAGCTTACCAGTCCTTGCATTTATCTTGATGCCTAATGTCAAAAGTGCCCTCAGAGGGTTAGGAGCACAGCTGTTATACAATGCAAAATGGAATTTTCAGGTAAAAAGTGTTTACATTTTTCCCAAACTCTGAAATGTAGACCAGGTAATGTGATGGGGTAAACAGACTATGAAAGTTGAACAATTGTTTTCAGAAAACTTGTGTTACTTGATCTCCATGGCAACATGTTTCTGTATCTACGGTGCGGTGAGGGCCTGGACGCGTTTAGTGTTGCAATCTCGGCACAGGATGTGATCGTCCAAGGGGAAACAACCGCGACCATCCGCCTCCGAGGACAACAGGACGTTGCAATCCTAAGGTTGGGGCGGAAGGAAAGAAAAGAGGGGAGGACAGATAACGATCGGTGAAAAGCTGACATTTTTAACATCGCCATGGATCTGGAGGATATACATGCTGTACTAGTTAGCCGGAGGTTGTGGGTTAACTCTGACCCCAGCAAGCTTGTGATTTTTTTCCCAACAAGCTCTCAGACATTAATGAGCATACAGTGACTTTCCTCTCAATGTTCACAAAGGAATACATCCGAAATAGAGCTTGGTGTAATTACTAAAGCGTTGACTTGCTGTAAAAAGTGATGCCTGCTGGGTGCATCCAAAAAAAAAAAACCTCGAAATTTGGTAGAGCTTTTGTACGGCTATCTGTGTACCTGCATCTTTATTTTAAAACAATGCACATCAAAACGGTCCATGCGCCAAAAGCCTGAATGCACGATCAGTTAATGGGCATTCAGTTTAGCTTGGTATAAACAATGCATACGTATAATACACTGCAGATGCCATAGAACTGAAAGACAGAAAACACGCCATGTTCTTTGTGAATGTTGTTCCTCAACCTTGCACCCAGAGTACATAATTGGGAATTCTTTCCATCTTATTTCATTACGTTCTATAAATACACCCATGAATTTGAAATGTCTGAGCAACGAAGACGTCAAAGCTTCTTTGCATAGGAAATGTGGAGACAGCATTTTAGTAATGTAATTTAGCTCTATGGTTACTATTGATGTAATCTCTATTGAAGGAGTCAATAGAAGCTTTGCATGGTAGCCATCTTGAAGGGCAGTTCTTTTGTTCAACAGGGAGACTTCCTTTGTGCATACTCTGTGGAACAAAAGCACTGACCCACAAAATGGCAGCCATGCAAACTCTCTATACCTTCTTCTGCAATTGTCTTGCCCCCCTCCTTTTTCCCCTCCGTGTCCTGCCCCACCTCCCCCACATCTTACCTCACACCTGTAGCAATTGACGTGGAAGCTGCGATCCAAGGCCACGATGCGGACGGTCTCCTCCTGACCCGGCTCGGGCATGATGGGCTGCAGGCAGACGCTGCATCGTGGTGCAAACTTCCTGTTTTGGGGGAAACAAAATAAAATCAATTTAGACAGTGCCTTCAATGAATCATTCACTGTGAAATATTTGAAGAGGCTGAGAGCAATCCAGAGAATGTTCAACCCCACTTTCTCAAAACGGATTGACTAAATCGGTCTTTGCATCGTTAATAGCACTTATAACTCAAGATGTACTTAAAAAGCCAACTTTAGTCGGAGCCATTCTCTATGATTCTTCCATTTTACACAAAAGCAGAAAGTCACCGACTTAAAACTTTCCCTTCATACAAGCAATTGTTCAACTTTAAATATTCTAAATCAGCTTAACCTCTCAAGCCAAAAGTTTACAGAATGTATAAAGACCATAGAAATTCCTGTTACTCTACAGGTCCCTAACATACACCAGAATCCTTCAAAATCCACCAGGATTGAAGGAAGCAGCAATTGTCACAATGACATGCATGGGGTTTGACGCCCGTTGAAAGTAACAATATTGTTTCCTTTACTGATGGACTGGGGAAGGTGCTGGAATGTCCCTCCAAACACAGTTCAATAGTTGGAGTTGAGGGTCTAAAAAGATCCACAGCTGCCCAGCAACAACAACTGAACGATAGGAGTGGATCAGAGTGCTGAAGAACCTTTTCATAGACCACTATCGTGGGCAGCCATCTTGCTTTTCTACCACTCCAACCAATGCAACCAGACTGAGGCTGGAAGGGAAAATCATCTTCCCTTTTATCAATATGTGAAGTCGTGTTACTATTGCCAATAGGTCTACAGGAAATGAAACAAACATGGCAGCATCACAGCAAAGGTCTATTCCAAGCTATACTCACTTGTGGAAGTCCTCGATACAGTGAATTTGGTTGGTTGCGTCCACGGTGAACGGTATGCCGTCCAGGCTCTTGCCACAGACCACGCAGGTGAAGCAGTGGGGATGGTAGGGCTTACCGGTGGCTCTCAAGATCTGGAGTACAGAGAGTGCCAGGAGAAATTTGGTTGAGTGGGACAGGCAAATGCCTCCACACAACGGAACACTGGGAAAGCTTAACTCTATCAAGCTTGTTCACTCCAATGCATTGCAGCTGTGGTGATCAATGGACGAAATAGCCAGTGGCTATCACCATAAAGCCCATGAACAACTGTTACATGTTACTAGAAATATAATTCCAAAACTTACACCTACCCTCTCAGTAATTGGTTTGGAACAGGTTGAACACTTCTCCAGTGAGTCCTGCATAAGGAAAAGCAGAGAAAAAAAATTAAATTGATTCTGTACACTCGCTGCTGTAGAACATGGAGCAAAACGTTAAAACTGCGACACAAATGAGGCTATTGGTTAATATACGATGTTGCCAAACTTCTGAGCCACCGGCTGGCGCTTCCACAGCTTTGTATGCGATTTCAAGCCATAGCCAACTAATTTGGAGCCAGCCGCATGCTCACCATGTAGCAGGTCTCGCAGAAAGCCTTGCCCTCCAGGGCGTAGAAGGGGAACCCCCGCAGCTTGGTGTGGCAGGTGTCGCAAGTGAAGCAGTCAATGTGGTAGACCTGGTCCATGGCCGTGCAGCCGTTGTTGTCCCCTACCACCTTCTGGCCGCACTTGGCGCAGATGCCTGGAAAAATTTGCATCAACAGGTCAAAGGTCAAAAGTCAGAAGAATGAGACTATGGCCAGAGGGCTAGTTTGAGCGATGATGTCAACTGCTGGTTGATTTTTCCCTGGTATCCTGGGCATAAAAACACACTGGGCACCTGACGAAATCCACTGATGGCTGACAAATGGTCGTTGTGCAAACTTCCACAGAGAGCAATTTTCACAGAGCCTTTAAGCGCAGAAAATATACAGTAAACAGGTTACCGGCAAAAGAGCCATGCAAAGTATACATTACAGGAGACTGGTCCTCTTTTCTTGCTTGGCACAGAAATGTGCACAGCAATGCTTTCTGCTGAGAATCTCCACAAAATAGGGCTCTGTTCTAAAAGCTGAAAGGTTGATGTACTGCTGTAGCCACGTGCAGCACAAAAACATCCCACAGGAAAAGTAAAATTTCACAGTTATACTTGTACACTTAGCCTCACACCTAGCCTTCAAGGTAAAATTACAGTTACATACAATTTTGTTGCACTGAAGAGAGATGGAATTCAAGATTTCAAGGAACCAGAATGTAACTCTAGGATGCAATTTCACATTCAAGGTTTGTCCACAAACTACGAGTACAAATTTCAAATGTCGAAAATTTCACTACTAACAATTAGGACTAAATGACAGCTTACCGAAGAATTCGCCCTCGTCAGGCGCCACTTCCATATTCTGCATCAGCAGGTTGGTCAGTGCATCTATCTCTGCCTCTGTTCCCTTCTGAGCCGGCGCCGTGATGGGTTGGTCGGTGGGCTTGGGCACGGCCGACTGCCCGGCATAGCTCTTGGGCGGTTCGGGCGGGACGTTCTGCTGCTGCGGCGGCGCGCGCTGGTACGCCGGCTTGTTGTAGCTAGGTTGGGGCTGGGGAGGGGGGCGTGGCTCATTGTATGTCTGCATTGTCACGGGGGCCGCAGGGGGTGGGGGCGGGGGCAAGGGTGTGTCCTGCTGGGTCCCGCCCCCTCCCATGAGCTCTGGGGGAGGCGGTGGGAGGAAGTCGTCGCCCGGGGAAGAGTAGGCGGGCTTGGAAGCAGGCGGGGGTGGGGGGAGGAAATCCTCCTGAGTAGGCAGAGCTATGAAGGAGAAAGGATTTCTTTAATATTAGCGACGACAACAACGTTGATAACAGTACAACAATATCAATATACAAGTGCATGTTTCAAAACTGCCTGCATGCTTCAATTTACTACAACACTACACGTATGCAGTACGCCTGTGTATTTGCGTACAGAACTTTGAGATAGTGGCTAAATATGACTGCTATTCATGCAGGAGTGAATTCAACATTGCTTTCATGTCAATGATGGTCGTGGCAACTCCAGATGGACGCAAGACACAAATGGCACATTTGTTTATAACTTAACCCTCCTTTTGCTGTAAGTCACAGACAGTCAAAAATGCCTTCCACTCACATTGTAGTTTGCCCCAGTGCACAGACACATTGGAGTCTTTTGACTGATAGAACAACTTTGTTGAGAACGCATCTTTGCATGGGAGGGTTTTAAGAGCAATCAATGCAGACAGTTGACAGAGTGCTGCTCTTGGTGACAGAGGGAATGGAATTGCTAGTATGGGACAGCTGCTGCATATAGAGGGATCCCAATACGGCGCTTTTAGCGTCGATCTGCGCACTTCCATGTTTGAAAACGAGGCTGTATGTGTCAGCTTCAATTCTTAATACGATCAGACGATTGAAAGTAAGGAGTCAAGACACAAAATACATAAAGGTATGTTAAATTCAGACTTTTCAGGCTGAAAAGTTTTGTGGAAGAGTCTCGACACGTAAAATCCAAAGAAAAATAACGACAATTGACCGCCAACTAACGTACCTGCGATGGTCGTGTATCTTGTGCAGTGGCCGTGGTTTAAACTGAAGTGGCGCCACACTTACGAACCGGATACTGCATGTACTGTGTAGACTCTGCGGGCGCACGCGACGAAGTTCAACACAGAGAGCCTCGGTTTCGATGCAGACATGCGCAGACGGCGCTAATGTGAAATCCCTCTATATGTAACTGGCTCACTCAAGGTCTTCACCTCTTGTGCATGCTCAGAAATTTTGTTTTTTAAATAGGACTGTTGAACATACATGTACGGTGCATGTACACAGTACTGGTACGTGCATGGTACAAATGTATGTGGATTTACAATGCAGGGTTCCAGTTGTGAGTCAACATTGTTCCTAGATGGCAAATGCATTGGCCAACAATCCTCAGAAAGCAACGAGAAAAGAAAGACATTTACCGAGCTGCAAAAATATGCAGCTGAAATGTGGGGTGTTTACATTTAGAATTTGCCATCTGGAACCCTACGATGTTAAAAGGAAATGTTGACTGCTGCGGGGCAGGATAGTTTGGACAGCATCCTTATTTACCAGGCAAACGTCAGGCATGTTAGGTGTGAAATGGGGTATCATGTCAAAACAACAATGTTAAAACAAGAGTTATTGACTGCTGTGGTATTGGATAGTGTACATGACATCCTTATTTACCGGGCAAAAACTCAGGCATGTCAGGAGGGAAATATCATGCCAAAACAACAATGTTAATACCAGTAGTTGTTGACTGCTGTGGTATGAGATAGTGTAGATGACATCCTTATTTACCAGGCAAAACTCAGGCATGTCAGCAGTGAAACATGTCAAATAATGCAACAGTGATAACTATAAAACGTACAACTGTTATGTCTACAAGTGTTTCCTTACAATGAGGCAACGTAAAGGATAAAAAATTAACAGAACGAGCAACAGGCGATCATGGCATTTCAGCAGTAAACTTAAAGTAATAAACACAGAGTGCAATGGCAGTGCGTTTCACTGAGATGATTTAAAAAGTGGCCCATTCCAAGAAATACTTTGTAAACTGATCAGCTGGGGCCAATTTCATGGAGCTGCTTAAGCACAAAATTTGCTTAAGCGTGAAATACCTTGCTTGACAAATCAGGTTACCAGCCGAGACTCCATGTGATGTATATTGTTTGGGAATGGTATTCACCTGTCTTTTGGTTAGCATGACAATCACATACATTTTGAGCTGGTAACCTTTGTTTTTCAAGCAAGGTTTTTTGCGCTTAAGCAAATTCTCTGCTTAAGCAGCTCTATGAAATTGGCTCTAGTGAGAATGGAAGCTGGCCGCTGTGTTAAAAAAAAGCTGTAAGAAATGGAAATCCTAAAAGCTTCACTGAGGAAAAAAAAGGGTCATGCAACTACAGCAAGCTACATGTAAATGAACTGAGTGGAAGCACACAAAAATCAATGTGGGTCATTCTACAAATTCGGGGACCAAAACACATTTTTGCGTCCCTGTTACTGTCACTGAAATTGATTTTAATTTACTGTTTCTATTTGTTTGGCTGGTAATTTGCATTAATTCAGCTCTCTTACAAATTAGACAATGTGTTCTGAACTTACCAAATCACAGGTCAGGTGTGACAGGGACCCGAAAAAAAATTGCACCCTTTATTTATAGAATGACCTATGTAGCGGTCGTAAAAATTTCTAAAGGTGGAATATTCTTGTCTAGGTTTACGCGTACCGGGTATTTTGGTTAGTAGAACAAGCTGTATACATGTATGAATATTTGGTGCATTATCTCAAACGCAATGGAATGAAATGAAACTTCAACATTTCTGACGTAAAGTGTAGGTACCCATCCAGTTACGGGAAGTTTTTTATATAAGCCAAATTACGACTGAGTTGTGGGATATTTCCCCCTGTCCCACAATGTTTTTTGTCCCCACAAAATTAGTGTAATGACAACTGATTGTCCCCACAACTATGGAAAAAGTACAGGTACATGTACATAAGTACCGTAGGACTGCGCGTGAAAATTTGATGTGATTTTAAGATGAAAGCACGTAAAAAAGGAGTCCCACTCTCCCCCCCCCGAAAAAAATTCATTATGTCAGCCAGCAAGATACATTAATAATCCCATTTGTCACAGGTGAGGGAGTGCACAGAGCAGACAATTATTGAGCTCTACAGTCCCAAACCCATCAAAATCCTACAAAAAATCAAGGTGTTGGATTTTGGAAGACTTGGGTAGGTTAGAGTGCAATGAAATGCTTTGGAAGCTTAAGAGAAGCAAGTAATCAGCTACCTGCCGTACTAAACTGCTGATGACGTGGAGATGTTTTGGGTGGCGGAGCCGGCGGGACTGTTGCCGAGGAAGGAAAAAAAAAATCGTCAGCAAAAGAAAAAAAGAGATGCAAAGAGGAGAGAAAAATAAACAAAGAAAACTTGGAATTTTAATAGGCTCATATTAGTCAGTTGTCATTATATAAACGGCAATCAGCTGCAATAACAAGGAACTGACAGACAACAAAAGCATCAAAAATACTACAATTAAGATTCAATCAAATGGCAGTTAATAATTCTAATCAGTTCAGGTTAGGAAGTCAAACACACCTGCATAATAGCAAAAACAATTCACACAGCAAGCTATATTTCATTTTTCTACAGAGTACCGAAGTGGCTACGTCACGCGCACAATTAGGGTGTAAAAGGCATTAGCGCGAGAACCAGCGTGTGAACCAACACGCGCGCGTACTCCATTCGTTTGCATTGCATTTTCTGGTTCACAGTGACGTCACACTTCGGTACTCTACGGTGCATTTTCTGCGGCGTTGGTAAAAAAAAAGCATGTTACAAACTACAACTACAGATCTCAAAAGTGGATTAAACAAGCACAGCTTGCATTGTAATTAATGAGCAAAGAAAATGTTTGGCACGGGGAAAAGGAAACTACACGTAGTTTTCTCCCTTGAATCGTCCGGTTGGTTTGAGAAGACATTACTCAAGCTTACCCTTAATCGTGGCCCGATTTGGTTTGGGCATCGTCGCCGGGGGCGGGGCTACAACGAGCAAAGCCATCCCAGAATGCACGGGCACACACACGCACACGGGGGACCAGGCAAAAGTGTAAAAGACACACGGCAGAACCATACAATGGTTTGCAATCAAGCAATCGCAAAAGGGCACCGGGCAAAATGTAGAAAAAGAGAGAAAAGAGGATCCAAAGTTTTATACAGTTGAGAAAATGTGGAACAGGAAACTTGCAGGGGTTAGTTCACCGGTACATGGCAGAATGAGCAGCCACCAAGCAATGAGAAAACACTTGATACCATCAAAAGCCCAGTCACGAGTCAATTCATACATGTACATGTACGTCCTAGATCACAATGACTAGTGCGGGGTACATGTGAAAGGCTGATACACTGACCAAGGCGTGACTTACAACGTAGCCACTGTTCCTCTCATTAGGTTTTGATTCCACATGAGACTGATGATTGACTTGTGATGGGCTCCATTACAACCCTAATTAAAAACTGCATGTACATGTACCAGCATGCTCGCATTACAACAGAAAAGGAAAATTGAACCTTCCCGTTATTAAAATCTGGAGCTGCACTGGATGGATCAGAAGTTATACACATTCCGAAGATTCTACATGTCTAATGAAGCAGCTTCTTCACCTTCAATCTCTTTTATAAGGAGTTTTTTTTTCACCTTCCAAAACTCACCGTAATTCCACAGGAGCATCCAAAATACACACATGAACCATGTACCAGTGCGGTACATGTCAAGAACCCCAACACCCCCATCCCCAAGATTTGGACTTGGATGAAAAGAAAGTGAAACGGGTTTAGGTCTGCCAGTAGAAAGTGGCACCTTTCCACTGATCAATACATCTCCATACATTTATTTAACATGTTTAATGTGCACGGGCATACACCAACAAAGGGATGATTTCAATATGGTCACATACATGAAGTCGCTTTTCTCAGATGGTGCATATACATGTATTATGTAATAACTGACACTTGACTGACATCATGAAGTGTAGGTTAAGTGATCACAAAACCACGAAAGCAATGGATTGAAGATGGGGTATATATGTGCAGAGGGACAAATGTGAATAGATAATATGTAACAAACCGACAAATGAAAAAAAAGAACAAATTTACCCACTGGGTATAATTGACAAATCAACCGACCAACACGTTACTGTATGTTGGTCAGAAACTAAGCGCGTGTCATGTTTTGCTTGATGAAATTATAAAATGTGGCTCACACATGTACACCTTATATGCATGTAAATACATACATTGCACATGTACGTACAATTATCTTCAAAACTGCACAAATTGTGTACATTGTAAATTCTAGATGATCAGAACACATGAAAGAAATATAATTTCTGTTTATTAAAAGCTCGTCAGCTTTCCAGCAGTGTCATCTGGTGATTGCTTCTTCCAACGCATGCCTCCCAAATGCCAACCGCAGTTCACGTTACCGGGGCAAGAATTCCTCCGCACGGCGGGCAGGCTCCTCGTTCAGACTTGTAAGGCTGTCCCTAGCAGCGTGATACCAGACTGTATTTGGATGTGTCCCGCTGGGCAGGCCAGCGGGGACAGATGAGGGTGAGATTTGAGAAGTCTGAGCATATGGTTTGACATGAACGTTTATAAAAAAAAAGACTTTAGACCTAATTTTCTACGACCTTCTTTTTTTGTTAACCTGTATGGGAATTTTTTATCTGGATCAACAGGAGTCAATGACCTACAGGTGCTGGTAAAAATAGAGCAAAAAACACCACAGTTAAGGGTTATTGTAAATACCGGTACACGTATCCAGGTACATATATCAGGTTTGCCCGAGTCAGCTTAAACATTTCAAATGCTCCTTAATCAAGCTAGTGATGTACATGTACACATGTATGTTCACTGCATGGGTAGCTTCCAGACTTAATTCAGTTGTGTGCGACCTTCAGCCTATGGTACATGTACACAAGTATGTTCACTGCACGGGTAGCTTTCTCTACATGTACATTACATTCTAAGCAGGTCACTCTTCACGCTCAATATTACTGTACTGTGAAATTCAGAACGCAAATTCCTACAGAGTGTCTGTGAAGTAGGAAGGAGGCACTAAGATTTAGGTACCGGTACTTTAATTTGCAGAGACAGTCCATAATTTCATTAGCTTTCGAGCTGTTACACTTTCTTCTTCCAAATGTCAAGGGCAATGTCATGCTGGGCATTTCTATGTGCACTGTGTCCATGTACAAGTACTACAAATGTGTAGCTGCAACTGGTAAACATTACAGTATACCAGTATAAACAATGATGTACCTACATGTACATGTAAGCATTCATGTACAGTGCACATTGAACTGCATGTACCGAACTGCTGATGGTGATCTCTGCATTTTCCTAACATTCTTGTAAATTTAAAACTACCGGTACACCTGTAAGTTGTACTAATGAGCACATGATGTGCATTTTACATCAGCTTGCTAACGCAGTGAGCCATGTCAGACTATTGGGTATGTGTACATGTACATGTAGATGGCACTTTTGCTGAATTTCGAAAGTATTGCCAGGACCACAATTGCTGTAACCAGGAAATCACTCCGGGAAGAAACAAGTATCATTTGAATCGGACGATTTCCAAACTGATTCTTCCTGAGGTGAATTCCAATCTCAAAGTGGTTTCAGAACGACAGTTTATCTGGTTACCAAACCAGTTCTGGTGGTAAAACCAGATCTTGCTGAAACCTGAAGCTTTATCTCCGTTCCTCACATCAGTATGATATTTTGTACATTGTACATGTACCGGCAGCCCTCTGAAAAATGCAGACTTGCTGCAAAAATTCTTAAAGTAACACAAGATGCACAGTGAATGCACTGACCGCTGCAAGGCATGAACAGTTTGTGACTGAGCACTTCTGCAATAAACAGGAAAAAAATTCTGCCCTGATTTTTTGCTTTCCTGGTGGAAATTCCATGCCCCCCAGACATAGTGTCATACAGTACACGTACATGTAGGTTCCTGTGGAGTTCAGCCCTCACACGCACCGTGTTTGAAATGACTGCAACACTTGAATTAACCACGTCAAAGCCTTTCAAGGTTACCAGTACATGGACGAGCAGTTGATAGCAGTTGACCGTGTTTGAAATGACTGCAACACTTGAATTAACCACGTCAAAGCCTTTCAAGGTTACCAGTACATGGACGAGCAGTTGATAGTTTGGACAAGGAACCTTTGAATATTTCAAAATTTGCAAGGTGTAAAAATGTGAACGTCTAATTAAAGCATGAAAAAAGGACACTTACTAGACACATGTACATGACAATTTACATGCATACGTACATGCACATGTACCTACAGTGACATACCGTCCATAGACTTTGTACACACGATATGACACTTCTTGGCGTGGCAACTATCCACGATATGCCACTTTGTGGTGAGCCCGACGACTAGATCCTATACCTTTACCAAATACCAGAATTTCATCCTTCAAATTCACATCTTACAACGTGAATGGTCTTGCTGGGAAAAACGGGGGGAAAATGTCCCCTGGAGTAGCATTTGGGTTAAAGGGAAGCTAATGGTGTGACTGCAATGATGATGTCAGGGTGTGATGGACATGTACATGTATTCATTTCAAGATGAATGAAATGGGAAGAACAAACAAGAAGTCAACCATGCAATGAGTGGAACACATAACATGAGCGTATCCAGACACATGCTTTAATATGGCACACACCGAAACGAGGACTATGGGAGTCTTGGTGTTCTGCTTGTGTTTCTATTTTTGCCTTTTTTCCAACTAATCTAATTTGATTTGTGCAATGTCCAACCGAGGACTAACAGGTAATAACTGAGGACCAATGCGTCCTCTAACTTGATTCCTTTGTTTCCTATCCTTGGTGTGCACCACAAGTCAAGTTTGATCAATGAGTGTTAGTCAATCATTGGTGGACATTTACTGGTAAGCGGGATGTACTGTATGTTGGGCATCAGGTTACCAATGAAAACTCAACTGACACTGTCTGACAAAATGCCATTGATCGAACTTGACAACAACTGAGCACATTATACTGGTTAGTTCAAATCAGGTGCTGCATTGCCAATTTGCACAACTCTAAACAAGACCCCTCCCAACATCGTCCTCACCTTTGCTGTGGGGGCCAGGCGGGGGAAGGGCACTCCCGTTCCCGGCCGGCTTGGGCCGGACGGGCTTGGGGGCGGTGACGGGGGCATACTTCTTGGGCTGGGTGGAGTAGATGCGGGCGGAGGACACGGTCTGGGTGGAGTAGCCCTTGGGGTTGGTGGTCAGCTCATCCCGGGCCTTGTCCAGGTTGTCCAGCTCCTGCTGGAGGCGGTCCATGGTCGTCATGATGTCCTCAATGGGGTCTGGAGACAAATTGCGAAATCGTAACCGGGACAGGACATGAAATGTTAAAAAACTCCTAAAAGTACCAACTACACAATTTTAAAATCCAGCAATATACATCAACATCTTAAGGTTTATTACATACAGTGTATGTACATGTAACCTCTCCACAGTGCAATGCATTTACAGGCTATAAAAGTTTCTCCTTCCTACGTGTATCTGGAAACATGTACCGGTACTTGTACATGAACTGTACGTTTATTATAACATGTACCATGAAAACAGGGACAAGAGCTTTCTAGCTGAAAGCAAGAGCAGAAACATGTACATGTATGACAACTTTTCCAGGAGTACACAGGTTGTAAATTAATTTCACTATTCTGGTACTCGCAGTGCATGTACTGTACATGGACACTGCATATTCATCCGGCATCTGCCTGATTGTGATGAAAAGCGACATAGCTAGCAAGATGAATATGCAAAACTAGTCCGACTTGAGAACCTACCGTCGCCACATACTAACCCACCCACAAAAGCACAAACAAAGTTGGAATGATTACCAAGTTTATGCAACATACCTTCAACGCCGATGGAAACTTTATCCAAGCATTCCATGAGTCCACAGATTTACAAACATGTACATGTAGCTCACAAAACAACTTACACCTTAACCAGCAGCCATGGACCAGGTCACAACAGCACTGTTTTGCTAAGTAAGTCATAACAGGGTCAGACCCTTTGACTTTGTGAGTGTTAAAGTCCCCGCCTTGGAAGTGGCCATGACTGGTTGCCTATTCTTGCTCCCTTCCACTGGTAACCCTGGCAACCGGATTCAGCAACCAATCACAGAGGAAGGTTGCAGGCAATGCCCTCCGAGGCTAAATGCCAATCACTTTTGCAACTTGGCAATGCACTATGTAAGAAAGCAGTTTTAGTAATATCCTAACATAAACCAAATGTACATGTACACATGGCCTGTACATGTACATACATGTATGTATGGAACTTCAAGATGTACAGTGCATGTACATGTAGGCAAACTTCTTTTCCCAGAAAAAACTTCTTTTCCCAGGAAAAAGCATTGAACAGTACTCATGTGTGGTACGATCCCATGATGTCAGCAAAGGGCCAGACCAAATACAGTATAGGCAATTGCAGTGAACAGTTCAACCACAAGTCCACACTCAGACAGTGACACATTTATGCATATATACCTGTATTCTGTGTGCCCATTCTGGAATTTCTGAGAATCTCGTTTGATGAGAGTACCACGCAATTATTTCCAAATGATTCCTGCTTCAAGGAAATGAAGAACACATCAAGGGTACAGATCCCAGCTGGAAGCCAGGTACCGGTATGAACCGGTACTCCTCCAAAGAAATCGTCTCCACAAACATTCACCGAAAAATGTTGGAGCACTGTACCATTGTATCAGTGTCAATTCCTCAGAAACAGCAAGCCTGAAATCAGAACCGTTTCCGGCAAGTCCTGAAAGATTGATTTTTATAATTCCAGGGAAAAGCTGTGTTTCTTGATAGCAATGTCCACGGCTTCATCAAATCCAGTGAGGCCTCTTCCAAATTTGATCAAAGCATCTGCCCAGTGAAGGCAGATGAACCGTTCCCCTTCAGAGGACCGGACAGCCGGCGCATCCTTGGTTGGAAGAAAATATTCCCCGGCGGAATGCCTGTGTGGAATGACTATCACATGCCGCATCGACTCGGGTCATCCCCCGTGTTAGAAATGGTCTGGCCTGTAGTTCCACCTCACCCATTTTCCGATTTCACATAAACCGTGCCGCAAATGGAGGGATGCGGGCTCTCCTGGCTGGTGTTAGCCAATTAGTCAGCACAACCTGATTACAGAGGAGACTAATGATTGGTCTGATGTTTCCTGGGATCTACCACCTCTATTAGCGGGGGTGGGTCATTACTCACTGGTCAGGCAGCCACGACACACACTGCAGACTCCACAGTGGGAATGCAAAAAATCTTTGAGCACGTGATTGAGAGTGATCGGTGCTTATTGAAATATTACAAGGCCAATAAAACAAATCACAACGTGTGTTTCTCTACTGATCGGTACTCATGTCATGAAAGTAATATTCAGAAGCCTCCAACATGTTATTCTATTTTACAACGTTGTTTACACAAGACATATGCGCACTATCAAGTGCACTGAGGGTTCTCATGCTAACTATTCAGCATAAACATACACTTTGCATGCGCACACGCTTATAAACAAAAGTGCAGAAGAGACAGTACACTGTTATGGATCTCTTTCACAACATTCAAAATTCATTTGCCAGTCTTGGGCAATAAAAGAGGTTTTGCAGCATTATTTTTTTTTTCTGAAATGTGCATTTATCAGCATGGTCATACCGGTGCGATGTACATGTACACACATGTAGGCCAACATGTAAAGAACATGTACATGTACATAGCGCTATGAGATGAAACGATGTCAACATTTTTCGGCAACCTCAATCTGCTTGAACCCATATTCATGCTGAAATATTTTGTGACGCCATCCCCTTGTTTTTCCATTGCCACGCTGGAATTGTTGGAAATTCGCAACCTGAAAATGCCTTGAGGCAACCTCGGCTTTACATGAAGCACATGCGCCCTGTCCATTCCAATGATGGACATGGGACCCTGTCTCGCTTGCCAACGGTGGATGATGGAAGACAACAGATGGATTGAATTGGAGAGCCCTAAGTAGTTACTAATAATATCCGACTTGAACAGTAATTGGGCTAGGACAGTCATTCAATTAATAGGCATCCAGATGTGCTGTCCTGCTTGTTCAAGAAGAAAATGCAGGTATGTAAAAACAATTCAGGAAAATACTTGCAGTCTAATTTTGAAGCACTGACAAAGTGAAGCCTCTGTATCAACCCCCGTCACCAGCTTCGGCTATGGAGGGCCCCCACAGTATCAGCTAGGGGAGCCACAACACAGGAACAAACCATATAGCATACAGAACCCTGGGGTTGTGGGAAAAATAAATCACAGTGTGGTAAACTTTTTTTTAAATTAATTAATTGAATGAATAAGTTTCTACTTGTTGGCCTACCGTAGGCCTACCGCAGGCCAACACGCATGTGATTATTCACATTCAGAATGTGATGTTAACGGCTCATTTAGAGGATGTCTGAACATAGTTTTTATACTTGATGCTTTTTACTGATGGAGGGCCAGCTTCCTGGAGGGGAGGGGGTAGCTCCCTCATCCCCCTCTCCCCCCTTGGTGACGGACCCACGCTGTATAAATGCAGAAAGCAACTTTTCTCCTAGCTGTTTGTACTCTATAATCCTCAGAGCAGCAATTTCTCAGGCTGTCCAATTTATCATGAGAATGTGTCACGGTTATTCCACGGCATCCAATCTGTGCACTAGTACACGTAAATCCAATCATTCATGGGATAATAATGTAACTTTTATGGTCTGAGTGAGCAATGGGTATGGGCTTGCTTTGGGCCTAGACAGTTTACCAAGGGCCACGACTTCACAAAGTGCCCCGAGGGGAGACAGCTGCCATACCACTGGATTCTTTACTGAAGGTTGAGTTCATCGACTGTCTGGGAGAATCTGCCCATTCCAGCTCCCAGACCGACATCCAATTATTGTGACTTTTGAATTCAACAGGAATCAATCTGGTAATTGTTTTTGAAGCCTGTCTTTGATATTTGGAGGAATTTAGTGTTGGGGTGATACAAATCTTTAAATTGGGGGTTCAACGGCAAGGGTGCTGCCTGGCAGAAGGCCGTGAGTTCAAGTCCCTTCTGAGAAGATGGAGAAATTTCACTCACAAAGTCTTCAGAAGTGCTGACAATAATGTGTGAGCGAAGGCCTGAACCATAGAGCTCTATTAAGTTACTAGAGTGCGAACTTTTCATCCTCCGCCCGGCGGAAATTTGACGCCGTCCTGGGCACAGACATTTTGATTCCATGTGCGTGCTTGTAGAACATTCAAAATCAGATAGAAATCGAATTATGTACTCTGAACATAACGTGTATCGGCTACTGAAAAAATCTGATTAGAAACAGTCATAGCAAAATTATCGGCGGCGCATGTACGCAGGCGTTTGCACTGTTTACGCAGAGCAAAATGAAATGATCAGTTTGTTTTAGAATACAGACACAGATGCAAACAGCCGTACAAAAGCTGTACACAATTTCCAATAGGTTTGTGTAAAAACATGGATGCGCCCAACAGGCATCATTTTGAACGAGTCAGCACTCTATATGCAGGTACATGTAGCTCTGTATGGGCAGAACACAGAATATTGAAAGCCTCCAGCGCACGAATGAATTTGGCAATTTCGACTTTCTTTCCAAACGCCTGACAAAACAACAGAGAATTTTAGACAGCTTGAGCATTCCCAAATTCACAAGCAGACTAGAGGGTGAAGTGATGTAATGGTGATTAATTCTCCACACAGCACTGTTTCCATTAGGTTGGAGGGAAAGGAATTTCCCTGGCTCAGGGACACTTTGATCAGACGCTCAAACTGTCATGGGGCAAATTTCAAGCCAGGGCAAGGACTTCCAAGGACCTCCAAAGTTGAAAAAAGAAAACACTTAAAGAAGTAAGAACTTATTGGGAGTCGCCTGTGGTTTTTTGTGATTAATGAGAAGCAGGACTTTAGGGAGGCTTTTGTATTCCATGAGGGTGGATACGTAAGTTCACTAAGTGCTGGAGAATGCACAAAAATCTGAAAATGGAAAGAGAACTGCATTATGCACATCCATGTACATGTAAGTCCGACGCCTCATAGGTCTGACGCCCAAAAAGACATACATTTACATGTATGCACATACATGTATGTACGCATGTTTATGAACATTTCACTAATACCAGACGGTGAACACTAAAAACAAGCGTGAACAAAATGTATGGGCATTGTATCCAAAGAAATGCATGTATGTAGTCCGCACACTGGTATACATGTACGCTGTACGAAGTACATGTACATGCAGACATAGCCCTCAGTTATGGAATTACATATCTATGTGTGCACTCCTTAAATTAATGAAGGTACCGTACACGTAGTCTACAAACAGTGAAAAGCACATTTGAAACAACTGTATGTGGCACGTACACCAGTGCAAACCGCTTGTACCTCAAAGGTGTCCACACTGATTTCTTGTGACCTTTGCGGATGTTTTACAGGGATTTCCCAAAGTGTACCTTTGGCAATTTGTTGGTGTCACTTTCAGTATCTGTCCTGCAAGTTATCACCTAAGGGTCGCATTATGGAAAGGAAATTAGCTCCGAGACTACTGAACCACACAGAAACTTGTATGTTCTACATATTTGGACAGGAAAGCTCTGAGACTACAATGTAATGAAATTAGAGCAGGGATGTTGTTCTGGGAATTCTTGTTGCCGCTGATCATCAAGCGAAATCGGAACATTCAACTGTAATTCTGAAACAGGTTTCAGCCAGTAACTTCCTGGATCCAGTTTTAAAGTGAGGATCACATGTCTAAATATAACACTTCAATTCAAGTACCGGCCATTTTCACACATCCGCAGCAATGACACTCTAGATGCGTACGCATACATTGTACTTTCCTGAAAGCTTTCAGCCCCCCCCGGACGCCATTACTGCAGTGTCTCCCCCCGTCACTCAAGGCACGCATTCTTATACTTGATGCGCATGTGATTTTGGTTAGCAGTGCACTCCCATTGGCTGAGGAAGCATTAGGGACCCCGCAATAATGACTCCTGACTCTTGTCACCGAATCGGTCTATTGTATCATTTGTGCACTGAATAGAGTGCATGGCCATCCCTAAAAAGTTTCCATTTTAAATGAACTTACATTGCACGCCCCCCCCACAAGTTCTGCTTCTTGTGCATGGCATCTGAAAACACTTAATATAGGGTTCATTAACCGTAGGTCATGCGTGCATATACATGTACACGTAGGTTAGGAATTCATTTTCACTTTTGCACGAGCGCATCGACAGGTTACAAAAGCATGAAAAGTAACAACAGCAAGAGAGGTCGGTTAGCATTTGCTCCAAATGGAATGAATCCTAACAGCCCTGAATACTACAAAGTACTGTGCTGCCGCTTGTAAGAGGACATAACCTTATTGTTCTCTGAAGCCACAAAATACAATAGATACATACATGTAAGACAATGTAACCACAGTGCTCTGGCATTATGAAAGCATAACTTTATTGTTCTCTGTACGAGTAACAATTGAGGGTGTCCTAGCCAGAAGTGATACGCCTAATTTGTAGCGCTAGGTCCTTCAGGCTCAGACTACTGCTTAGTATTTTGTAGTAAGTGAGTACTGCAAGCCAAATTTTATGAAGAACTGTTAGTATAGGGTTAAAGGATACTGATGTAATGGCAGCTCCATGCCTAATAAAATGCACTGCTACATGGTACAGTACATGTACTGTATGCCTGTACATGTACGTAAGTCCACAGTAACTGACTGTTACACCACATTCAAACTATGTACAAAAGATGACATACTTCTGTACAATGTATTTCCTTTATTTCTTATTTCACATCCAAAAACTGTTCGGCGCACTGTCAAAATAGAGTACATGTCAGTACATTTGTACGTGTAGGTCCGGAAACAGGAAGCAAATTACTGGTACAATGGGGGGGTGGGGCCTTAGATACATGTACCAGGACAGGCACATGTACATGTACACACGTATACACTGACCTTCCATGCAGATTTGTGCATGCATGGGGTCCAATTGTTTGCACCCCTGTCACATGATATGATTTTGCTACGCAAATTACATGTACCTGGCAAATGAATAAAAAATGGTTTGAGTCAATTTCAGTGATAGGACTAAATATATGTACGGTGCATGTAAGTAAATTTCCAGACCAAATTACAGGTCGGTGTAACAGGTGCATGTGCATGTACATGTACAGTATCGGTAAGCTTTTGGACCCAATTTTACCTGTAGGTATTGCTTGTCGTGAACTGCATAGGTCACCATGTACATGTACAAGCATCACACCTTAAAATACAATTTTGAAAACACTCTTAGTCCATGTACACTGTATTCCAGACCCCACGGCAATGCTTTTACACATAAACTGCCTGTAATGCATGTGATACATGCACAGAAAAATGAAAACTTAACGTGAAAAGAAGTATGTAAAACACAACTGCTGCAAACTGCTTGCTGACTGCAATGACCTAAAACAGGCCTACAAATCTCAAAATATGCAGGGCCTCACATATCGATCCTAGCAGAATCTTAGGTTGAGAAAGATTCTGCTAAGATCAAAATGTCATCTTTATCTTTCTCAAAGGTTGAGAAAGATTTTGCTAGGATCGAAACGTCAGGCCCTCCATATTTCAGAAAGATTCTGCTAGGATCAAAACAGGCCCTCCATATTTCAGAAAGATTCTGTTAGGATTAAAACGTCAGGCCCTCTATATTTTGAGAAGAAAAGAAGTAAACACGCTTCCTCCATCACCATAAAAGGCAGGGCTGGCACATGTATGAAATGCCTTGACTTTGCACATGGTAAATGAATGTAGTGTTGATGGCTTAGTCATCAATTCTTGTAATCAGAGTCATCTTTATTCTCGAGCAGTCAGGCCTCGCCCACGCAGAACCCATGCAGTGCAGGGAGCAATGACTGAAGGACAAGCTCCATGTATTATTATCTGAAAAGCAATTAATCAATATGGCCAAGGCCTCTTTATCAGGACAGGGTTTCCTCCTCTGTCCGATGGTGTTTACTTTGACAGTGGAGAATGCACGTGTAAATATTTTGCAGCGTACATACTTGATGCACACAAGTACATGTACTGAATGTGAACTGACGATGGACTTGGTATGAACATAGCAGGCCTGCTGGTTGATTGGTACATGCATGCTATGCATGTCAACACAAAAGTCTTTCGCCCTAAGCTTCCCAAATCCTCTAAGGCAGGAGGTCATGTTGTGTGACTGTGAGTGTCTACCTACATGTACATGTACATGTAATAACCCAATGCCCTGGCTGTAGACATTCATGCGTTAGTACCCAGTTCATGTAGCAAACTTTTCTTCTGTGGCCGAGAAATATTCGAGACCAAAAACACCCAACTTAGAAGAAGCATTCTGCAGCAGGAAAGCCAGTAACTAAGTTTACAAACTTTAGCAAGTGGAAAAAGCACTAGGAAAGTAAGCAGCATACACTATGCTGTACATTTACATACATGTATCACAGACGAACAACTTTCATTATTTAAAATTCCAATCAGAAAGACAAAGGAAAACTCTACTTGTAAATTTCTCTGAATATCAAGAAAAACCCCGATCCTCTAGGTGGGATTTCCCAAGTTAAGTTAAGTGTAGACCACTTTTCAATCATGGGGCTATAATGTTGCTGTTGTTGTTAGTCATTTTAATGAGGTTCACACTTTTTAGAGCATTACGGTAATTGCACCTTATACACTACTCACAAATGAATTCCAAAAAAAGATGTGGTTTCACTTTCAAGTACAGTACACGTCTTTTTGTCAGATCAGCCAACCAGCCAAGGTCAGTACTCTTGAGAACTCTTTCTATACAGTGTATATGCGCATTTTATGTCTTGTTTCCATCAACATGATATCACTCCATCTTGCCTCTCAACTCCAAATCATACAGGAAAAGAATGAACACTTTCTCTGGACTGAGTTTGTGACTATGAGCAAATTGGTCAGTTCTTTGCTCACACATGAACACAGTAGTTTATAACATCAGGAAAAGTTATGTGCCTTGAGCCTTGCCAATATTTACAATGTACATATATTTTTCAGAAGAAATGAAATGCTGTTTGTTTACCTTGAGGGCATCTTTGAAATATTGAGGAAAGAGTTGCATACAGGGACATCACTTGACAACCCATTCACAAACCCTAGGGGACGGGTCTGAAATATTCTAAATATTTTCTATGTACATGTAAATGGTTTGATAGTTTCCCTGTTAAATTTGATTTTTTTTTAGGACACTATTTTTTTCTGATGGCTGATTTACCACTGCTGGAAAAAATCTGTGATGTCCGAACATAGAATTATGATGGGTAGGCTTAGTGGGTATTCCAATGTTCCCACATAATGTACACGTATTAGGCTCTACATAAAGAAAAGTTTTGGTCCCCAATTCATCAAGTACATGTAACTACCACTACGTTCAACCAGCATTTCAACTTAAATTTCAAGTAATTATACTTGATGATGTATATTTCCCACAAACTACAAAAACTCGGAGGAAAGAGTTCCATATCCGGGCATAATTCATTGTAAGTTGGTCTGCGAATTTGTGTTTTCTAAGTACATGGTCCAATATTTTCAGTAATAAATTTAATTTGATTTTTTAGAACATTAGTTTTATTTTTAAGGACATGTTATCACTCAGTCTGATGGCTAAACTAACGTTAGGCTACTACTGGTACTATAACGTGCAAGGGAACATTTAACACTCATTAACCCAAACCCCTAGGGTGTGTGTAAAATTATATTGAAATCAGAGGATTTGGGAGGGCTATTGGCGTGATGTCTGTATGGAACTGGGCATTCTTGTTAATGGGGTATCATTGTGCGATCTTTTTCTATTGATACAAAAATCAATAGCATAACATACGAGCAATAGGCCTAACATGCCGAATGACTTGTAAAATTAGGATGCTAAAAAAAACTTCGTTACTCAAGTTACTGCAGCCCTAGCATTAATACGACAATTGTACTTTGTAGGCCTAAAATTTAAATGTACACATGGACATCCAATCACGATCGACAGTGTCAATGAAACAGGCGGAGGCTTACTTACGTTTACTGCCGTCACACTATAGTGGAAAGCAGGAATCGAAGTGCAGACGGGTATCCCTAACGCGAACAAAGGCTAATAATATCGCAAGTATTCCCAGACGAGCAGAGATGAATTTCTCGTCAGTCTAGCGGTGTAGCTAAGACGTGACGAGTCACCGAAGAATGTCCGCTATGCAACTGGTCTGCCAACTTTATTAAACACGATCGTATGGTGTACTATTTACGACAAACATTTCTCTCTCTCTCTCTTGCCTCCCTGCTCCAGGCGACGTAACCAGACGACGCGACGGCACGACGGCTCGTGCTGTCTTAGATCCTTTCCATGTTGCATTTTTTTCTACCTAAACGTCGCCCCTTCCGTCGCCTGTCGCGTCGTGCTGTCGTGCGTCAGTCGCGTCGTGTCGTACATTGCGTCGCCTGAAGCATGACGCGACGCACGACATGACGCGCGACGCGTCGTGTGCTGTCGCCCTTTACTTCATGGTTTCAGTTTATAGAGGGCGCCTTTACTGTTTTCTTTCATTTCCTTCCCCCTGCCCGTGCTTGCACAGTACATGCCATAGGTACGAGGCCTTGATTCTGTTGCTCTTCTTCGTGGATTCTTTCAAACTTTGTGTTTTCATTGAAGGTGAATTGTTGAAAAAACTCGTTTCCTTTTTTTAAATCAAATGTAATCAGAAGAGCTTCGCGACTACTCGACATTGTCTTCAGGAAATATATAACATTAACGTCAGCCACAACAATGTTTTACCTTTTCCTGATCTAATTCTGATTTTTCTAATAATTAGTGTAAATCCATTCTAAGATACAATTAATCAAACATTATTACTTTTTACAAAAATGTAACAGGCGGATCTGATGAGAAATTAAGGGAGCTGTCGTGTCGTGTAGTTGCGTCGCTTGGATGGAGGCTAAAGACAGAGAAATGCTTGTCGTAAATAGTACACCATACGATCGACCTTTGGAAACTGCAGTCTGGTACCCTCACGTCGCGAAGGAAAATATCGCTGTGTACTCGACACGCTTATGGGCCATACCGACTACCTGTCTTGATCGTAACGTGCTTTAATTAAAGGCTAGACAGAACACTTAAATGGTCGATTTTTTTCTTCTAATTTTCTTGTTTTTAAGTAAAATGCGAAAAAGTTGATTCTGTTGATTCTCCAGGACTAAAGCACCTTTTCCCGATTGAAACGAGAGAACTTGAACCAAAGTGCGGAATTGGATTAAAGAAGTTTTGTAAGAGTTGATTTCCCTTTAATTTTCAATAAACGAGATGGGGTGGGGCATGCAGATAAAAAGACATGTAACGAGCGCGAGAAGGGCACATGGTGCGGTCGCCAATGGAAATCGAGGGCGGTGCTTCAACAGTGGAAGGGGTGATATGTCCAGAATTGTACTATAAGTGTTCGTAGTCCTTGCCAGATGCATCTTTAAGTCCATTTTACAAGTGCTGGGGAAGCTAAAAGTTTTGGGGGAATATTTTATTTATTTATAACTTTATTCAAAGGAATATATTTTTGGACATTTTAAGGGATTTTTGGACTTACTTCAAAAAGGTAAAAGAAAAAATGGAGAAAAAGCATTGAAATAAACTTTAAGCTGAGACTATATTGCATTTCAATAAAAATTTAATACATGTATTACAATTCCTATTTCACTTTTAAATACTTTCAACGTATCAGTGATTTAACTTAACCAGGTTGCTGCAACGTGCATCAAGTTTAATTATTAGCAGAAATTGCCAGCAGTCAGTGATGACTGCATGCACCCCGCGGACTGGCCCTGGTGTATATATATATACAAGATTTCTGCTCTGTTATTTCTGCTCTGTTATTACAACTCTCCTCAGGTAAGGGAGAAGTCTGAATGCAGAAAAAAGAGTTTCCAAATCTAAAAATCTGAAAAAATTACTAAAGGCACATCATTAGAAACTTGAACACTGGTAAAAAAAAGTGTCTGTGATGAAAGCACGCATCCACGTGAAATTCCCAGCAGGTAAAAACATCATGTCCGCAAGATATCCTAACTGACACCATCAACATTTCCTGACACCCTGCAGAAAAGGGATTCAGTGACGAGGGACGAATTTCAGAGACGTGCTGGTTCCACAACTTCCTGTTGTAACTGAGGCTTTTTGTTCAAGTTTGTTTAGAAATTACAGGGGAAAAAACCCCAAGCCCTTTACATCAGCTCATTGCCAAATACATCAAAATGAAAGGATTATTTTCAAAAATAATGCATCAACTTGATCAGCTGCTGCTCACAATACTGATTTACAGTCCCAAAGACTTGTTTTTTAAAGTCCAGTAGTCAAACTAATTGTTTTTACTGGGCTCGCTTGCTAAAATTTATCACTAAAATTGTACAGCCAAGATAAGTTTCTCATTTAATAATGTCCACTTTAATTTAGTTCTCTTAGCTTAGCTTTGTTTTAGCTATGTCTGAGTGAAGTCTTTCTAGTCTAAGTAAATATCCATTAGAGAAGATACGGTCAGCACTTTCGTCAAAGCGTCCAACGTCGTCGGTTCCCAGCTGTGAAACACCTCCATGCGCTGCTTCTGGTTCATGAGGAAACCGTTGTTGGAGAAGCGCCCGCGGATGCTGTGGGCATCTAACCAGACAAAGGGAGCAGTGGTGTCGCTCATCAGCCGGATGTTGAACGTGTCATTGGCACCTTTGGAGACTTCAAACTGCAAAGACAAAAGGCCCCAAAATGACTCATTTAAACCATCATAAATATTTTGGGAAATCTCAAAACGACAACACGTGACTGAAATAACGCCACTCAGAACCCACCTTGATGTGTGCTTGCTTGATCCCCTCCGCATCCTTGAATGACGACAAGAAGAAGGGGTTGACTGGTGACGTCAGACGAGGCTGGATACCGGTGACTTGGAAAGTGAGGTAACAAGCCTCCCGCTTGGGGCAGTGCGGGGACAGTATCTCCGTTGTTTTCTGCACCAAGACAGGTTTTGCACTCTGGGCAAACTATGCAAATAGCAATGTGAGAACAAACGGTCATACCTCTATAACCGAGTGCAATAACATGTTGATTATCCAGCTTGACCTTCAAAGTCATGGCCAAAAATGTGCTATATGATGTGGCCTGCATGATTTAATAAATTAATCCTCATTTGGGCAATGGAGTAGACTTATTTTAAATCTTGCTCTCTGAAACCTGCTGTCCTTTGAAAATAGAAAATCATATCGGGCATTTTACTATACCAGACTGTATCTAACCCTCTGGCAGGCTGCTCATGATATATAATCTTATGATTATGATTACTAAATTCACTTCAGAGTACTGGTTAGGGGATATTCTACATTTTCAGTTGAGACTGCAAAAATTGAGTCCTAGATTAGGTTACAATGAAGTCTTGAACTCATTTCCAGGCTTCTGGGAAAAATGAGTCCAAATACGAGAACCAGAGCAACACAGTCCTGAACTGCTGACTGTTTTTCCTTCTCTTTTTCTCACCTGCTGGAATTGTTTGGTGACTGACCGCAGGGGCGTCTGGCTAGCCCAGGACCAGACGGTGACATTCAACAAGCCCTGGAGGATCCTCTCTGAATCAGTGATGACGTACACCGACAGCACCCCCTTGTCATCTTCCACGCCGGAGGCGAGGAAGGGCGCAAAGAAGTCCTTGGCGTAGTAATGGAGCATCTTCCATTTGCCGCCATACTCTGAGGACACAAGGTTGCCATGGTAACAGTTGGCAAACACAGGGGGGACATTCATGTTGGAATGGCATACGTATAGACATTTATCATGATGCTGCCATGTTTGTCTTGTTCCTGGTAGACCCATTAGCAACAGTAATACAACTTCATGTATTGACTAAAGGGAACAGACTTTTCCTTCCAGCCTCAGTTTGGTTACATTGCTTTGAACTGTAGAAAAGCAAGATGGCTACCTCATGATAGAGGTCTCTTGCTTGAGAGCTTTGGTGCAAACAAAAACTAGTTGAGGACTTACTGGTTTCACTTCCAGAAGGGTACTTTTAAAAAGTGTCAAAATGGTTCGAAAATATCAACAGATCTGAGTCATCTAGCCTTGAAATCTCTCACCGATAGATGCCCAGGATGGAGCCTGCCATATGTCATTCAGCTGCCAGTACACAGCTCCCATCGTCATCCCTTCCCCGGCCACAATGGTCGACTGCAGACGGCGGTAGTGTTCCGTCTCAAACTTGTAGCACAGAGCTTGTGATATCTACGTGTAAAAAGCCGCAAGGATTTTGTATCTCCTTTTAACAGTTCAAGACCAAAACCAAGGGATGGGGGTTCAGATAATGGTTATTATTCTGGACAATTAATACTGTTCGGAAATTATGGTTTACCTGGGTCAGATATATCCTGTCGATGAATTTCTGGGTTGCGTTTGCGGAGGTACTGTCTTTAAAATGCCGCTGGATCTGCATCATCATCTGCTTGTTTCCTATCATCGACACAAGAAAAGACATTAAGAAAAGCACAGACAAATTTTATTCCACATGGGCATAGAACAATGGAAGCATTTTTGGTCAGCTGGCCTGCTTTCACAAGACTCATACAATAGCCCCACTTTGAAAGCATTTGTTCCTGCATGGAAAGAACACATTGTGGCATAATATCTTGCTCAAGGGCACAACCACTGATCCCTGGCTCCATGCTGTGCAGTTTCACACCAATATCTTCTTGAATGAATGAGAAAGCACTTAGTAAAAACAGGTGAAGATGACTTTTGGGGCAAAGACACAGGCTAGTGAAGTTTTAAAGGCGAATGAAGATAAAGCATTATCAAAGCTCAGTGTTGTCAGAGGGGATTTATCCCCTTGAGGTTGACATGAGACTGCATGGTCACCTACCATTTGCATGATGTTGGCGGTGCTCACTGAAGCTGCTGTTGAGTGACCAGTCTCCCTCCTTGGAAACTGGCCTCAGTGTGTCAAATGAGGGCCAGGACTGGAAGCCGTACTCTGAGGCAAACCGGGGCTTGGGGTACACTGAGACATCCCAGCAGTCAGCAGCATAATTGTAGTAATGAACTGTAATAAAAACAATGGAATATTAAGGAAATATGATTAGAAGGTTTGAAGTAAGGACATGGCAATGCGACAAAGTTTCAGTCAGCATTTATGTGAACATCTCTTTTAGGGGTGAGTGACGTTTTGGAAAAGAGCTGGTGTGAGAGACTCAGAGAATCAGGAAGATTTTTGTGAGGTAGATCACATGGAGCAAAAGCACTGTTAATACACATATCATGATGCAGTGCTATAAGAAACCCCCCAAAAAATTGAATCTTTGTAATTGGTCAGTTTTATCACACTTATGATTCCTACTAACTCCCAGACCTTCCCTTTGTATTCATAAGTTGCTCTGTGATGCCATGTCTGAAAATTGGTGGTGTTGTCTCTGGCTATGGCTATTTGCTGTGGAATACAAATGGCAAAAAAACAAAAAGCCAAAGGCACAAAATGAATATTTGGCCAGGGCCTGGCCTCATTTGGCTCTCCTCAGGAAAGCCACTGGGACCTCCACAGTTCTAGATAGAATGTACAACTGGTGGGTTTCTTGTCTAGCGCCTCACCGTCGCCGTAGTGAGGATCAGTTGGGTCCTTGGCAACCCATCCTTCTTTCTGTGACTCGGGGCCATTGGAAGGACTGGAGCTGACAGACGGCAAGATGGTGTTTTCTTCGTTCAGCGCCTTCAGGATGGTGTTGACATACAGGGTGACATAGTCCTTCTGGTAAAGGCTGAAATTCTTTGCTGTTCCATACCTACAAACATTTGTGTAAATCACAGACTAGAATTAAGTGATGTACAGAAACGTTTGGAAACAACACTTTGCAGGATAATTGGAATCTTTTGAATGCCAAATCTCTTTGACTGCTTTCCATCAATGTAATCAGAACAACTTCTAAAAATCGCAAAGGTAGATTTAAAAGAGCAGTGCTCTCAAGGAATCTCAGATGTCACCAGCAAGGTAACACCATTTTCTTCTCATTTATAACTGTATGTATAACTCTTGAATATAAAAATCAAAATAGCTCTTGTGATAACAACACACACAGGACTTTTTCAAAGATGGAACACAGGACTTACCAGTTCTGTCTCAGGGCAACTTCGTTTTCGTTGTTTGCACTCCAGGCAATGACCGATGGATGGCTTGATAAACGTCTCACCTGTAACATATAAGATTGAGCCCAAGATTAAGGATGGCTGATACATCAGGCAAATGGAGAAGCGCAACAAATTTGTCATCACAGAATTGATATCACACTTTCTAATTTGTCCTTGCTTTCACAGCAAGTGTGAACTGATGCTTGCAGTTACCTGTCAGTGTTTCAGTCAAGTACCATAGAAGTACTTGTAATTGTTCAACAAGTCTTTGCTGGTACCCAGTCACCATTTAAGCCATGAGCTATTTACCAGTCCAGTATTTCAAAAGCGCATGCTCAAAATGAAGTGCATCTGAGGTCATTTGGGGACAGCAGTACGCAATCGAGAGGTCTGCCCAATCAGTGCAGCCATACACTGACTCACGTGTGGGTTCTTCTCGAATCAACTTGGGTTTTGGGATAAAGTGAAATATCTCATTTGCTCATCCTCTGTACAGAGTAAGAGCACTTATAAAAGCACCAGTGATAACTCGTGGAAAATACTCTTAGAGTGTTTGTGAAGTACTCAACTACAGCTATGGGCCCAATTTAATGCCGGTGCTAGGCACACAATTTCAAGCTCTGAGCATTTCGGAGAGACCCTAAGGAGTAAACACAGCAAAAGGCACGCTAAACTTGGAGGAAAGATTTGCTTAACTTAGTGACGTAATAATGAAAATCTCTATGCACGCCCATGCAATTTTTGGTGATGAGCAAAACAATCATGAACTGTTCATCGTGAAATATGCTTTACTGCTAAGCAAATTTTTGTGCTGTGGTTAACAAAACAATTGCTTAGTGGTAAGTGCCGTGACGTTAGGCCCTGGTACCTGTTGGACGACTTCCTCTGTCACACTGCTCAGAAAGGCCGCACCGACTGGGTACATGGCACAGGCAAACTGGAGGTCCTGCCACACCAGGATGCCAAGCTGGTCGCAGATCTCATAGAACGCGTCCTGCTCGTACACCCCGCCGCCCCAGACCCTGGTGGCGTGCATGTTGGCATCCACCAGGGACTGCAGCAAGTTGGCAAGGTGGTCACGTCCGACGCGCTCCTGGAAGGCGTCCGCAGGGATCCAGTTGGCCCCCTTGATGAAGACGGGGAGAGTGTTGATCTTGAAGTAGAAGGACAGGCCTGCATGAGACAACAAGGGAGAATGCCACAAAATACATACATTGATTGTCACAATACATGTATATGGACTGTCACAATATAACTGTCAAAATATATGGACTGTAACAATATACATATACTGACTGGCAATAGGGGCAATAGTGAATACCTATGCACCCCCCAACTCTGTAACTGATAAGGGCCTTGATAGCCACAAGACATTGTCCCAATCTATCCAAACCAAATATGGGGCCTGTTTGTTTCACAGGGATCTGGATCAGGATCAGTGATTCAAAGTTGGTTCACGGACACCAGAACCCACCGAATGGAGACAGCAAACCGGCTTTGGGATCAGTGCTCAAGATCCAGGTCTGCGTTTGTTTCACGCTTGAATCACTCATCCATCCGATATTCAATTTTCTTCTCCATGACTACACAAACATTTTGAGAAGGTAGGCCACCTGTCACAAATACCGCCTACCCATTCAATTTCCTCATGATGAAGCTGTTTCCTAAGACTCTTTCCATTTACCTTTTGAATTTGGGACCTCTGTTTGCACCAGCTCAACGTAACGGAAGCCAAACTTGAGTGACTTGGCAGAGTTTTCTGTAGCCTTGTCGCTGCTTTCAAATCGGATGTTGAGATCGTAGAGGGGCTGAGTTCCAAACCCTGCCGGCCACCATGTCTCTGCCTGCCAAAAAAAGGTCTGTGATAGACTTATCCGAGGAGACACCATGATGACAGCCCACAGCAGGTGCCCCCATCAAAATCTGCCATTGGCCAACATGTGTAATATCACACTGCCTGGTTTCTTCAGACAACCCATGTATTGCTTTGTTGGCCTGCTTGTTAGTTTTTATGCTGTAATTCCATGCCTGAATTACCTGGCTACGGCTAGCAGAGACACGCGTGTCAATGGGAAATGGCAGCAGCCGCCGCCTAATGGCTTTCATTGACAAATGTGTAATTCTTTGTAGCCAGTTCTTTCTGATGCAGCCAAGGTTACAGTATTCTCCAAGCTCACATATGATCTGTTAAAACTTATTTCCGTCGTTCGGCAATGGTGTTTCACAATGTGCTTAATTAACAGTTTTTCAGGCGCAGGAAAATTACGGATTTCTGACTCACATTCTGTACTTGAAACTGCATGGATGCGGTTGTCTGTTGTTTTGTTAGAGCAACAGGTGTCGTCTTTGAGACACTGAGCTGTGGGAAACCGGCCGTAAGGGTGCCCTTGCATGCAGCATTTGAACCGAGTTCAAAATGAATGGTGATGTTGATGGACCACGGCCGAACATAGAATTTCTCTGGGGAGAAAAAAAAAAAAAAGACAAAATGCTCCAATAACAAACAAACTTGTCCAAAATCTTCGTTTTTCAACACATGTAGGAGTAACATTGGCTAAAAAGATGTGCATTGATTAAAATCTGCATTCCGAGGATGAAAACATCTGAAAGTTTATTTCCAAAAAGTCAACACTGTATACACCAATTTTTTCATACAATTTCCTCAATGCAATAAATGTAATGAGTGACGGCAAATAATTAAATCCTGAGGTCCCAAGCATGCTACAAATTTATCGCTTCTTGAAATTTCCAAAAATTAACAAAATATATACATCCTTTGACAGTTGAAAAATTGAGTTTGAAGGATAGGAGGGAAAATGAGAAAAAGATGATTAAAATTCTGACAGAAATACAAATACGTACTGTTCCACGGAACAGCTGTGGCGACAACATCTCTTATGACAGCACAGTCAAAAGTCTCAATACGAATGTTCTTCCTGTCAAAAAAATAATGGAATACTTTTTACGAGAAGCACCTTTACACTGCGAACTTTGTCAAAAGTGATTTTTTTTACTTCATATGAATCAAACTGTATTGAGCACAGCGCTGTTACCAATTGGTTATAAAATCATTATTAATCAGTTCTGGTAATAACACCAAGGATTCCTTAAAAGTGCCCCTGGCAATGTACCTCCTAAGCCTGAAGAAACCTGTGGAGAGGAGACAATGAGAAGCAGTTACAGTTTTAGAGATGGAAAGAAAACCCCCGAGGAATATTCTGGGTAAAACCTCACGGACTCAGGTAGGGACTGAAAACCCGATTCACATGTGGGCCGAGCCGGGATTCAAACCCGGACCGCAGAGGTTGAAGGCAAGGAAAAAAACCTATACGCCAACCTGACTCCCCTAATTTCATTGCCAGTTCAAATTCTCGAAATGCAATTTCAATATGAACTCGATACAAACAACAGAGTAAAATTGCTGGTGTCTACCAAATGGCTTGAGGGGCAAATGCGGGCCCCCAGTCCCATCCAAAGGAAGACTGCTCCTTGCGGATGAAGTTGGGGTGGCATATGCCGTGCTGGACATCAGGGGGGCAGTCCGGGGGGACGTCGTAGGCCGTGTGGGCTTTCCACTGGCTCTGCGCGTACTTCACAGCTGAGCTGAAGGCCACAGAAATTGTGTTGGTCCCCTCCTACATACGGGTCAAAAGTTCCAATGTGTCAAGTACCAATTCTGACGGCACAAACTTAGGGGGTGGAGGTTGGACATCCCTCCAGAAGTTTTGCACACTCAATTACAACTAGTCCACCCGAGACATCAAACTGCATGGGAATTTGGACTGTAGACCTTGTTAGTTGATGGACAGGGGGGGTCTTGGGAGGGTTCAGCATCTTCATCATGACACTAGGGTAGATATTAGGCTGAAAGCCGGGAAATATTTTAAGGCCATGGGATGGTTCAAAATTTTTAGCAAAGGTTGAACATTATTAGAGATGAAGGGCCTGTTTGTTTCACGTGGATTTGGATCTTGATCGGTGATCCCAATGGCGGTTTGTTCCATCTATTAAAAGAGCTCTGGTGTAGGGCTGTGCTGAATATCCAAATATCTGTGTATTTGATCGAGTACTGAATATTCAAATATTATTTTCCAAATTTGAATATTCAAATGCAAAGTTCATGAAAAGGAAGGGAGAATTTTTCTTTTTCAAATGAGAAAAACTGCACTTTGGAGGCTTGTTTCAAGTAGATCAAATGGAAAGCCACAGAAACCTTACAACAATTCAAAAATTAAATTATTCATTACAAAATTTTAAAGGATAAGAAGTATCTAAATCTTGCTAAATGATGGCTGAAGAGACGTCCAGATGTGAGAAGCTATTACAGTGATTAAAATGTACAATTGTTTGCATTCTTGCAACTGATTTTGTATATGGTTTGTTCATCAATAATCTGCCAGTCGGTAAGACCGAATGTTCAGATATTCGATCGAATTGAAGGTGGAATATTCGAATAGTGAATAATTCAAATTGACTCAGCCCTACTCTGGTGTCAGGGAACCAACGACGGATTACTGTGAAAGAAACAGGCCAATGATGGAAGTTGTACAGAAATGGGAGGCAATACTCAGATAATATTATTGCAAATTATTTATTAACAGTCTCCCAAAGCGTAGAGAATGGGAGACGGGGCTCCACAGATATCAGGGGAGGACTTTGTTAAATCTCATGAGGCCACTTAGAATGTGTAATGAGAACTGGTATTTCGTGTGAAGTCATTCCACGGGTTTCAAAGTCAAACTGTAAGCATTAGCAACAAATCCTGCAACATACACGTTCTACATACTCACTTTGAGGACATTTTTCACGTTAAACTCGTAGCGGATGAACATATTTTCAGACTTCCCAACTGACTTGCCATTGATTGTGACCGTTGAAATGGTGTCCAGGCCCTCGCAGATGAGCAAAACATTTTTGAGAGCCAGTTGCTCCTTTGTTACTAAAACAAGAGGAAAACTTGGCCGTCACGTAATGGCTTAAGAAAGCACTGAGCATAAAAAACATTGAATATGTCAAAAATGAGGAAAAAAAAGTAGGAAGTGCGGTTAAAAAACACTCATGATCCTTGACTGCTTACGGTTGAACTTCCTCGAGAAGGTCCAGTTGTTGTTTGCCACCCAACGATAATTGACATCGTTACTTTCCATGTACGGTTCGTCGATCTTCTTGGCCGCCATCAAGGCTGTGTACACACCCCCAGGCACAGTGGCAGGCACCGTGATACCTCCATAAACAATACAAATCACAGTTACATTGTAAAAAATATCGCCCATGGAATTTAACAGGCAATGATATACCAGACTCCAAACACCAGACAAAAGCAAGATATCACCGCCTGTAACCAGGCGGTGGTAGGTTTCGGTCCCACATGGTTAAACTTGTGAATTTTTTTTCTAATGTACTCTTCGAAAGCTCCAAGCACAAAGCACTCCTAAAGTTGATTTGCAAAAGGTAGTAAATGTTGGAAGCCTGACTGATGGTACAACAATAGAGGGGTGGGAAAAGGCTACCCCGTAAGTTTCCCGATCATTTCTTTGAATATTAAACCTTGAATCAATTTTCCTTTCGTGGGGGAGGGAATGAAAAGGGGGGTGGATTGAGCTTGTGGGCCTCCGAGTTTGACCATGTATTCCGCATGCATCGCTAGAGATTAAGCATGGCACATGCCGACTGCAAAATCAGGAAGACTTTTAGTGATGGTGCAGTTACTGCAAGCTTAATGCCAGCTAAAATGCAGAGAAAAGGGACGACACCTTCTTCTACATGTAAATAACAGGCTTTCCCAATGTACAAAAAATGTACATCGATCAAGTGTTTATCTAATGGCTTACTTTTATTTGCATTGGTGAGTGACCATGTCCCACCCAGGTCGATCCTGGTTTCTGCTCCGGTCCACTGGAAGCAAACCGCCAAGGTTAACGCCAGTAAGGAAATGTGGACTTCCATTGCAACGTCCCAGCTGACTGTCAAAATCCTGCAGCACTGGGGAGACATTATCCATTACATTGACCATGTGTGTTTTCAGTTGCTTTCATCCACTGTAATCTTGCCAAATACCCTGAATAGCTTTATTTTTCATGGAGAAAAGTAAGCCAAATGCTCAGTATGGTCAACAAACTCTCAATAAGGTGCATTTGATGACCATAGCTTCTACAAGTTGACACAGGGTTTAACCTCATCCGCCAGGATTTATTAATCCCAATATTTGTTATTTAATAATAGGACCGTCACTGTATCATAAGTCGCCCATCACCTTTTCTAATTCACGGTTCTCAAAGATTGTTTTCAAAAGGGGATATAATGTCAAACATTTCCCACAGGATTGACCAACAGGGCCAGCAGTAAAATCAGGCCTAAAGTTTGTGTAACACACTTCCATTTCAACTAGCTTCAGTGGTTGGAAAACCTAGCAATGGCTCGTGGATCTTCTACTCCATGTACTTAGCCACAGAGGTGAGTTTTCGCATTTTTTTAAAATTTCTATTAAAGTAAAAAATCTCTTCCTACCTCCTTGGTAAAACACAGTATACGGACAACACTTGATGCCTCTGTGAGTGTCAGAGAGTTGTCTCAAAAAGTGTTTTCTAACATGTCTAAGAAAATGCTTCAGAATTTTCTCAGCTATTAAATTTTCAATTTTTTTAGGACTTATTATCACTTTTGGATGGTTGTTAAAAAGGGAAAATTAGTGTTGTCCGTATATGAAACTCTTTCCCAGTCGTAGTCATAGGCCCCCACCTGATGTTTGGTGTCAGATCATAGAATTTTGTGTAACCAGAGATCTAGAGGAGAAAAAAAACAACTGTTAAAGTAGATGCGACGACCGCCCTCTCCATCCAAAAGATAGCCACACCGCGTAGTCATGTGATCGAACCACTCAATTTTCCAAAAATAGAGTAACAGCGCACAGGTTAGCGCAAGTGCGCAAGCGCAGCGCAACCGAACCAATAAAACGTCACAATCAATGGCTGCCCAGTAGGAAAAACATCTTTCTGCGGAACTTATTCTTTTTCTCCCGAATACTTTGACCGTTTCCCTCACATTTTGCATAGCCATAGATCCGATCATGAGTGAGTTAACCCCTGACGAGGTATGAACCAAAAATGAGTTGGTGTTTGATAAGTAACAAACTTTTTTAAGAAGATGGCAACTCACACTTTTTTGTGCGGTGATCATGCATGATCATCATCACGATGATTTGTCATTGTAATTATCCAGCAGCGGCACGGGGCATTGTCATTGGCTTTATCGCTCATGTTCTGTGCACAATCATATTGGAGTTCCAGAAAGAGTTCCATATACGGACACTCACAAACCGCATAAGCCAAGTATGAGAATGACTGCCTAGGCTAAGTTTTATGATTTATAAAACCCCGTGAACTGTGCTAGTTTTGGGCTTCGACATCTGCCGCTCTAGGGACCTCAAACCCTACAGTTCTGGGGATGTATGAGACTGGTCTTAAAACTTTTTTGTATGTTTTCCTGCTAAATTAGAATTTTTAGGACATATTATTGGGTTTCAGACGGCTAATGAAAAATAAATTCTGTCATGTCTGTCCGTATATGGAACTCTTTCCGACCTTTCACCATTTGTAAGTTAGCCACACCCTTTTAACAACCCAATGAAATTTGTTCAAACATTGACAGACGCCCTAGTTGAGTTTTCTTTACCTCAGAATTGTTTTATGCCCTGCACCCACTTTTTTGTGTAACGCTAGGCCTAATTGGACGACATTTCTTGTCAACGCAATTGTACCATAAAATCAGTTCATGATAAGGCTGTGCCGAATATCCCATCGATTATCGAATATTCAAATAGTATTTCCTGAATTTGAATATAAGAATGCAGAATTCATGAAAAAGAAGGGAAAATTTTGGTTTGTTTTAAATGAGAAAAATTGGACTATGGAGGCTTGTTTCAAGCAGATGCAATTGAAAAGTGACAGAAATCTCACGATTCACAAATTAAATTATTTATTAAACAATTTAAAAGGAATAGAAATTTTCATCAGAAAAAGAAGTATTGTTCATCTCTTAAATCTTGCTAAATCATGACTGGAGATACTCCTAGACGTGAGACTGTAGTGAATAGAATGTACAATTGTTTGCGTTATTGCAACTGATTTCGTATATGCTTTGTTCATTGACAATCTGCCTGTTGGTAAGACGAAATATTCGGCTATTCACTCGAATTGAAGGTCAAATATTCAAAAAGTAAATTATTCGAATTGACTCAGCCCTAATTCATGACATAAGTACAAGCATTGAAGCCCAACATTATAAATCATGTATGTGGATCAGTCGTGTTAACAAATAACATTCCTATTGAATGACATTGAACTAGTGACCGTGGTCACTCTCATGACAAAATTTAGATTAGAGCAAGTATCAAAAGTAAACATTCTAATATGAAAGTAGAGATAAGTTCCATTGTGATTTAATTTCCTTTTATTTAAAAAACTGTTCAACCATGATTGTACATTTTCTAGCCTGTTCATGCCATTCATTCCCCTTTCAGAAATTTGTTCATTGCCTGCTTTTCAATTTATGAAAACTTAGAACATTGATTGAACATCTAAATGAGATTAATCCTGTGTTTTACTGTTGTTATTGTGCAGCTGCACAAAATTCTTACATTATGAGATTCTGTTTTACATTTAAAGACAATTTTACATTGTCACCTTAAAAGTAAGTGAATGTATGTCTTGAAGTTTTGATTTATAACGTGACATTGTTGGATGTGATTAGGTGATCTGTATGATTGCTCAATCATTTTATGATTTATTGATTTTGCTGCACAATTTGCCGAAAATTGTGGCATCAGCCAATCGTGTTTTCTTTGTACATGTAATTCTTAGAAGTGTGGGATTGTTTCAAGAAAGGGAAGTAACATCTGATATTCTATTATAAACAAGATTGACGGACGGCACAATGCGATCACGCAATCATGCAACCTGATCATGAGATCATATTGATCAACAGCTCACACCCTGTGAGTCTCCAGGAAATGTGGAGCTACAGATTTGACTGTCAAGTTTATGTAGCTTCCACGAAACTAACAAATGCCTTATGGGCGTGTTAACATTTCGTGATGTTCATGAAATTCATCTCGTTAATTGCTCATGAGATACCGGTACTTGTAAGAAATGAGGTGTGGTGTGTGCCTGTTTTCCAGAAAGTGTCTAATGAACAGAATTTTTGAGGGGTACACCTAAAAATAGTTGACCTCTGCAGGTCATTACTCACATTATTCTAAGTATCTTTACAATGTGTGGGCTGATGGCTGTTTCAAATCATAATCCTTTACCAACGTGAAGTTGTCCATACCAGTTGCGTATATATACCTGTACTGCCTTCAGTCATATCAAGAGTGGGTTGGTTGGTAGATAATCTGGTAACTGACCAAAAATGTAGCGTAAGTAGTGTGAGTAGGCTCACGTGCAGTGTTTGTCATTTGTGTCTCGCTGTCACTGCTGTGAATGGGTTCTACCTATTTAGAAACCTCTCTCTTGAAATGTACAGTACATATAAAGTCATGTCTACATGGTCTAGAGTCTGTGTGGTTTTCAAACCGACGATTCTGAGTCATTGCTATGTTAGGTTTGGGTGACCTTACTCTCTGTCAAGGGAACCGTACATCTGCAACCGCATGCTTCATGACGTCTCACACTGTGAGTCACGAATCAACTGAAAGCTGGAAGACATGAAAATATTTGTACATGCACATGTACACACGTTACATACAGTCGAACCTCGTTAATAAGAGCACTGTAAAGGCAAGATTCTGCTCATAACAGCGGAATGGTTGGGTCTCGGTCTTTTGTTTTTCATTGCTTTCATTCCTGATAATACAAGGTTCCTGTTATAACAAGGTAATCTGCCAAGTCCGAAGGGCCTCTTGTTAACGAGGTTCGACTGTACATGTACATGTGTGCCATGTTACATGTGTATGTGTATACAGCCTTTTGTCACATGTGATTTATATACAGGTTTGCAATGTAGACTGGAGACATAGTTTCAGAGGGTAGGAAATTTACACGTGTACCCTTGTCCTTTTGAGGGATACGCACTAATCAACCGAGGAAAGGTTATTTGATGAGTTTACATACTGTACTGTTCATGTATATGCAATGACCAACAAGCTTCCTCTTTTGTTTATAAACCAGCACATGAAAACTTGAGGCTTGCTCATAAATCTTCACCAGCTTGGCAAATAAGATATGTGCATTGTAATCAACTTCCTGTTCTGGTGCCATCGCCAGATAGCTCGTACTTGTAAGTTGTTTGAGATAAAATGGACTGCGAAAGGTTTTATTGTTGATCATCAAGGAATGTCCAGGCACTTTTTGAAATGTGTAGGGAACAGTGGAAATGTTTTGTGTTTACATTGTAGTAGGATGTTGCAATAAACAGTGTTAAAAACCAATAAAAATCTCATCGTTTGGAGCAAGATCAAATACGTGGCTGTGCAGTATCTGTTGTTGATGGGAAATTTTAGCCAGCAATTTAGCAGGAAGAGACGAGCATTTCTCAGCATTCCATTCTGAAAAGATGGGAGACCAGTAATGTAGTCATTAGATATAAAGGTAGCAAAATTCCCTCCAGATGCTGTCGGCTGAGAGAAGTTCATAGATTAGTATTACCAAAAGAAGGAAAGCATGCGTCTCCAGCCTACAGTGTGGCCAGACTGTTTCCACAGAGAAAGGATGTGTTTCATGTTGGAAAGGACTAAACTTTCCACGATTTTGCGGATGTTTTCTGATGGTTGGCCAAGCACAAATGCGACTCAAATTAACAAAATAAGGTGCAATTTGCCAGAGACCCTTTCGTGACGTCTTGAGGTGAAGGCTATTAAAAGGGTCCTGCATGATTGTGAATCCATAGAAACCCTCATCATTTTCCCGGCAGTCTGACGTACTTTTTCACTACGATGCCTGACTGAGAGATACTGAACATGTATCAAAGCAAAGACCTCCAGTTTGTTCTCTCTAAAGCAAACTGAGACAAAATTACTGGGGAAAATGGCCGGAAGACCACTTCGGCAAGATCCAGTCACAAATCACTTGATTTAGTTTCAAAAATATTCCCCTCATTTGTCACCCAGATACGCAGGAGGCGATTAGCACGACTCGACAAAAGCCCACTGGCGGGTGCAGCGAAGGCGACGCCAGCCACTGAGGAGACACCCAATAAACTCGGGGCCTCATCTGTTACATCAGAGGATGAAGGCGAGGGACAAGGGGCACCTGAGGTGACCCCCGCGTCGCCCAGTGAGGCACCCAGTGAGGGACTGCAGGCAGCCTCGGGTGCCTTGGAGGCTTCCAGCCAGCCCGGGATGGAAACAGGTTGGTAACGTGTATGGTTGGCTCACTAGAGGTTCCCAGCTTCAAATTTTCAACCCTAACCTTCCCAGATCCCTCTAAATCTACCTGGAGGGTCTGGAAGACCTCCCAAAATTCAAGAGGAGTAGAACTCGGCCGCCACATCTTGGCACTAGGAACGTGATGTCTCTTCAGGAAAGTTGAAATCCAAAATTTCCTGAAAAGTTGGGGCCAACCCTGCCCCCCCCTGCTATGCTTTTTTACTTTCTCCCAGTACTTTCTTCTCAAGTGCACTGACCTTGCACATTTACTGAACAGCTCTGGGTGTTACATTAGTCCTCAAGCAGGTGTCAATTGATATTAAATGTACTATTTTGTACATGTAGCCGTCAGATGACTGTGAAAATGACACATGTAGCAACTCCGTGCACGGCTTATGCTGCGCTGTTTCAAATGAGAGAGTAGCGATTCACATTGGCAGAATCCTAATCCAGTGGCTGTGGCTTGGGGTATCACTCCTGGCTATGGCAGATGGCTGCAGCCACCAGGCAGCCACTTCTTATAGGTGCACATGTGATTTCCGGCCGCAGCCACAACATTTTGGATGTGGCTTAAAAGAGCCCGATGACTGTGCCACGGTCCTGTGCGTCTTCAGTGCACCGTTGCAATTAATGAGAGGTGAGGTAAAAGTACATGACTTAAAAGGTGGAAGGTCTTTCAGACTATTTGTGAATTTGATGCATCTAGGAAGCACCCCGAAAAAAAAAGGGATTTTACAGTCAGGGTAAAAAAGGCCACAGAAACACCTTACTTTTTTACATCTTATCAAACGGAACTGTCAGCCGGTGTATTGTTTCATCACAATACAGACGAGTCAGCCAGCTCGCTGAGTCAGCCAACGGAAACCATGGAGAGCGCCCCCGACGTCCACGACAGCTTAGATTCTGGCTTCCCGGCGAGCATGGAGATGGACTCAGAAACGTGCGACCAAGGGTAAGCGATCCTGTGTTTTCCGCTTCTCTCTTAGCTGTGCCGTGACTTCGCAGAAAGCGAGCAGCCTGTTTCCATCATTCTCTCGTCTGGCTTACATACGCGTTTCCCCTGCTGTAAACAAAAGATGATCCTCAGTTTCCTGATGTTTGTTGATGTGAGATAGCGAACTCTGCCTTGCAAATTTAATCAGGGTCAATGTACAATGTACAAAATAATGGAACGTTTAACATTTATGTGCAAAACACTGTTCTTTTCCAAATCCTTAACTGGCAATCAAATGACACACTGATGCAGTTATTTTTTATGCATTTTAATTGAACTAGACACTGGTTTACCACAACGTATTTCGTCCATTCTGTGAACTTAACTGCCTGTTGTGCTACCGAGTAAAATTAAACAAAGAAAACCCCTGTAAGGTTTTGGAGTTAGCATATTTAGATGAATTTAGGGCTGTACAACCCGGCTTCTATTACAAACTTTGCAAGTGTAGACATATGATTGTCTAGGAAGCTTAAAATTACACTTTCAAGGACCACATCTCTATATCAAAAATATTAAAATGAGCCTATCTGGTTCATAAGTGACGTCCTCACAAAGGTCGACGCGCCACGATTTGCAGGCTCCCATTGGACGATCGCTGAAGTTGCGCGTTAACTTCCGGTTCCATGTAAATGGCGATCAATGCATGTAAGACTGTGTGCAGTGCATGTGCAGGGTTTAACTTGAAGTGACGTCACACTTACGAACCGGATATATTTATATATATATTTATACATGTATTTATACATGTATTTATATATTTATACATGTAGGTGTATAAATGGTTTTGCAGGGTTTTCGTTTAAATAATTATTCAAAGTGAATTTCTTTAAACAGTGGGAAATTCCAGAAAAATTATGTCACAGAAATATGTCAACATGAAAAATATTGAGCTTTGTGAAAATCTTTGTTTTTCAGTGATCTCTAGCTGCCCGAAATGAGTGTGCAGTGAACAGATGGCAGATCTGCACCTGGATGCAGATGTCATGAAATTGCTCTATGTGTGTTGTTTGTGTGTTACACAAAAGGGGTGGCCCCCCCCCACCAAAGCGTAAATATAGTACATGTAGATTTTCACAGGCCGTAAATGCCAGGAAAGTTTGTTCACTTCCAAAAATTCACCAGGACTGCCTGGAGCAATACGTGCATGCATACTACCTTGTACAAACATATATATGAATAAAATGTTCATGAAATCTCAGTCTTGCAGCAAACCCTCAGGGAAATTATCTTGCAGGATGTCACCAGATGGCTTTTCCAACGAGGGGACTTTTTTCTTAGAACTTGTTTTCAACATACTAATGCCAACTTGTATTTATCTTCAAAGATTACATGTTTAGAATGACTGTCTTGCTTCCTTCTCACCTTCTAAAAAGAGGATGGGGTGGGGCACTCAGAAAAGTGAACAAACTTCCATACTTTTTTGAAAGGTATCTAAAATTCCCCTTGATTCTCAAATCTCAAAATATTTGATTTATAAAAAAGGGTATGTTTATATTCTAGAAATTGTTGAAAGTATTTCAATTTTTTTTTAAATATACATTTTGAATATACAGTGCTTTTAATTTTCAAAGTTGTTTTCTTTTTGAAATATTCCTACAACATACCCTTCCAGACTTGAAGAGCCTCTTCTTTGTTCTGTTTTGTGTTCCAAAGTGTCATCAATTTTGTGACAAACTGTCACTAAATTCCTCTCAGCATTTTGTGTTTTTTTCAGACAATTTAGAGAAAACCGAGACATGTCAAACATTTGAATCCTGGAAAATGGGTGACCTACTTTACTTTACCTATTTTTCTGCTACATATGAAAGAGCCCTTCCAGAAACTGTTGCATTTTGTGTTTTTTCCAGACAATTTCGAGAAAACCGAGACATGTCAAACATTTGAATCCCGGAAAATGGGTGACCTACTTGACTTTACCTATTTTTATACTACATATGAAAGAGCCCTTCCAGAAACTGTTGACCTTGAATCTTGCCTGCTTGGGTTCCAGTTTTGGTTTTGAGTACAAATCTAAACTTTTAAACTCTTGATATGTCTCACATCTGCTGCATTGCATGTACAGTACATGTACATGCAATGTACGTTCACAAGTGTCAGTCGGCTTGCAAAATCAGCTGACCACCTGAAGGATGTGCTGCCGATGGTCCTTGTGTATATATGTGAACATCCTTGAATACTTCCTGTCATTCTTTCGAAATAAAAAAAAAAAACACCCCACAGGAAAGCAACTGTTGTGGGCGGTTTGGGCCTGCACTATCAGTTTCTCATCTCTGCCTGTGCCGTATCCATTCTCGGAAACTCTCGGCCACAAAAGGATTTTTTTTTTGGCTTGTTTTAGTGCATTTCCTCTCATTTGGCATGTGTACGTGTCCGCTGTTGACCGCTGTGTCTTTTCACGGAATTGAGGACGCACTATATACATCTCAACCTCACTTAGTTTATTTAACTTTTCTTGAATGAGCGGGGTGCCCTCTAGAATTGTAATTGCTACTGTGGTACTCTGATAGCTTCATTTATTCAAATGCTGCTATATGTGGTGAGCACCGTCAAACAAAAGCTCTCCAGGTCTGGATGTTAGTTTGAAGCGGGTTTTTTTCACCTTTCGACCGGCAAAGTGAAGTGAGGCATCTCTGCATTTGAAGGGACGAGAGTGTACACGATGGTGCTCAATGCTATCTTCTCCTGCCTCTTCCCCAAAAGGAGTCTGTCTCAGATGGATGTGGACTCGGGAATCGAGAACCCCGAATTGGAGGAGACAGTCAAGAAAGGCAAGAAGCCATCAGCAGAGAAGGTAAAGCTTAAAGGTTGCACTTGGGCCCGAAAAGGGGAGAAGATGGGTCAATGCTTTCACTCTTAAATTACCTAATACATGTAGGTCCCCTAACAGAGAAAAATGAATGATGTCTGTATATGGAATTCTTTCCAAATAATGGAATCTCTCAAGTTCAAATTTTGTGTAGGGAAAGAAAAGGAAGATTAATTAGCACTGCACTTTTAGAGAGACATATGTTAGTCTGAACCTGATGTCTGGCGTGTTAATATAACAGACCTACACAGATTTGGTTTGTATCTCTCTCGATCCACTTTGGCCTCGTGTCCAGAAATGTCCCAGCGAGGCAGAACTGTTGCAGGTTGTGTCCCGTGTTTTCCATGTGTCCTGGAAGGAACAAGGCAAGGACGTTGTGTATCTGGCCGGCTTGGCCACAGAATTTGCAGAAGAGCCAGAGCAAGGTACATTTATGTTCTTTTCGTTGAAATTTTTATTTTTTTTTTTGCTTTATTGTTAGAAACTGGCCTTTTATCTACATGCGTAGTTTCACATGTCTGGTCTTGTATCTGGTCATGTGTCTGGTGTTGTTGCCTGTCTTGTTTGTAGTCTGGCATCTGGTCTTGCGTCTGGTATTGTTGCCAGTCTTGTATGTAGTCTTATGATGGTGTTAACTACATGTACACTGAGCCTTTGGTAACCACTGCCAAGTGGCTACAGCCACATCTCATAGACATGTGCTTTGCTCCTAGCTGTAGCCAGTTCATTCCAACACAGTCCTGGATGTATGTTTGTTATTCTTGATGGCAGTGTTTCCCAACACGGAGGACCTCATCAGCCAGGTTCTGATGGAGGTGCTCACCCAGCACGCCTGCACCGGTAACCCGTTTGCCAACCTGTCTGCTACCACATCACCGGCGGTCGCCACGGCCGGCGCGGGTGGCCATTCACCACAGAGGTAAGGAGTGGGGCTCCATTGAGGGATTTCAGGTGATGTCAGGGCAGCCTTGTTGGCCATCTTGGGAGACTGAATCTAGCGCTCTTTTACCAGGGATGCATTACATCTGTTGATTTGTCTGGATTTCAGGAGTTTTCTAACCTGTCTTTTAAACTCTGGAAAAAATTCTGAGTTTACAATTAACGTTTACAATTAAGGCGTTTTTATGCACAGAAGTGGATGTGGAACACTAAAAAAGTTGATTTTAAGGGAGCCCACAGGCCAACACAGTTACTGGTATGCGAACCATGGGCTCCGTGCTGCCTCGATGCCCTCAAAACCTCTGGTGACTTTTCTGTGAATACTCCACTCTCCTCCAATCTCCACCTGACTTACACCTGTCAGTTGCAGATCTCGTTTACATACGCAGTCACCTCATGTCCTACTCGGTAGACAGAGCATATAAACATTCAATTAAAGTCCTGGCGCAATCAGTCAGGTGTACCTTTAACACCTGCAATTTGCTGTGTGGAACTGTGTGGTTCGTGTGGTGAAGGAAATCCTGGAGGTCGTTGCAGTAAATGCCCATTCAGGGAAAAACTTGTCCTGTCGGTCAAAAATCAGTCACTTGACTGTGAATCCGCCTGCCTCCACGAAGCAGAAGTGACTGTTAATGTTTTCACTTGACACGTCTGCGTCTTGACTGTCCATGATCGATAAGCCAGCTTTGTCTACCAGTCCCTTGCCTCTGTCCGTTGATTGAATTTGACTGATCGCAGTACCAACCAGAATTATGATGCGAGTGTTGGTGACCGGCATGTATAAAGTCTAAGCAGAAGTAGTGGGACTGAATGATTAACTGTCTGTGACGGTTATACTTGTAGCAAAAAGAGTGTCATGTTTCCAGATAGATAACATCTCCTTGTGTCTTTTTTTTTTATCAGTCAGGCCACGGAGAATTTTGCTGGAGATCAAATTACACAGGAAATCACTCTGTATGGGTGTTCGTTTCAAAGCCCGCAGCATCAATTCTGTGTAATTGTCCGATTCCAGAAATTGAAATTGAATATCTTAACATGAAATATTCAACATCATAGTTCAATACTCTCACCTGTGCATGTTTACCTGGAAAGTGTGCTTGATTTACTCGGTTTGTGCTGACCGAATTTGACACCTGTGGCACTGCCATGCCGTTCCTGAAATCGCAACAAACGTTTCTCTTTAACTGAAAGTTGACCGGTTTGGGCATGAGACGTCACAAGTTTCAAATTTGGTCAGTCACTGTTCTCAGTAATTGGCCTATGTATGACTTTGGATCTGCCCTAGAGGGAGCCAATGACATATTTACTGCTCTAAATTTGACAAGAGGCAATGAATTATTCAAGTCGACCAATGATAGCCATGTTTGATCAGCCATTCATTCCTGAAATGGCAATATCAAGATGGATATGTTTTCCAGGTAGCTGAGATGATTTTAGTAATGTTTGTGAAACCAGTGAGCAAGTGTAATTCGCCTTCAGATAGAAGCACCTCCTCGTTGGTCGAAAAGAACCGCATTGGTCGGGAGTGTTCATTTTGTAGCGATGCGACTGCAGCGCATGCGTTTCCTAGTTGTTTGTGAACCAGTGATGCACAATAAGTACCAAAGGAGCCTCTGTTGCTATAGCGCCCTCTCTTGGTCCAAGTGAAGAGCTGGTGTGGTTCTTAACTGCTCAACCACCTATTTGGTTTACATCAGGCTTGATGTCTCCCTATCATTTCCTTGATAAGTACTTGTATGCCCCAGTGGACTACAATGGCCCACTCAGGACAATTTTTAGCACAAATGCCAACATGTTAATGGTTAAAAAGGTTGATCTTTTTAAACTTACGAGTGCGAATTTTACACTCATTGCTGCAGTTCGTCCCAGCAGACATCAGTGGCTCCCAGTAGTGCGGGGGACCAGTGTAGCAGCAAACCGGAGAACCCCGAGCCAGAAATGCTGTCCTACCTCTTGCAGTGCTACCAACGCATCCGCAACGAGGAGCGCACCGCCCCCAAGGTAAAGAAGCGTCAAGTCCAAACTGCAGACTTGCACAGCAAAGAAATAATGGCGCCAGCAGGGTCCATGTTATCCGTGCCGCCGAGTTGAAAATGTTGCTTAGCACTTTTGTAGGCTAAACTAAACTTTGCTTAGGACCTTCTACAAGTCAATAGGTATACATGACATTTTGCCCTGTGGACTGTTTTAGATTGGCATATTTTTTCTGTTCTGAACAAATTTTTCCATGAAATTGGCTTCTGAGCTGTCTTGTAATGCATATTCCTTTTAGTTTTTGTTTAGCCGAATTAATGGACCTGTAATTTTCAGTTTCAGTTATCAGAACACTGCGATTAATCTAATCAGGTCATCGTATTGTTCATTCATTTTTCCCCAATTCCAAATTCTGATTCAAAATCTAATTTTCAGCATCCAAAACAGACTCCATTTCTCGAGCCTATCCCGTGCAAACCAGTGTTTTTGAGAGCATGATTGTTTTTGTTGAACGCAGCGTTACAGCCAGCCACCGTTCAGCAATCTGGCCTCTGCAGCCAGGCTACAGTGCGTGCACCACGCTGGGCTGGTCCTACAAGGGGCCTTCACACAACCAGGGTCAGTTGGTCAATCTCTCCTTTTCTTGCCAGTGATTTGCCTGCTGCGAACGGAGTTCAGTGACGATGGGCTATCATGTAGTCACATTAGGCTTGATTCCCCAAATTATGTATTCAAAACACATGTCACTGGTTTCCTACATCATGAACGATTTTGAAACTCAAAACATTTGGGAAAATACCAACAGACAGCGCTATATTTGTAAATTTCCCATATGCAAATGCAGTACTGTTCATATCTTGAAGCTGTGCTATGACATTCTGTTGACGTCTGGCAAATAGTTCTGCTGGGGATAGTTCATGGGGAAAAGATCTGCATACACTGTCAAGAAATAACCATAACTAGTTCTTGCACCAGCCAACTCGTTCTGTTATCGGGTTCCTTATCCATTGCATTTGTGTGCACCTTTATACCTTTCTTAAATATACGAAAAAAAAATTGAAATCCTTTTCGGAATTAGCGTACTGAAAAGTGGACTTCTCTATTTGTTTTTCCAAGCTTTTCTGGATAAGTGAGGGTGCTGTTATATGAAGTAAATCAAGAATGACACTTTTTCCGTGTTCACGTTGTCGCATTAAATTTGGAACCCCAATTTGGCTCTTTGAAAAGAGATCCGAGAAAATGGTTGCCCGCTGGCTTACTGCCGTATACCTTATGACAGTATAACGCCAAAGAAATGAAAAGTCATGACAGGAAAATATACAAAGTTTTCGCACGTTTTTGCGCGCAAATTAATGCGGTGTTGATCTTCAGTGCTTGGCATGACATCACAACTTAGCTCATGAACATGGACATTTGCACCAGCATTAAAACCAAAATGGCTCCACAATGCAGATTAAAATAGCAAAACAAAAGTCCAAAAACGAGGTTAATTGAAATGCCAAAGATGCAGTTTCAATTGATGCGGTAAAATAATTGTATTGCATGGTCATTTTCAAATGGTCTGTCGTTCGTCTCCTTACACCTTGAATGGCACCGGATTTTTTTTGGGCTTGTCCATCAGGTCTTCAACTTTGTTATTAGCCCCCCTTCTTTTGAGTCATTCACTCCCACGGGGGTTCCTCCAGGAGCTGGTCTCAGCAACCAGGGCGGACAACGCAAGCTTCCAGATGGTAGGTAGCCCTTTTCGTTGCCTTCTGTTCCTTTAAATGCTTTGAATTTCAGGCTGCCAAATCCAATGTTATCCTAACAATTCAATTCACCCTGTAAATTGCGTGCTCCTCCCATAGATATTTACTCCAGTAATAATTGCGCTCGTACAAGCTATCCAGAGATGTTCATTGGACAGTGACAGCTACAAAGCTCCCTTATCTGTGAGTTCGAAAACCCTTCCTCTCTCCTTCATGTGTGCATTTGTTTGTTTGTGGTCATTCTTACAGTCCTTTGACTTTTTTTCAGTGTTGTATTAAACTCGTTCAAAAGCTCTTCAAATGAGCTGTGACAAAAGCATTCTTTTGTCATTGTTCACCGTGTTACTTGTGACTGGCCTTGTGAAGGGACTTGTGACTGGACTTGTGACTGGATTTGTGAAGGGACTTGTGACTGGCCTTGTGAAGGGACTTGTGACTGGTCTTGTAAAGGGACTTGTGACTGGCCTTGTGAAGGGACTTGTGACTGGCCTTGTGAAGGGACTTTGGACTGGACTTGTGACTGGCCTTGTGAAGGGACTTGTGACTGGACTTGTGAAGGGACTTGTGACTAGATTTGTGAAGGGACTTGTGACTGGACTTGTGAAGGGACTTGTGACTTGCCTTGTGAAGGGACTTGTGACTGGACTTGTGAAGGGACTTGTGACTGGCCTTGTGAAGGGACTTGTGACTGGCCTTGTGAAGGGACTTGTGACTGGCCTTGTGAAGGGACTTGTGATTGGACTTGTGATGGACTGGAATGCTACACTGCTTGCTGTTATCTCTCTGTAGTTGTATCAGTCTTGGTTGACATAACTGACTTATTTTTCCTTGTACAGGCCATGAATGAGCTGTGTAAAATAAAACTTGGAAATTCCCGACCGATATGCAGACTGGTAAGTCGATAGGATTCATAATGTTGGTGTTCACTGAGAGTGAAACTCTCTGCGTTTATGCTGAAGTCTGTAGACGGATGTGGTCTCTTCTTTAATTGGGATGGCTTTCTAAAACTTGGTCGTCCTTTCAGTGCAAGCCTCGTAGAGCGAAGGGTTGGGCAATTCTAGTTGGTCTGTTGAGTCAGTTCTGTACATGGTGCATTCTGTTTTAGGCACTTGGATTTGTAACATGTGTGTGGGACGTGCGTGCACATTTTGAGTAATGTTGCATGAAGTATTGACTACTGATTTTCAACTGAATGTGCACAAAAACCCCCCACACACGGCTGTGGTGTCATGTTAAATGTCTGCTGTATCTCTCTGTTACAGTTGAGGAAGTTCTTTGGCATAGAGTACAAACCAGACGTTGGTACACTAATGGTATTCTCCCCCACTGCAGTGCGTCAGTAGTTGATTACATTTGATCTCAAGTGATCTTGATTAGATTTCTCCAATGCCCTTTGATTCTTGTTTTAGGTGAGCTCTCTGCCGCAGTGGTTACCCGATCCTATCACAGGGGCCCTGGGTCGCGAGGTGGAGAAAGTCTCTCTTTTAGGGGCGTTCTTGTCCCTGTCCGTCTTTGCAGAAGACAATGTGAGTACAATGAGGGACAGTGGGAAGGAGGGGGGGGTTTCTGAAACGTGGGAGAACTTGCTAAGCGTAGGTAATGCTTGCTTAGCAGCAACAGAGTGCCAGCCACAGTATCACATCTGAACTGATGTTTCTCATCAGGTTTGACAGTAGCAACTTGCTGCCAACCAACTCGTCCAAATTGCGATCCACTTAGGATTAGTTAATATGCTGAGGGAGTCTAGGTGGCTCATTGGTATGTTGCCATGGAGATGTGTGTATGGTTGTCATGGAGACACCCCGGGTACTTTAGACACTGGTCACTTTTGGCACGTTTGTCATGTGATTTAGAATCATCCCAGATCCATTTAATCACTGGTATCATTCACAATGCTACAATAAGAACTTCCAAGAAGCGAGACTCCTAGCACTGCGTCAGGTAGCCACATTTATACCCTTTACAGTGCTGTTTCCAACAAAGTCAATTATATGTAACACCATGTGTTAGATTATGATGGAATTTTGGTTTCTAGGGAGTTGATTAAACGGATGATTTGTTCGCGGTTTCGTTGCAGACCAAAGTGGTGGAAAAGTATTTCTCAGGACCCATGCTGACGCAGGACAGTATCCGCATCCTCAACGACAGCTTACAACATCACCTGCACTTCATTAGGGTGAGCAGACTTTCTGTTGAGCGGTTGTCTTTTAAGAATATCTCGGCCTGGAAGAGTCATCCTTTTTGTTACCTACTCACTGATGGGATTGGACGGACTTTGCTGCCCCCCCCTCCTTGCACATTGATACCGAAACATGCTCTGAATCATACCAGCATAGACATGGAGGTTGGCCACAACCTCAAAGGTATTGGGGGGGCGAATCACCATCCAACACCCCTCTTTTTTGATTAATAGAGGTTTTTCACATTAAACACGACGGGCAAAGGCATTTCAGGAAACGTACCCTGTCCACGGAGGCGCACGCATTTTTAATCTGTGTATTTCTATTTTACAATTTCCTGTACACCAGAACGTTGAGAGGCTTTGATGGCCTGCAGGTTTCCGCGCACATCTGTGTAAATTGAACGCTGACCGTCAGAAATCATGTGACGGCAACTCCTCTGTAGCTAAAATCTTGAAGAAGATGAGATTTGGCCTCTTTCTAATCGCAGATGATTTTGTGGAGTCATCTGCACCTCTGCATTGTACAGAAACAAGCAAGACTTCAGATTTTAGTATTGCTTTTGTTTTTCCGTTTTTAAGCTGCCATTTCTGGACCCCAGGATTAAATAGGCATTTGTAAGTTGAGATTTTCTTTCCCTTTTTTTCCCCTCCAGAATGAGTTACACGAGATTATCCACAGCATATTAGTCAACAGCGAGAGCAGGGAGGCCATGGTCAAATACTTTGCGGCGGTCATCAAACGGAACCACAAACGAGCCCAGATGCAGGTAGGACAGACATCAGACCAGATGCTGGGAAGAAGCCCCTCCCAGAATGGTTTGGAGGTGGTAGAGTGTACCTTCTTTGCTCTGCCGAGACTGCTTTGTTGAGAAAGAAACAATAACTTTTTTTTTTTGCCCTTGACCGCATTTTTTGTTTTCTTTGCGCAAGGCAACTTTGAAAACCAGCAGTCCAGCAAAACGTTGTTTGGGCTAAAGTTCAGAGTGAGATCCTTTCACGGCAAAACTCATTTTGGCTGACTGTGTTAGCCATTCTGCAATAGCCACGAGGTTGTCTTAATCAAGGCCCCGTCGACAGCTTCTGTGCAAATGCTTCGTAATGAAAGAGTTGTATTTGTACACTGTTGGAAAAATTTTCTGTAATAGATGCGTTTACGCTTATAGCTTTCACTTCAGTGCCTAGCTTTCTCTTTTTGGAGTTGTTGGAATGATGATTGAGTTTCGTTAGTGATTATTGGTTATTTGCTACTGCTCAGGTTGATGAGAGTCTGGTTGCCGGGGACGGATTTATGCTGAATCTCCTTGTGGTGTTGCAGAGATTGAGCGTCAAGATAAAACTCGACATGGTAGGGCTCTTCATCTTTTTTGTGCCTCGATGAGCGAAACAAGTGATCTGTGTCAAAAGGAATCATTTTGACATGATGGCGCGACGGCGAAATTAAGTACTGCGCGTGACTGAAGACTTGTCTCCTTTTCGTTTCCCCCACAGGTGGACGTGATGTACCCACACCACCCCAAGTCCCTCATTGACATCTCTCAGGACACCCGGCTGAAAGCCTCGTCGCAGGAGGCCGCCGATTGGGTGGAAGAATGCAGTAAGTCACTCACCTACATCTTTGCAGTTTGTTCTGATTTCTGTCACCTCAGTTCTCCAGTGTCTGATCAGCTCAATCGGTGAATCGCTTTTCCACTGTATTGTCTCAAGAAGTACTTGGCCAACTGGCAAGAACCTCATCATCCAATCTCTCACACCAGCCTGTCATTTGCGACTGGAAGAATCCAGCTCTGACGCGATCACTGGACCCTAGCATTTTCTCCCACAGCCTTAGATAAGCATCTGGCTAACTGGTTGATGCGTAAGTTTCCGACCTGGTGTTTCTTTCCACCTTTCCACTGCCATCGTCTAGCACTCATGCCAGCTTATCACTCTATCCCCAGGAATACCTCTTCAATTTGCCCCATTTCATCTCCAGTTTGTCTTCGCCACTCTCTAGACAAGCGGCCAGCCAACTGGTTGGACCCCAAGGTCTGGATAATTTTTCCATCCTCTCAAACCATCAACTGCCAACACTGAATACTTATTCGGCCTTATCACTTCTTCAGGTCCTGGAAAACTTGTTCGGATTCACCCTGATCTCCCTCATCTTCTCTCCCACGCTCGTCAGATAAGCGGTCGGTCGCCAGGTGAAATCCAAAGCTCCAAATGCCACCTTCTGCCCCTCCGTTGCCAACACCCAGCACACACTCTGCCAAATCTCCTCTCGAAGTCTCTTGACTATCGGTCAGACTTAACCCGATCTCTCTCATCTTCCTTTCCCCTCCCCCCACACACACTCTCCAGATAAACGGCCAGCCGCCTGGTTGGAGCCCAAGTTCCCCACCCAGTGCTACTTCCTCACCCTCCACTGCCAGCACCTGGCGCTCATGCCGGCCTGCCGTCACTACACCCGCCGCATCCGGGGGCTGCGGGAGCTGGCCCGCATGGTGGAGGAGTTGCAGGGACAGGAGGAGCAGTGGAAGGGAACGCCCAACGAGCGACGCAACCGACAGCTCCTGGAGAAGTGGAAGTTGCAAATCAAGGTTGGGCTTCTGTAGATCTCGCCTCTCATTCGTTAGATCAGAGATGTCCAGTGAGCTGCTTCTGTCGGCATGATAGAACTAATGTTACCGAAGGGATGAATTTATGGTTGCATTAGCTATGAAATTCAAAGCTTATGGTCAACGTCGTGTGCTTACCGCATCAGCAACTAATTGAGGTTCTGCATAACAGCCATTTTTCCGGTAAGAGCCTTTGTTCCACAGGCATACACGAGTAGACCTTTTGTACTGTCCTCCGTAACACAACAAGCAAGTTAGCGGAAAGATGGCTGAAGTGCAGAGCCTCTGTACTAAATCATTGAGATCTGTGGACGACACAACGGCAGTATTAGTCTCAAACTCAGAAGAGTTGCTCTGAAAGAGAAACGTCGACTGTGTCATCTCAACATATTTAGACAGTCATGCTGTGTTGGCTCTTCGGAGAATCCCATGCAAACTCGAGAATCCTGCAGAAAATTCTGTCCTAGCCGTGCAGGCGTGTAATCTGTTGTTATGGGTCGCACACAAACCTCAAACCAAGCTTGCTAACCTGTAAAATACACAACTAGTGTCCTGCTCTAGAGAGATTCAACTTGGATGCAGGAGCCAGAACGCTTCTTAGTAAAATGACCAACTTTTGTCTGCCTGCGTCAGCTTTTGCGACTCTAACGGGACAAGAAAAGGGGCGATTTCTGCCTTCTTAGCATGGAGTTGTATTCCTGAGTGATAAGGTAGATTTATTCGTTCCATAGTCTCACTGTGCCCCGCTTTGATTTTTTGCCCGGCAGAAGCTAGACAAGGCCAAGCTTTGCGGCGATGCGGGCCTGCTGGATGAGAACCTCCTCAGGAACTGCTTCCAATTCTACGGCACGGTCATGTTCCTGCTCCTCAAGCTGCTCACGCCCAAGGACCAAGAGTAAGGGACACCGACCAATTGGGCTTCATTTCAAATTATTGCTGAGCGGATTTATGCGCTAGGCAAACATCAGCTGGAAACCATCCAGGAGCCATACAAATACGTGCATGTTTGGCTGGTAACCTCTTTTCACCAAGCAGTCACTTTTTGGGCTAAGCAGTTCTGGGGCTCCCGGTAACAAGAGATGAAGAGAATTTGGATTTTGTTCAACACCTCGCTTGGATGTTGTCTCAAGTTTACATATGTTCACAGACTGTTCTTCGTTTACCTGCAGTAGAATCCGTCTACCTCTACCCAAGGAAGTGCCCATGGAATTTGCGGCGTTACCCGAACACTACATCGAAGACATTGCTGAGTTCATCTTATTCATCGTACAGTAAGTCGGAAGGAAAATAACTCCAGTCGTGTTTTGTTCTTGTACGGTGTTTTCGTGCCGGTAAATACAGAGTGAAGCTCAAGTCCAGTGGACTTGCATTGCACAAAGTCTGAATCTTATGGTTTTTTTATGTTCAGGAATATTGCTTTATTTTGCATATGAAAGAGGAAAACTTAGCTCTCTCTGGAGTTTGCTTATGGCTTGATGTGGATGGAAAAAGTTTGTTCTGTGAGATCCAAAAGGTTTATAACTCAAAAGTGGTTCCGGTGATTTTGACCGATTTTGCTAGGTTGGGTCATATTTTTGGTGGGCTGCTTGTTTGTCTTCATGTGCCTCCCCCTTGTTTATTTCTCCGCCCACCAGACACTGCCCACAAGCCCTAGAAGACACAGCTCAGCAGGACATGGTGCTATTTATAGTTGTCATTGTCTGCTCAGCGCACTGCATCCGTAATCCCTACCTGGTGGCCAAGCTCGTCGAGGTAAGAATTGGGAAAGCCAAATATCATCCTCAGTCACTGTGTTTTATGTTTTGTTTAGGCCATGCCCATCTCTGATGTTAAGAGCTAGATCGTGGTCCCTGCCAATACGTGCGATTCACAGTGCAGTACGCCACAAAGAGGTTGTCATGGAGGGGCTTTTTTGCAATGCATCATGGGCTAAAAAGTCGACAGTCTCATTCACTAACTGCTCTGTGCACGGAAAGCTTGAATTTTTTCCCGAAAAGTTTATTTTGTTTAAAACTTCGATATTGCTTATTGCGAAGGGGTGTCAAGTGTGCAAAATGATGGTGTTGTGTGATGCAGGGGACACCTCAATCAATCAAATATCCCCAAATTATCTATGAAGTGGGCTTAATTGTGACAGCATGGCAACCGTAAACTTGAAAAGTAGCCTGTCTGCGGCAAACTCTAGGCGACCGCTGTCTTGTGAATTGCCTATATTGCAAATACGTTGCCACATGGTGACAGTAGACAGCCATGCTTTTAAACTGTGTAGGAGGGTTAGGATCAAAGCAGTAATCTCTTTATCTCTTTCAATGGAACACCTGTTCAGGTGATATTTGTTCTGAGTCCAGCCGTCCAGACCAGAACGGCCAAGATCTACGAAGCCATCCAGATCCATCCGTTGGCCATCAACCACCTGGTGCCAGCCCTCATGACCTTCTACACCGGTAAGCCGACAGGACCACAGTGGGTCTGTCAGAAGTCACCGCTGGCCACAGCTTGGGCCTCGACCTCCGTCTTTACAAGTTTGGACCCTGATGTTAAAGTGCCGGGCTCGGGTTCGGGTTATTTTCTGCTTTAGGAACATCAGGTCCTCCTGTACCAAGTCTTAATTTGGAGTCAGGTTCTAGAAGACATTAAAGACTTCAATTGATTCTGGAGTTACATGTAGGATCAAAGCCAAAGTCAGAGATGAACCTGCCGAGAACTGTGGGTTTGAGGGGCGACTCAGTAATTGCTCACAGCAACCGAGCAATGTTTCCGCAGCGAATCAGTCATTTTTCTTTTTCTCTCCCTTTTTTTGGTGGGATATCCAGATGTGGAACAGACAGGAGCCAGCAGCGAGTTTTACGACAAGTTCAGCATCCGCTACCACATCAGTATCATCTTCAAGTCCCTGTGGCGGCTACCCATGCACCGTAATGCTATGATCAAATTCAGCGGGTGAGCGCAATCCCTTCTCTCTCGGACACCCTGCTCTGTTTTTGTCAGTTTGAGAAACAGCAAGAGTTGTGAAATGTCCAACTGTCTGGTATTTGTGCGCTAATTAAAAGGAAATGACGGTTTTCCCTTTGCTATTCGTCAGTTTAACAAGTTGTCATCAAAGGGTTTCATTGGTTAGCCATCTCGAGTAGAAGCACCCCCCTCATCGGTTGGAAAGAGCCGCGTTGGTTGGGAGTGTTAATTTTGTTGGTAGTGACACAACTGCAGTGCTTGAGTTTCCTTGTCATTCGCAAAACAGCGATGTGCAGTTAGTACCAAAGGAGCCTCCGTTGCTGAGGAAAAGCGCCCTCTCTTGGTCCAGCTCGAGGCCCATAGATGGCTGTTTGCGAAATATTCAAAGGTCCAGACCCTGATCGGAGAAACCTCACCAGGGAGTTCAGTTTCTAAGTCAGAATTGAAGGGTACCCCGTCTTCTCGTGCATTAATACCTCTCCCCTCTCCCTGCCAGGTCGCAGTCCGAGTTCGTGCGCTTCATCAACATGCTGATGAACGACACCACCTTCCTGCTGGACGAGAGCCTGGCTTGCCTCAAGAGAATCCACGAAGTCCAGGAGGCCATGAAGAACAAGGAGGCTTGGAGTGCCTTGGATCAGGTGAGGCGAGCTTTTTGTCTGGAAAACCCAGGGGGTGTAAAATTTGAGAGAGCTGCTTAGCAAATTCTATGGCTCAGCAGATTTCTATGTTGAGCAACACCGAGCGGACAGCAGTCAAATGAAGTACAGAATGCATTGCCTTTTGGGCTGGTAACCTTTCTCTGCTAAGCATATGGTGTATGTGGTTAGCAATTTCTATACTCTGTGAGTTTGGCCTAGGGATCAAATTAGGAATTTGGTAGAGAAAGATAATTCTCCATAGCTTTAAACACCTCTGTAGCCGTCTGTTTACACAGATTATTACGATTTGATGTATAAAGGAAACACATTCAGGATAAGAGCATGTGACATCAATCCAGCTCCATCGAAATCCATCAAAATCTTGCAGACCTTTTCCGTAGATTTTGGTGGATTGGGGGGTCCTCTGGCTTCCTAATGAGCTGTATGCTCGATGTTTTTTTTTTGTCTTTCACAGGAGGAGAGACAGGGTAAAATCCGCCAGCTGTCCACAGACGAGAAGCAGTGCCGGTCCTACCTAACGCTGGCCAACGAGACGCTGGAGATGTTCAATTACCTCACCAAGGAGATCAAACAGCCATTCCTTAGGCCGGTGAGTGGCTTGCAATGCAGCCCAAGTTTTTGTGGAGAATTGTTGCAACTGGATTGATGCTGTTGTTTTGGAGGCACAGACTTAGAGTGGTGGGGCCTGGGCTCTTCGAAGGAAAGGTGATCATCGCACTGCTTCTGTTGACTAATTTACTCGAGCCCGTTTTTCAAATCTGAGAATTGTCTTCGACTTTTGGCTTCATAACTGCCTCTTGAAATGTTGTCCTCAACTGATGGAAATGCTCAAAGACGTGGCATTGTTGATGTAGGATTTTATGTTTCTGGCGGGTAGAGTCGATTGGTATTGAGTGGGAGTTCCATATGTGTTCAGTTTGAAATATAATAAAAAAGTGTTCACATTATAAACGAGTAATTAAAATTTTGCCTGAGTGTTCAGTCTGAGTGTACATTTCATAAAAGGCTGAGCGATTTCTTATGTTTGAAGTCGTGCTGTGAGTGTTGTCTCTTTGATTTTGACTTATTGCAAGTTCTTCTCGCCTTGGCTCACATTAATCTTGATTTGAATTAAAAACCAGTCACCATTCGGATGGTGAACTCCGGCGACAAGCCTTGGCTATCCCTGACGTCTAGTATCCTTTTTTTTTTGGTGTGCGTGCCGTAGGAGCTGTGCGACAGGCTGGCGGCCATGCTCAACTTCAACCTGCAGCAGCTGTGCGGGCCCAAGTGCAACGACCTGAAGGTTGAGAACCGGGACAAGTACGGCTTCCAGCCGCGCCGCATGCTGGACCAACTGGCCACCATCTATTTGCACCTGGACAGCGAGGAGCTTGCTACGGCGTTGGCCAACGATGAGGTAAGGGATGGGTGCGCTACTCGGTCCGCTCAGCGCGGAGGGGAAACAAAGGGATGGCGTGTCCTCACTTAGAATGGAAAAAAAAAAAGAACCTGCGAACCGCGTGTGCGCGCACAGGTTCTCGCAAGTTTGTTGGGAAAGGCAGTGAGGGGGTGTGACCAATATCTGCTTGGGGGGGGGACACTTCCAGTCAGAGTGGATTTGGCCATCTTGTACCCCACGTGAATGGGCGTGGGTAGCGCAGGTGACGTCCGGAACATTTCCAGCAAGACATGGGTGGGGAATCATCGCATGGCCTGCGCGCTCACTAATAATAACAATAATAATAGCTGGTTCTTATACAGCGCACATATCCATCACAAATGATGCTCAAGGTGCTGTACTATCATCATCCCTGCACATTAGGCTCGCAATAACTGAACATTCCTGAAACCATCTCAGCTCCCTGGGGAGTATACTAGCCTGATGCTGCCCTATCAGGCGCACGCGGCTAACATAACCAAATCTGCCCTCACAGGGCCCCCTGACCTACAAACCCTTACCGCTAGGCCATATGTCCCCCGTACTGTGCTTATACTATGGTACAGGTGTCTTTTTCACTTTCATCAACTAAAGCAGTTGTCAGTGTCAGAGGTCAGGAGACTTGAATTGTTACAAATGTTGCAATGGCTGTGTGTTTCTTTGAAAAAACATTACAGCGATCGTTCCGCCCGGAGCTAGTGAGTGATGCCCTCCACTTCCTAGCCCGACTGAAGACACAGTCAGAGATTAATCAGTTCTCCCGTCTGATGTCACGGGCTCAGGAGATCACCTCCCACAACCAGCAGTTAGAGGTGGACTATGACGACGCGCCCGATGAGTTCAAAGGTCAGTTCGCAGGAGAATGGTGATCTGAAGCTTAACCTCCCAGAGCCTAACCTCCCTGTTTCCCGAATGCCTCCAACATTTCACCTTGCCCCATTCCAATCAGGCAGTGGCGCCATTCCTTGGTCCACGAATAGCCGTCCTTGGAACTTGCCCTAAACTTTGTCAGTGGGAGTCACTAATGGCTTCTTTTCTTTGTCTGTGCCTGCCGCCAGACCCTCTGATGAACACCCTCATGCACGACCCGGTCATCCTGCCCTCGGGCCACGTCATGGAGCGTAAGATCATTGAGCGTCACCTGCTCAACTCGCAGACGGACCCCTTCAATCGGCAGGAGCTGACCAGCGACATGCTGCAGCCAGGTGGGTTTGCAGAAAACCAGGTCCCGCTGTGGGCTCTGTGCATGAACAGAAGAGGGCGCTCTTGTTTTACAGCACGTGGTTGAGCGCAGGGTATGCTGCAGCTCCAATCAGGCCGTGCATCCATTTTTGAATTTGGGAATTCTGGCTGATTGGAGAATGCAGAATTCAACCAAATAAAGTGAAGTGAGACCGGTTCCCCATCTTTTCATTATTGTCTGGACTTCGAAAGCAGGGGTTAGAAATCAGACCAAACCTGGGAGATGTTGCCTTAACCATTTGCCTCTTGGGTTTGTATGCATAGTTAGGGTGACCAAAATCGGACAAAAGAGCTGGACCTTTGCACAATCTGGGCTCTCTTTACAAGGCAGCAGGCCTGGCTGAAATACTCGGGCATCAATGGAGGTTGCCTGTCAGGTCATTCATGTAGGTGTCGACATCAAGTAAATGAAGTTATGAATTTCTGAAGAATTTTGAAAACGGAACATCTTGAAAATCCCACGGAAATTCATCCCGTACATACAAATTCCACCCGGCAAGAAGTGGTCAACCATGATTCAGCCTGTTCTCCAAGTTGCAAATGCCCAAAATGACTAGATTCAGAGAGAAATGGATTTCTCTTTAGACACAAACAAGAGAATTCTGTGGTTGTTGACCGTGGCACTAACTGACGAAATGGATAGTGTTTACGTTCCCATTAAGTTGTTGATTTCCTCTTTTCTTTCACAGCAACTGACCTCAAGAAGAGAATCACAGAATGGATCCAATCCAAGAAGACAAAATTGTGACGAGGCTTACCTTTTGATAACTCCATCCCCGCAAACTCTCAACTCTCCGAGTCGTCATTCCCTTTTCGTTTTTCCTCAATGATTCGGCTTTAAACGTGAAACTGCAAGGCAGAGCCTTGACACTTTCGTTTCTCCTGAAGTAGCTCCCGTCTGACACTTACAGTGCGCCGTTTTAAAAAGGCACGACAGGCAGGAGAACCGGTGAGGCTTGCCTGCCAAGACTGGAGACTCGCTTGATGGGGACCAGTCATGCTTTTGAGAAAAAGAAGACCGGGACCTGGCAAACTATTCCTGATCACGAGAAGGCCAGTGAAGAACTCGGAGCAGTGAACGTTCTCGACAGCACATTTCCTGAGCACAGTTGGAGGCCAGAAGCACTCATGCGAGGGGAATGCGTCGCAGTGGCATTTTGTCTGCGTGGAATGTCCCAGTCAACTTCTCCCTTTTAAATACCCGACTCTTAACAATCCTTTATGATGGCGAGCGGGTGGCTTCATTTTGCAGAAACTGAAGGCCAGTCTTATCTTTTTGAGTTATTTATGACTTAAGTCACAGTTAAAAAACTAGTTTGAAAGGCTATGACTGAGAATTGAAAGTATGATGTTTCTTTGAAAATTTGACCATTCGGGGGCTTAAAGTTGAGGATGGGAAAAAGGAACAAGATAAATCCTACAACGGGGTCTTGCCAAGAATACTTGGCTGTTAATGGTGTGGAACAGGTGAACCCACAAAGGTCAGAGGTCAGCTTTTTATCTTGACCAGATCTGGATCAAGAGCGGTGTCAAAAGTGACAGTAACCCAGCAAAATACGATACATTGCACTTTTGCCATTACCGAAAGGTCATCCGGGAATTGTGGTATGGAAAAAGCTTTCTGCGAACGCCGAGCACAAATTCCTAGACGACAGGGTCCTTCGGCTAGTGTGTGCATCCAAAACTAGCAAACGTCATTAATAACCGTGACGCTTCCAGTACAATTCTGAAACATCACATCCACATTTTGCTCAATTGTCAAACTAAACTGTTCTGAATTTCTCCAACCCCTTTCTATTTTCCTCGACACCGCTGCCCCAGATTACTAAGATCGGTGACAAACACTGGTTTCATAATTCCAAACTATCTGAGTTTATTCACAAGCAAACCTTTCTTTTAAACACACTTATCCCTTCTGCCGTCGCCCTTACAAGTGACGCATTTGCATCACCCACTTGACCGCACCAGCACAGAACACCCCCGTTCAAGAGACCACTTCCCCCGTACATGTTTTACTTTGTCACGGGGGGCAGACACACAAGGATACTGAAAAATTTTCCCTGTCATTGGCTGGTCGGCCCTCTATTCAAAAGACCTTAGTTATGAGTCAGCCATATTGAATTTGAAAGCGAGGTTAAACTCTTCATTTTTGGCGCTTGATAGCATCGAACGCAAAACAGGTCCCCTTTTACATGCATTCTTCAAACGGTCCGGCACATTTTACAGCCTAACATAAATGATCCTTGTATCTACGGTTATTCAACTAGTTGATCTATTTTCCATGACTTGTGTAATGCCTACGTCTTCGTATTCACAAATCTAAACTGATGGGTAACGTTGGGCAAAAACCATTTACAAAAACCATTATTTAAATTATTGAATTCCAAAGATACTTGATAAAACGAAGGTATTGAGAAGTCTTTTTTGTACTCCAGTAGTGGTTAAAAGACGATGTGTCGCGTGCAAATTAATGTTGATATTAAAAAGAGTGGTCAGTGGAGAATGAAACTTGAACAGTTTGCGTCTGTCGTTGCAACAGCTCACAAAATTGACAGATTTCTACATTGATATTTTAGAAGTTATTTCCTCTCAAAGTCTGGCTTTTCTCATGCATTCAATTAATCATATCTGAATTCACCTGCTGGCCGTTGGAGCTTACCGCTTACACTGAGACTCATGCCTGATATCATTTGTGAAGTCAGGACACCAGCCCAGGCCTGTGAGTTACACAAAACAATAGACGAGTAACGTAATAATGTCATGCTTTTTCCTCGGGCAATCACAAGGTGGGAAACGACCTACTGAGTCCACTTACTCCAGGTCTTGAAAGTAGCCTGCAAAAGTTCAGGTAATCATTGAAACGATAGTCTGAAGGGTCAACCTGGCTTTGTTCTACAGGTTCGCCTCGGGAGAATAAAGCTTGTCGTGGGAAAAAACTTTCTAACATCTGAATAATAATACCGAGGAAAGGAGCAGCAGATCTCTCAGATGTGGTAATTGGTAGTGCACAAACGCACTATGGCATTATATGCACTCATAACCTCATCAGGGGTCACGCGAGACAGAAAGGTCCAACACAGCTGGTACTCGATGTCGTCTTGCCATGACCTCTGGCCTTCCACCTCAACTGTTTGACCTCTCGGCGACCTCTGACACAGCTGGCCGGCTGACAACCGCAGCAGCCAAGCGGCCAGGTGCTGCTGTGGTGAGGCGATGGCGGAAACCGGCGTGGATCCTTCCCACGATGCAAAGGTGAGAAGTGGCAGTTGCCATAGCAACATATGGAGCATGTTGGCCGCTACTGTAGCTGATGGCCGCTGTCAAGAAAACAGAATTTTGCATCGAACAGCATTTAGATACTTCATTAAATTTTAAGAAAGCTTGAAACGACATGTAGCTTTGTTTCGGCTTTGCAACACCAGGCAAGTGGGCATTTTCTCTGCCTTTTCAAACTTCAAATCCATTACAATGACACCCTGAACTGTACAATCCTTGTGCTGGCCTTTCTTTCTTGAAACGTGACTATTTTAGAATTTGATATCACTTTAAGTTTGCTCAGTCATTTTGGGGGAAAACACAGGTCAGATGGAAATTTTGGAACAGGTGTCTCCGAGATCTACAAACAGGGCTGTCATCAAGTCCAAAATCAAGTCCTGTTTCAAGCCAAGTCTCACACTACCCAACTCGGCGGTGACAAAATAATTGCCTTGTCACTGTTGACACCCTCACTTGTGACTGTGCTCGCAAATGGACTCGACCACAAATGGTTTCCAATGAGATTTGAATAGTGTCCTACCTCTGCAGGGTCTTTCCGCAGTAGGAGGCTGACGACTTTGGCCAGACCTGGATGGGTATCGTCTGGCAAGGCAGCCAGATCGGTGGCCTCATACTGAGCACTGTCCAACCCCGGATTCCCGTTGCGACAGTAGAACGGATTGGGCAGCCCGAGAATTTCGTAGCTCATGGGCCCTACCGCCCATGTGTCGGACTTGGTGTAGTCGATTTTAGCGTCCCGTCCTGGTACCGCCAACTTGACCTGGAAATTTAATTGGAGTTTTTCGACCAACATGGCATGGAAATGGCACTTTGGTAATTAGGTATTTGTCCAACCATTACAGAAAACGGGCCAAATTTGATACCAACGCAGTTGAAATCAAAATGGGGATTTTCCAATGTAAAGAAAAAAACAACAGTCCTTTTCAGGAATGCATTCACCCCTCACAAAACACACAAGGCAAAGCAGTTTTTTTTAAAAATCACACCCCAGGCATTTTTACATACATCAAGTCAGAACTTAAATCTGCAAACAAAGATGATAGATCTACTTTCCCAAATTCAATGAAAGGTTTGTATCAGGCTTTGTTAGAGGGAGGTTAGAATTTAGACAGTTATTTACAACATCTGCCATTGCTTTCTCTTGTATCTACAACCCAACTCAAAATACACCTGCTGCAAATGGCAATTTCCCAGGACACGTAAGTCTCCTTCCTCAACTTAGTTTTGCTGATTGTTCAGGGTCGTACACTGGAACTCCAGTGAGCTTTTGTGATGGAAACGAGACGTTTGATCTTATGTAATCAAATATGCAGTAGCCTTTTTTTGAGCAGTGAAAATTCGTTTATTTCCTCTCTTTGTGCAAAACAAATCAATGGTTCAATATCTCTTTAAAAAAACTTTTGCACTTAAGGCTTTATCATGTGTGTCATTAAATGTCCATTACAAATATACATGTGGGGTATTTCTCCAGGAAAACCCCTACAAGAAATACATTCAACGGTTAATGTACTCTATGTTGGCAACACCCGGTGTGGCATCTCCACGTGAGACTACGGCATGCACAAGAATTGAACACTGGCTACGGCTCTCCACCGCTGCCTCTTTTGATCATAATTCAAAGCCCTCTCGCAGGAGACAGAACTGGATTACGCCGCCCCATACAATCCCGTGTATTAACTAAATTGATACACCGGCAGTGCTGGGTGAACGTATGTGAGGACCTACCTCCGGGGCCATGAGGGCGCTGTTTCCACCAATCTCAGTGTGTTTTGATGGGTATGGAAGCTGGAGACCTATGGTTTCGTCGGCCAGACAGCATCCAAAGTCCGCTATCACCACATGAGGGCTCCCTTCATCAAAAAAAAGGGTCAAGACAATTCAACTAAGCCAGTCAAGTTTAGGTTGAGATATGTCAAAATAGACGGACCTTTGTATGGTGACCCAGACAGGACATCACAGTCGTGAAAATTATCCACAACAGCCACCTCACAGACAATACCTTTGTCTCCATTGCTGGGCTCTAACGAGGCTCCATACTTGAAAAACTACAACTCAATATGGGTCAAAAATATGTACAGTGTCCTTCAGAGAACTTCGTTCACCTTGGCATTTCCACGGACTATGAAACAGCTCACGGCTTACCTGCTGTCAACTCGACCAGGACGTTATTACTTTTCAGGTCTCGGTGAGCTATCCCATGGTGCACCAGATGGGCCACACCCTCCAGGAGCTGAGCAATGATCACCATGGCAACATGCTGGGAGGGGCAGCCAATATTCTGGTTGTACTCAGCGAGCGTCATGTCGTACCTGAAATCAGAAATGACACTTGGCAATGATCACTTACAAGACAACCGACGTCCAATTTAGTTTTGACATATAACTGAACCATTGCTATGTTTTTCATCCCTCGATTTTTATCACTAGCATTGAGTTTAACGTGAACATCACTTGTTGGCTAGCGACCGCTCCAACTCAGTGATAAGACTGGAACCATTGCTTGCACGGCAGAATCTCAAATTCTTGTGGAAAAAGGAATCCATTCACGAATCAGAGTTTTGGAAGTGCAGAAATGAATACTGCAAGAGATAAGAGCCTTGATGTAGAACAACGGTTGACGCTGAAGTTTGAAAAATGGCCCCACCCGACCCTACCTTTTCATCACCAGGTACATCGTCTGGTTCCGTCCCATCCCGTCAGTGTGCAGCCTCGCTGGCAGGGCCGCAGGGAAGAGGGTCCGTGCCTCGTCCAGGTCGTGGGCCACAGTGTGGGTGACAAAGGCGTGGTACATTTCCACAATGTTGGGATGGCGCGGCAAGAATCGCTGAGCTTTCATCTTGGCTCTGTGCCTGATGACGACAATTCCAAAGCCAGTTACGAGTCAATTTAGCTGAGCATTATTGAGCATCGAGCCCTTTTGGAGTTGCGCTCTTTTGTCATTGGTGAAAAGGGTCTATTACACAGAGTAAGGCATCCTAGCATACTTTTGAGATCTTACATGCCTGACACTCATGTGCACCTTGCACTATTAGAACTCTGATCCAAAATGTTCTCTTATACTGACAACCCTGTCAATACCCTTTCAGCATCGTTTTCCAACACTCTGAACAAACAAAAACATATTTATAGGAGGAAGGTCTTATCTCACCCATTCTCCCAGCGGAAGTCACCAAAGGAGCCCTTTGCGAGGCTCGACCACAGAGGAAGGCATTCCCTCTCAAAGGCCTGGGATATGGCGGTCGCATTGGAGGCAATGTCGTAGTTGAACATCATCTGGGAGAGAGGGAGCACGAAAGATGCGAGAGCACTCCTGAAATCCATCTGGAATCCTAACAAAGTCCATCTTGAATCCTAACTCGGCTCTCAATCGTTTAACCCTGAGGGGGTTGTCGGCAATATAAATGAGCTTGAGACTAACAACCCTTCACTGAACCATGCTATGTATCAATGACTGTTAAACTGCCTGTTTTAATCTTTCATGTACAATGTCACAAAGGAATCGAATAGTGGCTGAAAGACAAACCAAAGAAAGTTGGATGATTCAAGACTGTGCAGGTTGATTATGGATGCTGAATCTTACCTTGAGTGCCAAGTCATAACCATCTCCAGTATCTTCTTTCATGAGATGACCTCCTGAGGCATCATTGGTTTCCTTCTCTTGTGTCTCGCCATCACCATCCACATCATTGGCATCATCAAGACTCTCTACATCTGATATCTCCATCAGATCGACTGAGTTGGTCTCACCGGACACCATCTCCCAATCTGCTTCGTCGTCATCATCCACCTGGGAGATGATCGCATCATCTTCTCCGACGTGCTCGCCCTCTCTTGCTCCATCAGCGACGCTGCCCTCTGCTGAGGGAAGCGGTCTCTGCCGTGCAGCATAGATGATCGCGTTGGTGCCCTTCCCAAGGTGTCTATTGGAGATGATGTAGGATGCCGTATCCGATGGGAAGTCCGAATTGATTGGAAGCTGAGGGTCTCTGCAATATGGCGAATCGCTTTGGAAGACACCCTGAAATGAAATCAATGTTATCAAAACTTTTCTGACAATCGAAACTGGAAAACTGCAGTAAAGAGCACCGTTATGTCAGAAATGTGGGTTGACCAATCACACACAATTTCATAATCATGTTATGCCATCATGACAAGGTAGAGTAAATGTACACACACAAAAATTAACAGAAGCATTGAGCATGACACTGCACAGAAAATAGAATGAAAACAGCCAGTCATCTGGTCATGCCAGTATGTTTCAAACATTTTCAATTTATATTTGAAGTGAAAAGACTTGAAGAAATGACATGGTTGCAAGAATTCTGAAGCTAAGATAGCATTGTTTTTCTTTGTTTTTGAAAGGCTTACCCTAACAATCTCGCAACATGTTTCCAGTGGCAACCATTGCATCTTTTCATTCTTTTTGGTGTCACTTTCCTCCAGCACGCCCCTCTCTCCTGCTGCCAACGTCAGCCCCAGGAAGGCATAAATGGGCAGGTGGGTTCCAGTGCCTCCACATCGCGAGCCACGCCCTGCCCCTCCCCTCCGGAAGTGGTACTGGATCAACCGCAGGGCGGCGTTCCGCCGGAGCTGGGCAGCCAAGGTGGAATGGTTGGCCCCCGCGCGACCAGCAAAGACTCGCTGCAGACGGTTGGAGGGGGTTTCCCCACCCACCCTCGGAACAGCGTGTCTTGCAAAGGCTTTGGCTTTTTGTGCCCCTTCCTGCGGGTGAGCTTTGCCGGGGATAAGAAGAACCCGACGTGGAAGCAAAAATCCGCCATGCCCGCTGAGGAGCTGCTTCACTCGAACGAAGGCAGAACGAAGCGACATGATGATGCAATTTCAAAACTTCGACTCTGTTGATGTTGGCTAAAAAGTTGACGGTGAATTTAACGTTGATAACCTTCTGAAAGCTATGCAAAATTGTCACAATTTAGAACCAGACCGTATACATTTGTTTGGGCCCCAATGGGCCCATAAAAGGGACAAATTAATGCTCTGACTAATGTCACATCAGCATCAATTCCAAGCCAACAAGCTTAAGCTGAAAATTATGATACGCAGGGCCGGCTCGGGCTATGTCGTGTGTAATGGTTATTTTTAACGATGATGTCACTCAAGCCCGCCCTCTTGTGCTTTGGCTGCGCTGGCAATGGATGGCGTACTTGTACTCGCCAGTTAACTTATCCGCAAGTCTAACGTCGTCCATCCGGTCACGGGTTGGTTCGGGAAAAAGCGAAATTGACAAATATTGACATAACTAACTGAGCTTGTGCAAGACCGCCGTGGGGTTTCAACACAGATGTGGAAGGAGAGTGGCTAAGGAATTATTCATTCCTCCAATACGAAGTGCTTTTTTTTCAGAAGTGCCCTTTTTTGCAAGTGTTCTTTATACAGGATAGGGTCCTTTACCAACGTCGTGCAATGATCGTGTGCCTACATTCCCGCTCAAGTTCATGCACTGTATATCTTGGGGTGACTTGCCAAGTCGTATTTGCAGAGGTTTTTTTTTTAATAAGATTTGTTTTCATCTGTTAAGTCAAAAGGGAAAAAGTTAATTTGAAACACCAAAAAGAACGAATGTGAAGGGACATCACTGAACATTCGGCATTTCAAATGCTGTGGAAGAGAGTTACAAGCTTCCACGAATACTTTTGGTTACACTCAGGTTGTTAGAAGTAAAGGAAAACTCACAAAAGTCAAAGAAATGCTCCGTGGAAACGGCCAGCTAAATATTGGATGGATTTAAGGTGGATAAATCTCATGTTGAATATGATTACATGACAATCCGAGTACATATGTGTACAGAACACAGCACCGGAACATACCGGTGAGCACTGTTTTTTCCCCTTATTTTTCCCTACATTACATTGTATGTACATATGAGTCATTTTTTTTTAATTGAGTGACTCTAGGATCTGAAATACCGGACGTGAACGTCACTATATGCCTCCCGCCTCTCCTGGACACTCGCTCAAGCTTTTTTTTTTTAACATTAGTCTGTTCCAGAAAATCGGCTCAGGAGTACCGTGAAATGAACGACTTGTTGCAAGGCTAGCCTTAAAACAACAAAAAATAACAACGTTGGAAGAAAAATACAAGCTGGGCTCAGGCTGTCCGACGCCTTACAAGCGCAACCCATTCCACTTTCACAGCGCACACCTTTTGTTCTTTGTGCGACAGTACGTCCTTTTGTGATCACGTGGGGACGAGTTCGCCCAGCCAGGTGCGTTGCTATAGCTACAAAGTGTGACGTCAGGTCCAGCGCTCAAAGAAATCCTTAATGTAAATATCCACACTGCTAGAACGCTATTATTAGGTGAAAGACCTTGCTGTTGCGCTGTTCAATAAACGTATAGCTTCGTGTGTTGGCGGGGATGCTCATAAGTACCGATTTTGTAACAGTATCAAGTTCTGTACTTAGCCTGTGGACATAAACGACATAACCTAAGTTTTGGAAATCATCTCGTTACTGTTTGGGCTCAGGTAAGTCTACCCATTTATTTTGTCAAACTGTGGAGATATTGGTCAGACACGTACACATGTACATCTGTCGGAATTCGTAATAGAGAGATGTATGGTTTGAATGGGGTTGTAACTTGGAGTGGGCCGGCGCTAGGATGGGCGAGGCACTGATACCACGATGATACGAAGCTGAAGTTCGACAGCCTGAGCATCGATGAACAAGAAGCAGTAAGCACCCGTCTGTCGTGAGTTTAGAATGCGCTGTTAAGGTCAGTCTTGTGACCTTGCGCAAAACTCCATCCCGAGTTGATTTGCCTTTAGATAACACCCATTCATGGAATAATCAACCATAACTTAAGGAGGGATCGAGTACAATGAATTTGTGCAAGGTTCGACTCGGAGATTGCGCTTAACACTGGCACCCCCATGCATGCATTCATGACAGTCACGGCAGGCTTGTGAGTGCTTGTCAGTCTCCATACGCCGCGCTTACGAGGAGTATTAAGTTAGGAAGTTATAATAGCTCTGTGTGGAACGTGACCGACATAATTATATGTAACTCGTACATGTACAATGTAGTTTACCATCCAAGCGATGGTGAAATGTCCTGGGAGAGATCATGGAGAGACATACATCATACGGGGAAAGATTTCTTTTCACGGACATAGCTAGTTTTTTTCATGTAGTGATACATCAGGCTATCAGAAAGCCATAACTTGTCCCGAAAATCATATCAGAAGATTGAAGAGTTGGCTAAGAAAAGACCAAGAATTATTCAGACAAGTCTCAGAAGGTTTGTGGCACACGCGGTGTCAAGTAACATGACCTGTGCTCCTGCCTACATGGAACGTGGAAATTCTTTTCCCTTCGGGGAAACCAAACCATGCCTCTGCATAACAGTGAAACCATGTTGAGGCATTCTGGGCATGGGCCGTGTCAGCATGCTGAAGACTTGCCCCCAGCTCGGGCATGAGGAGTGCCTCTGAATTCACAACGTCTTTAATAATCAAGAGGAATCCACAGCATGCAGACAATGCATTCTGTGGGTTCATGTTGCGCGTGACTTACTACATGATTGTAGGAGGCTTCGACTTGAATGGAGACTCGTCATTCGCTGCCATTTTTGTTAATCTGTTGGTCCATATTTTATGACAGTAATAAAAAGGGTATGTGTGCATGCATAATAGTCGAAATCAAGCGATAAAAATTTTGAGATTTGAAATGAAAGTTTTCATTTGAAGAATAAGTCATTTTGAAACTAGGCTTTTAAAAGTAGTTTCTTGGGCATAGTGTGTATGGATCACATACGCGAAATTAAGACGTTTGTTTGAGCGGTTAGTTTTGTTTGGATGTTAATTATGCACATCAAAACGGATTTCCTGAACAAACGGAAGTGCCGACTATGACCAAATCTCCTTGTTGTCTCCTGTTGTTACCTTGCCGACATTCTAGGCACTACCATCGTTTAATGCCACCATATCATTAACATGGCTGCCTGCAAACAAGGTTGTTGTTGAGAGATCGCCGTCGTGCACGGAAATGGTTTTTGTTTTTTTCTGACGATGACATGATCACCATAGAGGAAGTTTACTGGCGCGTAAAATTCTTGTCCATAGCACTGTAATACATTTTAAGCACGACACCATCTTGGCTCGAAGCATAGCCGTTTTGTTCACAATTTCAGGGTCTTGCCGACCGAGAACAATTTGGAAACTTAGTGAGAATAATCCTTCAGAGAAGGAAATACAGAGTACGAGATGGTTTCATCATTCGTAATCCTAACCCCCTATGGGGTATGTAAAATCATCTTGAAATCGGAGGATTTGGGACTGTTAGGGTTAATCATCATAAACTCCGTTTACTATTTTGCGTGAGATAAGGCTGATTTCTTTCAGATGTTAAGTTCCCAGATAATAACTGAGAGCCAGTTTCAACTGAAAAAAGTTCGCAACATTTTGTTGCGTGTACAACGAAAAATTGCCCCGGTTAAATTTTAACCCAAGGGAGGGTGGAATTTGAAACTGCAACTACCCAATAGTTTAGGTTGTTTCAACCCAATTTGGGTGATTGAAATTAATTTCTGGTTTGTTTTAACCAAACAATGGTTAACATCCACTCATTTTGTGGGTGAAAAATGAAACAGAAATTAATTCTCATCCCAAAATTGGGTTAACACAGCCCATATTTGGGTAATTGCAGTTTTCACCCTTTCTTGGGCTAAATTTAACCCAGGCAATCTTTCAGTGTGTAATCAAAATGTGTTTTGTTTTTACTGTTCAGTTTAATTAGGAGAAAACTTCACACCCTTTCGTGCAGATTTTGTATATCATCTCCAACAAGTTTTAGTCTGTCCTTTTTGTCAATTTCCTCACTTAATGTAATCACCCTTTGCTCCATATTGGCACCCCAGTATCGTGGGTTTCCATGTATTGCACGCCCTCATATAGGTTCGACATTTGATGTATACAAAATTGATTTTACGCAACTGCTTGTTTCACAGGTGCTAAATTGTGTATAGTTTGTTAATTTTGGCCTTTCATTTCTGTGCTAACCTTTGTGTGCGCCATTATTGCATTGACTTTGATCTAGGGAATTCTTTTTTTATTGTGGAGATAGACACTAACGAATGGGCATAGCCAAGCAGACGTTTCTCCTCGTTGTTCCCTTTTTTTGTTTCGTCGCATGACGCACTCTGCATGCGGGGACAAAAAACCAGTATTTTCCAAAACTGTGGAATTTTCCATTCTGCACATGATTCATTGTTCCGTCTGCTGACGCGGCAACACGTACGGCACATGCAAGACTTCATTCGAGTCGCCTGTTTGACAGTGGCTCACGTCCCCCTCCATGTTTATCCTGTTGCATGGCAAGAATTTGTGCTCTTTCAGTTTTGTTGGTGATCACATGACAAACTTTGATTGGACTGTCTCGTTAGTCTTTAAGTCTTTTGTCGTTAGACTTGTGTGGTGTTTAATTTTACTTCGATGCGGAACATGACCTTGATTCAGTTTTTTTCGGGGTGTCGATGGAGGACGACGCAACGCAGACTTCCGAACTCCTTGCCTTATTGAGCCGGGTTCCGTGAAAACATCATATTACACTCCATTTCAGGAAAGACACAGCCAAACGAACGCGAACATGATTCGATGTCATCGCGAGGAATGGATTGTGGCTGTGGTTTGTTTGTGATTGGTGGATTTCGTTTTGCCCCAGGGGCCATGTACAGGCGAGAGATTTTTTTTTAATTGAATGGGACCTCCATTTTGATTTGAACGTTATATTAAAGGAAAGCACATGCCCTGGTTTTGAAAAGGCTAGCGTTTTGTGACATCGCAGATATTGACCTAACAGGATTGTTGACGAAACTGACTTTGCATAAGTTGTTTCTGTCGTCGAAGAAGTGTTACGTAACGAAGATTTGCATGATTGATTCTCGGCTAGATCGATACACTTAAATCAGGGAACAGACAATAGGCGTACAGTAGCCTACATGTCAGCCAGAATTGATTTGGGTTGTCCTAAATCCGAGTGACAGACTTTCTTCTTGCAAAATTCCACATATCACCGAAATAAGCGTCCCCTAAAGCTTCACACCAAGTAGCACCACAGAGGGTTTGTAGCTCTATGGTAGCACTATGCCAAAGTTTTGGGGGAAACAACATGGACGCAATGCATGCTGGATAAGCCTCATGCAAGCAGGAGAGTAAGTCATATAAAACATTGTAAAAAAAACCGACCCACAGCCTTAACATGGAACGGTCAAATAAAGTGGGCTTTTATCTCTTCACTGTTTAAATAGGAACAATTTTTTCTATTTGAGTCCGAAATCTATTATCCACGCACCATCTCACTCAAACTGGGGTGAACATTGAACTTAATTTGAGCGGTAGTCTGCCATTAAAATTAGAGCTGCAATTGCAAACAGAATGAAGGAAAGATAGTAAAAACACGAACGTGTATTTAATGTAATGTCTTGTCCTTAAAAAAAACTTAAGAAATCGGAAATGTTATTGCAAACTTTAGTCCGGAAATGCGCCATTTTCTGGTAAGATTAATAATCTCTATACTCTCTCTCTTTTGCATCTCCTGAAAATTGGAGACGGGGACGCTAGTCGTGTAGGTGTAATATTTATCAGAACGACTAGATCGGAGACTCATGCAGAAAATCACACAATTATGCACGGCAGCCATCATCCCGGTCAGTGGGGCATATGCACAAAAGGTCTACTCGTGTGTATTCCTATGGAACAAAAACACTGACCGGGACTGTACTTTTCGACGGATTTCAAGTGGTGGCAGTTTGATGTAGTTTTTGCACCTGCTGTGTATGTACGGAAAGCTCATGTCTGAACGAATTAAGGGGTGCTGTCCTTCACGCACCCCGCATGAGTATTCCAACCCTCTTGAAAGGAGGTTTACAGAATTAATTAACTTCCATCTGGTGATTAATAAGCCGTGCTATTATAGTAGGCTACCCGTTCCCCAGGGAATTCACTAGACCAAATAACGAAGGGGCCGGAGGGGGCATCGCGAATCTTAGTCGGACAGTCAGCAAACGTCCTGAGTGTAATGGTAGTCTTATTTTTTGCCGACAAAACCATGTGTTTTCCTGCAAAGTGGCACCGCTAGCCGCCCCGCCCCCCAACAGAAACGTCAGTGCTACTGCCATTTTCTGTGCAATGTCTGGTGCGAGATTAATTATGTTTATCATCAAAACTATGGAGGTCGACGACCAGGAATTGGAAACATCATTTTTGACGGTCTGTGCTGTAAACTACACTTTCAGCCCTGCCGGTATTCACTTTGTAAGCCGGTTTACTGTACTGATCCATGTTTCGGTTGGGCGTTGCCCGATCAGAGTCCCGTCCACAAAAACTGAACAAAACAACGGGATGACGTACACGAGCGAAAAAAAAATAAGAATTCGGCGATTGATAGTATGAATATCCGCCTGTCCGGGAAGTTGCCCAAAGTTGTAAAGGGTACGCGACAATTAGCTATCGGGAATGTGGGAAGGCTTTTGGAACATTCTGTTTGGGTCATACTATCAGAGCCGTGTACATGCACATGACGTATCGAGAGAAATATTACAGTGTCACCATTGTTGGGAAAAAACTGGCAAGTGCATTATGCGTATAATTGCACACAGGCGGCTTTTATACGATACCCGCACACTCGACTGTAAATACAATAAAAGGCCATTTTGTTACCAACATCTGAAGCATGTAGTTACTCTTCAATGACTGCTCCGGGTCTCATCGGAAACTCATTGCCCGATGTTAAACATCTGGAACTTTTCCTTGCTTTTTTTCGTCATCTTAGTCACTCAAAATCCTACATGTGGAGGGATTTTGAAGTGTGGATTTTTTTAAAGACAATTATAGATTCTTGCTCTGTTTGATAACCTCGGCCAAAGAAGATTTATTTTTCTGAAAACATAACCACTTGGAAATTCGCTTTAATTGTTGCTTACATAATAAACCTTATTACCATGGTTTCTGTGATTTATTAGATCCATGCACTGATGTCAAGCTTTGTTTGAAGTCTAAAGCACAGTCAGTGTCTCGTTGTAGTAATGTTGGCACTCTAATTTGGGAAGCAGTGTCCCATCGCTCATTATACGATATTTTGTTAGGCCTGTCTCCAAGTGGTCACTATTGACATAATGGATTGAGGTGTAGCTGGGCCAACGATATGCAATATGAGGTTACGCAACTGTACGCATCAAAATCAAATTTGAAGATAAAAAGCATTTTGTGTCCGTTTGGAGGCTATCACTATGAACATATAGCAAGGGAAGAGCTAGCCGTGCACTAACAATGGACGTCCATTGTTGGTGCACTGTGCTTCTTTTGTTAGATGTTTGGGGGTTTGCACTTGTGTATTATGTACACACGTTTATTTGACATGCTGCGGGTCGTGATCATGCCATATTTTGCCAACTGCCGCGGTATATTTTGCTTGAACTGTTCATGGAATATTACCCTACTTTGCTTTTGTGATACCTTATGGGAGTAATGTTCAAAATACCCCACAAAGGGTCTCAATTTGCAATGGGGAATACCCACAATCCTGGAATTAATCGAAGTCATCACACAATCGAGCAAAAATGATTGACGAAATTTTACCTCATTAAAATGAATCACGCACGTAGGCCTATATTATTGATTTTAGTTATAGCATGACCTCGACAAAAGTCTCCATTCAATTCACTGACCTTTGATCAACAAAGTTCATGGCCTCGACAAGAGTCTCCATTCAAGTCGCTGAGCTGTGATCGAGGAATTTTGCCCGATGCCAAACTAACCAACATTTTCAAGTCTTTGTGAAATAAACTGCATGCACATATACCAGACATTATGTTCCATTTTTATTGGTTGAATCTTCTGAGTTTTAGCATATTTTTTTAAAAAGTCAAAATGGCATATTCATGCATCAGTGCTCAAATCCTTCAGCACAAACGACGTTGACGATACTCCATAAAGCACCATTTTACCAGCAGTTTCGAGTTAATAATTATGTAGAGGCCCCATACCAGTAATGGGCGTTAATTGATCCAGCAGCTATACGGGGCCTTAATGGACTGCCTTAAACCTTGGCTATTTGCGGAGGCTTTCTTCTTTATCTCGTCTTTTTTTCGCTGATTACAAGGGACAACATCTACATCACTGATTTGGGGAAAGAGAGATAACTGTTATTGTACCGCGACTAAAATGTATGCTTAGTCTACCGAGTGGGCGAGGTGACATCCGGTGGAATGTCTTTAACCTTTGACACAATCTGAAACAAACTGAACCAAATAATAGGTCGTCAGTGCTGGCAACGTGTAGTTTTATATGATAATTCCAAATCGGGTATAACATGAGGAGTGATCGCACGGAGGTAACACGTTGACATTAATTCACTCTAGAACTGGACACGGGTTTTTTCGTTTTAAATGTGTCGTTTTAGATGAAATTTTACCTCTAAGGATCTACTTGCTTTTAATGATTATCGTCGACTTCTTGGACTTCTGTGTTTCAGAGAATCCTGCGGGTTTTTATGGATCTGTGGCGGACCTTTTTAATGTGACGCAGTGGGGTTTTTTACACACAGAGTGACTGTGAAGTGTCATGGCGGCGTGTATTTATTGCACCCGGCAAAGGCTGAACGTCGATGGTACCATTTTACTGTTTATGTTGCTCCAGATTATTTTTAATTCCTTTCACCGAATTACCAGCGAAAAAACCAATCACAGATACACTGTAAGTACACCCACTAGATTCTTGTCATTCCAGTGGATCTCCAGCAACCATGGCAACCGTTCATGTAGGCCTACTTTACATCTTAATGCTTTCGTGTATACATTTATGATCCCAGCTGGGAACTCATCGGAAGGGTGAGAGGCATGAGACATGCATATTCATCAGGATCATTAATATCAAAATCGTTGAGACATTATAAACCACCTTCTGTACTTTGTTTGAGCCTTGCTTTATCTTGAGACGTGGAAATGAACCCAGGATCCAAGATCATGACAAAACCCAATATGAAGTTGTGGAGAAGGTTTCAAGACAAATCAAACGGACTAAAACTTCCATGTGAGGAATGCAACTCATTCGCACACATCAAGTGTGCAGGAACACCAAACCCTCTTCACCACGCTCGTGGCTTTGTCGTAAACGCTGTTCGCCTAGTGGAATCTGCCACGGCAGTGTTTTGAAGGACCATAAATCTGTGCAGTGTGATTGCTATGACCTTTGGATACATACCAACTGATTCGACATTGATGATCTTAGTTATGATTTATTGATAAACTCGTCATGTTCGTGCATGGGCTTGTCCTGAGTGTGATTATTTCAACTTCTCGGACTCATTCTTCAACAACTCAGGCCTTCCAACATCAAATTCATTTCATCCGTGTGATGCACGCTCAAAGGGAACTTTTCCAAATGGTATATTATACTGAAACTCGCCAGAATATAAAGAAAAAACCCATGTCAATTACTTCGCGAGCAAAGAAAAGAGAGAATTTCAAATGCGTCCTCATCAATTGCCAAAGCGTTAAAGGAAAGGCAACAGATGTCCAAGTTCTGGATGAAATTCACAAGCCAAATGTAATCTGCGGCTTGATCCATCAGTTGCAACGAGATCTTCCCTCCACGTTTTAGTGCGAAAAGATGGTGTGAGACTCACTTCTGGGGTAGGGGTTCTCCAAACTACCAACGGTAATCTTATAACAACGCAAAATGACAAATCCTGAAACCGACTTCGAATGCATCTGGACTGAAACTCGGATCAAAGGGAGAAAACCTGTAATTATGGGAAAATTTTTTACCGAGTTTGCGATGATCAGCAGGGAGAAAAGATTGATGAATTAAACATGGCATTATCAAAGCTTGACGACAAAATCAACACGCATGATGTTATCGTTACTGGCGATTTTAATCTTCCAACAATAAACTGAGACAATCATCAAATTGTGTCAAAAAGTGGTTTTAGTTCAATCGCAGCTGGTAAATTAGTATCCCATGTTGAAGAACATCGACTGTTCCAGCACGTGTAGCAATCCACCAGAATCCAAGGCAACTCACTTGATTAAAAAACTTATCAGGCGTCGATGGCATTGCACGTCATAGTACAGTTGTAAATGTAAACATCTCACCCAGATTAAAACATCGCCATAAAACGGAAAGTTTGTATTCTCAATAGGCCAACAAGACGGGGATTCAAGTATCGCTTCAGGATTTCAGAGAGGAATATATAAATGCAACCAATGGTCAGTCAGTCGATAAAAAATGGAACTTGACCAGTACCGAGATTACTGACATTAAGAACAAATTCATTCCTACTCGTCTAACTTCATCCAGAAGCTTACCTTGGTTTACACAAGAGCTGGAAAAACTCTGCGAAGGGAAAAAACGGCAATACACAAAAAGCAAAACAAATCCAGATTACACTTAGACTGGCTGCAATTTCGTGATACCCGGAAGTAAGTTCACAAGTGTTTAAAATCAGCACGCCTAGGTGACATCGGAGAATTCTTGAATCCAGCAATTACCGACAAACGTAAAGCTTTCTGGAATTTCACTTCAAGACTGCTTCAGGACAACCAAGGGATTGGCGATATCAACGGGAATGTCATCAGTGATGACAAGCAAAAAGCCGAGATTCTGAATGATCAGCTCGAAAGTGTGTTTACTCAGGAAACAAAGGAGTCGCAGACCAACTTCTGAAAATCAACCCATCAAAGTCTCAAGGCTCAGATGGGATACGCCCCTGATTTTTGAAGACTTTATAGCCCCCAAATGCGTCCAACAATGGCTGAAGTACATCTTAGGTTTGTGGACACGCTGAGACAAAGAATCAAGAATGACGACGCACGGAATGCGCAGGCTGGTGTGGTGTGTCCTGACGGACATTTCTTTGCTCGCTCAACTATACAGATAAAGCCTTGGCCTTGGGCCTGTTTGTTTCACTCGGATAAGTGGATTTCGATCTGCAGTGGTCCCAAAGCTGGTTCGCTCCATCTTTTAGGCTGGTTCTGGTGTCAATGAACCAACGGCGGATCACTGATCGCAATCCGGATTAGCACGAAACAAACACTCCTTTAGTGTCGAGTGTTCCCTGTACCTTTTAGTATTGGTTTCATTACAAAGATGTTTCTTAAACGACTCCTCTTCCGCAGATTGAAGACGACTTCACAAGCTCCAACGATGGATGGCTCGACGGGAGTACCAATGCAGGGTCAACCGAGCTACGGCCAGCCTCAACCAGGGTACGGCCAGCCTCAACCAGGGTACGGCCAGCCTCAACCTGGGTACGGTCAACCGCAGGCAGGATACGCTGGCCAACCACCTCAGGCCTACGGGCAACCCCAGCCGGGCTACGGTCAACCGCCTCCACCGGCAGGCTATCCTGGCGGTCAGCCAGTGAGTACAAGGGCAATGTAATGTCACGGGCACATGGAACAATTTTAAATGAGCAATTGACAACCAATTTTGCTTGTACTACATTTCCAGTCAGAAATATTTCGTTGTTTCCGAAGTTGACAATGACCGGTATAAAAACACTTTCCGAAATGCCTTTGAAGTTCCAAATGGTTGATTTTTTTCTCGAGAGGTAACCATAATCATTCGTCTAATTTGCCACGTTCGTTTTTTTTCTTCACAACCACAGGTCATGGCCCAGCCGGGCGTTCCTGGCGCGTTGCCAGGGCAACCAGCGCCGACGCAGTGGATGCCCGCACCAGAGAGGATCCCCGGATGTCCGCCCGGCCTTGAGTACCTGACACAGATTGACCAGCTCCTAGTTCACCAGCAGGTTGAGCTGTTTGAAGGTTCGCTCTACCATCTTGCATGGCCTGTTTTGTATTGAATGTCGTAATCATTTAAATTTAGGTCTTCCCGGCCATGCGCTCTCGGTTCGGGGTTTCGAACGTTTTCAGTCACGGTGCTAGAATCTTGTGGATTTTGACACGGAAAATTGAACCCGCACCGAAACCGAAAATTGCCTATTCACCGTTAGACACTCGTCGATGTGGACTTCAATCTAAAAAGCCTTCCTGTTGTGGCCAACGAAACTCGGAAGTACATGTATTTTGAAACTTGAACAGTTTGGTAAAGTTTTTTTCTTCACCATTGCGTATGTGTGGTTGTATTTTCAGTTTTCACCAACTGGGAAACATCTAACCGATATCAGGTCAAGAACAGTGTGGGTCAGCAGATCTACTTCGCTCATGAAGGTAAAATTTGCATACACAAATATAGTTTATCATAGTTACAGCATTCTTCTTTTTGTGTGTGGGGGTAGGCGTCTGTGGACTTTTATCTCTTAGAAGTCATATTTCATAAGCAAAATTTATTGCAAATGCATGAGCAAGGTCTTATTTTGGAACGGCTTTCAAACTTTTCTACCTTTCAATATTGGTTCAAATCTTGGTTGTCAAGAGGAACCGGATTTGACCCTAGTAACCTAGAATGGTATGAATGTATATTTCACATGCAGGCTTAGTTGAAACATGCTGGTTTGTTTGGTTTTTTTTTCTCGCGCTCAGAGTCGGATGTTTGCCAGAGACAGTGCTGTGGGCCACAGCGTGGCTTCACAATGCATATCACGGACAACATGCAGCAGGTAATTAGGTCCATGATGAGGCATGCTTTGCACTGCGCCCTCACGGGAAAGAAGTGCGTAACGGTTAAGCCTCTTGGATGGCAGATGGCATTGGTTATGTACCGGTTGACACATTAAAGTGCAAGTGATGACGTAGCGGCTGCGGCTACGGCTTCATTGTTTTGGTAGTTTATAGGTCATAGAAAGTGCTTAAATGGTGGACAAAATTACCATTTCGGATTGTTCGATCCGGAACGCCCTTATACGCTGGCACCGGATTAGCCAGGAGTCTCTATTTCAGATAGAATTGGTTGTGTCATTTTGATTGACCCTAAGGCATGCCTGCACACTTTTATTCCCTCACTCTTCAAAAAGTAATAGGTGGCGTCGTAAAAAATCCGCCTGTTAGGGCGGCAAATAGGCCCACATGAATAATTTTGAGCCGATCACGTGTCATCAACTCACGAAGGTACTTACGGACAATTGTTTCGGGTGTCATCTTCAGGAAGTCATCCGGGTCACCCGTGAGTTCAAATGCTGTGCCGGCTGCTGCTGGTGTGCCAACGTGGATTGCTGTGGTTACGAGGTTGCTGTGGAGGCGCCCGTGGGACAGGTCGTGGGATACGTAAGACAGGCGTAAGTCTTGACCCTGTATCCAAAGTCTTATGAACGTGTTGTAAGCCTACCTTTCAGGGAGTTTCATGTAGACGTGATGAATACGGATACAGACTAAGATTCAAGGACGGTGAATAGCAGGGCTGGATAATTGCACCGTGAGGTAAAGAACACGCGTTGTCTATGTGGAACTGCTTTTACGTTGTAGCTGGATGCAGACACACCGTGAAGTAGGTGCATAATCGCAAGTCCATCCGTTAGCAACATATAGCAAGTCAACAGGATAAATCGACAGTGCTGGAAGACACGAACAGTTGTCTTTATTCACGGTCAACATGCTTCCGACTTGACTTGAGACTAGACGATTTTGCATTTTGACTAATGATTGATTTATACGAAGACTTGTGAAAACTGTCACCATTTCACTTTACTATTTAAGTGGGCTCACGAAGATCATACCCTCACCAATTAAAGTGGCATAATTATTTTGTCTTAAAGTCAGAGTGGTTGGTCACCCCATTACGACATCCTCAACGCTAGCCGGGAGCCCGTGTTGAAGATCCGCGGCCCCTGCTGCATCTGCCAAGGTGCCTGCTGCACGTGGGACCAAAACTTCAATGTAAGAGTTTTCCTCTGAGAACTATTTAGTGGATTCCTGCTGATACCTTGCGCTCATCGGATACGTGTAATTTGGAGAGCACCCGATGCTTATGTCCCTGGATGATGCTTTTCATTGGTTCAATTTTAAATGCGATATAACAAAAGATTCGATTGGTCAATAAGGCTAGGTATTTCTGGACTGTACATGCTGAACCGTGAAGGCGCTATTTCAGCTACCTTTGAAATTGAGTGAACATACTCATCTTGACTGTCGTGATTGATTTATTTTTTTTGAAAACTTACTCAGGTCATGAGTCTTGATTTGGCCAACGAAGTTGGGAAAGTCAGCAAGCAATGGAGCGGATTCGTCAAGGAAATCTACACCAACGCGGACAACTTTGGCGTGTCCTGTAAGTTCACAAGCTGTTGTTATTCAAACAGACGGCACCCGTTTTGTGACTTGATGCGCTCTCCTCTATTTTCAAGACTGAAAAGTACAACAGATTGGGCCTCCAATTTGTTGTACGCCCGAGAAGAATGAGATTGAAAATTTAAAAAAGAAAACTGTGAAATCAGTGTAAGTTGTCTGTAACACAGTGTAAGTTGTCTATTGGCTGAGAGAAATTTAAATGGACAATGGTGCTCTCTTTTGCCGTTGCTTGGCGTTGCTCACAGCCGCTCAGAACTCTGTGATCAATGAAAAGGGGAAGTCACTTTCGTTCACAAACCCTTTCCACGTGGATTTTATTTTGGGTATTTTCAGTTCCGGCTGACTTGGACGTCAAGGTTAAGGCCACTCTGCTTGGGGCGGTCTTCTTGATTGTAAGTATACGCGCATTTGTTGAATTGTATCTTCCTGAATTTGTATGAGTTGACCAGAGCTACAGGAAAGTGCCATTCGGGTTCGTTTCTTTAAGGTTCCGTGGTTGTGGCCTCAGGCGAGTCACGTCACCCATTCTAGTTAACGAGCAGAAACTGGTACCCTGTATTACCTTGGCAGCAACCTTGCGGTGGACTGGTATCTCATCCCAGTCATGCAAAAATATCCTCGGTCTATTCATGTCAAACAACCAGAGATTACGGTTGAATGATGAATTATATTGACTCAATAAAGGCCCGTTTTACTACAATATTTTTTTCTAAAATATTAGCCTAAAGGCCTGCAGAATTCAGGCATATTTCTAGCCATCAAGTTCCATTGAAAGGAGTTCGTTTTACTGCTGCTTTAAAGAGTTTAATTCCCCCATCCGCTTTTCTACCTGATTCATTGATATTCTATCTGCACATGCACTTTACAGGACTTCATGTTCTTCGAGCAACCAAAGAACAACAACAATCACTAAGCGTTCCCGCCAGGGACGGCTGGAACGGAGGTCACAGGTCTGCGTCAGGCTGAAATTTCCGTAACTATGTATGTTATTTTGTGTCCATTTTGATCAACTTGTAATAATTTCCAGATAAAAATATGTGAATCAAGTTTTTACTTTTGCCCATACGGCTCAGGTGGTGGATATCTACATTTCAGATCGTCAGAAAATCGTTTGGTTATGGTTGTCCCGTATTGAATATGAAAACGTACTTACCGGTACATTATTTGATAGAACTTTTCGTGAAGGGCGACTTCAGAGCTCATTTCGTTTTGTATTAAGGTTAACATTTATCAGAACCAACCTTTTTTTTCTCAGTTTCAGTGTAAATGTAGTGTAAAAACAGTTTGGTGGGCGTCTAGGGTCTTTCATAATTAGTGGGGGGCTTTATCCAAGGCTGTCCCATGTATACCAAGAAGCTTCGTAGTGTTGGGGGACCAGACCTGTTACATGTATCTTAAAACGGAATGGTTTGTGGCTCGAGGGATCTGAATAGTTATCACGTAAAGCTACAACATAATTATTCGGAATATCAGGATGATACCTTTATTATCCTGACTTTGATATCGAGGGAAATAGTTCCATTTCCCCTAGTTTGGGACGATACAAGCTCACATCGTGTTGTATGTATATCAACCAATGTACCATAGTATCAAGTATTTTCTGCTATCTTTACAATGTATGGTGGTTTCATGTTTGCCAATTCTAATCCTTTTCATGTTGTACGTTTTATGAATGGACGATGTTTTACTCCATAAAATCATTTCGTAATTACCAAATCGCTACTCTAGACTCTTTGTTTTCATTTATAAAAGTACTTTAAAACTGACTATAGTATCAATCCTAGGAAAAAGTACTTATAAAAGTACTTTAAAACTTACTATAGTATCAATCCTAGAAAAAGTACTTATAAAAGTACTTTAAAACCTACTATAGTATCAATCCTAGAAAGAACCGACTGTGCCGCGATTTTCGTTCAATTTTGAAACGAACGAATAATCCAACCTATCAGACCCTGACAAAACGCCTTGTGTTTTTGCTTTGTATACAACGCCATATGTTGATTGAGAGACAGCGCCATAATGTAAAAGCCAAGTACTATTGTATCATATATAAAGAAAAACGTGTTGGAATTGCCGTATATCGTGGTCCAGTCAAGTTGTATTTTTTACGGGGTCTGCAAAATACCCCAAAGTATAGTATTTCCGAGAACTGATCGTGAAAGTCTATCTTTTGATTGTACTTTTCATTGCCTTTACGATTTCAGTTGTAGAAACGTTTGTAAGTTTGAACATTTTTCCTTCCATGTTTCATATGAGTCTGTGCAACTTTGTCAAGCCAAAGTGATATGTTTTTGAGTGAGAGTTACTCCAAATTCTAAATTTAAATCGACGATCCATGATTTTATTTAGGACTTTGTACATAGTAAATGGGTTGTAGATTGATCGATTGGCTGCTTTGGTATAAATTAATCTACCATGACAGATACTTTGGCTTTTAATGCTTTTTATAAGAACTTCGTTTTTCGCAATCGATCTGTACATAACTATTCTTTGCAGCTCAACTGTGTTCCCGTTTTAAAATAAGCAAAATCTGTAGTGGTTAATCTGATTCTGCAATAAAATAGCACAATAACCTGAATTGTGTACATGTCATTCGAATTTTATTCTATTTCTCACAAGGAGAAGGAATTTATTTGACTGAATGAAAGGGGATCAAACGTACGTGGCCGTCAAAATGTATTTTTTGGAGTGGCGCGTACGTGATTGTATCGAATGCATATTAACTCGCTTTTATCCTAAGAGTCACACTGGGTGTTAAACGATTCTGGGTAAAAATCACTCGAATTTTAGAATGAAATAGATTGAAAGGAACCCTTTCTATAATAACAAAAACAGGAGTGACACCATCCATCGATTCACGTGAGTACATTTTCGCTTACAGTCGGAAGAAAGTGAATTTTACAGTTCTAAGGTTTGCTCGCATCTGCCGGAGATTTCTCCACACGGCTCAGTCTGTCCCTCGCGCTGCTATATTTTGCTCCAGTCAGTTCGATAGCTATTGTACAGTTTACAGAGAACTGTAATAGTCCCAGGGGTACATATTTGTATAATATCTATCTTTTTTTTTTTGGTTCTTTGTGTCCGCGACATCAAACAAGTTTTGCTTTCTACTTAATTTAAAATTCGACAGTAAGGTTGGCCCAGAAAGGCCGACCTGTGTGGACTTTGGAGCATACTTATCAGTGTTTGATCCATACTCTTGCTTAATAATTCGATGGCAAACGATTTCTAGTTCATGTACTCCCTTGCAGGACGCTCATGCACATAGCAAAATGACGTAGTCGTGAGCCCGGGTTGCCATTGGTCGTGACCGCTGTGAGAGCGACGCTAGCCTATTAAATGTTAATGCACGCAGCGATATTTTCCCGGTTAGTGTGACTCACGGTATCACGCGACACAGCCGATCACTGAGCGAAAACAAGCTCGATTTTCGTTTCTAGCAGACATAGATTTGTTCCCTCCAGGAAACCCTTCCCTCCGTTTAATCTTGTGTTTGTGTGTCGTGGGTGGATATTCGGCATGGAGCAAGGCCCACCGCCTCAACCGCCTGAGCAGCCGGGAGCGTACGGCCAGCCAGGCGGCTACCCACCACCGGCTGCCGGAGCAGGCTACCCACCACCACCCGGTACCGGGGCAGGATACCCACCACCTGCTCCTGGTTGGAAGGGCTATCCACCGGCAGCGGGCTATCCAGCTGGACAAGTGCAACAGCAAATGCCGGTAAATCTCTCCCTTCTTATTTCTCACCATTTCTCCTCGTTTGTGATGTCTTTATTGTTATCAAGGCGTTGCTGAAATACTTCACGACGTGGGCAGCTGAAATTAGAGATCATACGGTTTGCTCCTATTCAATACCCTGCAGCCCTTGTGCAGTTTGATGCTTAAAATGCCCGCAGTTTCTTGGCAAGGAAATGGTAGAACCAATGTAAAATATTCACGACAGCGCGCTCCGGATATCTTAGATTCAAAGTCTAATAAACAAGTAGAATAGATTATTCGCCCCCCCCCCATTCGGCATCCAAACACGCAGGCGCAGACATGCACAGTCGTATCCTTATGACCTCCACACGCGCGTTATGCCCTTTTCAGGTTCACAGATACGCGCCGAGTTCGCCAACCAAGATGGGCGTAGAGGAGTAGATGTTGTTTTATCAATCAAACAATCGTGCCGTGTCAGGGTTCGATTAAAGCGTACGCCATTCGAATGTATTCAGACAGGGCACGGACGTATCCAACGAAACCGAATTTTGGACGCGATGCATATGTTTGAAGCTCGTCATTATGCGAAGTGACTGACACAGCTGCACACGTAGACCTGCTCACTAGCATTTTGCCATGGATGCAGTACATTGTGATTCGAAAAATTCTCCGGGCGTCTAACTTAAGGGTCCTCCTTCCACGTTCGTAGCCTGAGCGCTGTTTCCCAAAATTTGTATACCACCTGCGCGCATGAGGTCATAGGACGACAGATGGACTTCTTCCTCTGAACAGAAAAATGAAATCACTCTACAAAGTGGCGGTTGTGCTCCATTATGGAGGAGGCTATCGATTAATAATTTCAGCTGTGTTTTTCCCTTTTGGAAGGAAGTATGACAATTAATTCATACGTTACAAATAAAATCACATTATTGAAATATCAGTTTAAAAACAAAAGCAGAGATTGGAAACAGTGGAGGAAATTAAACAAAATAAGCTACAAATAAGTGATTTTGCGTGTCTGTGTTTTTACAAAACTTGTCAAACTGCCGATGAGAATAGGGCGATATAGGTTTGTTCACAGTGTGAATTCCAAGTGATAGACACAGACTATTATATCCAAAACATATTTTCCATCAAAATAAGATAAGTCCACAAGTAATAGCAAGGGTGGTTTCCTATACATTGATGAGCTGTCCGTTAGCATCATATACTTGCATCGCTGTGCATCTCGGATTTTCAGGCGCCATCGATTTCAAATGAAAGACTCTTCAAAACCTTTCTCAGGTTGTCTTAATTTTAATGCGACATTGAGTTGTTATTGGGTTACACTGACTGCGTCGGAGTAGAGACATGGATCACGATTACAGAAATCAATCTTAAGGAAACATGCAGTGAATATTCAGTGCAACTGGTTTTTAATGCATGATTTTATTCTGCGTGTCACAACAAGGGAAAAATCTAATATTTGTATTCATTGGAAGTGAAAAGAGGGAGGTACCTTTTCAATTCCAAGGAAAATACTTCCATTAACGTATTCTATCCAGTCTGATCAATAGACCTTATTGAAATAAATGGCTATAAACTGAGAAACTTGTCAGCAGGTACACAAGTTGACCTTTTATGTCGAAAATGGGTAGCGTTTGCTTACACCTATATTTAAGGTACACAGTGTGTAAGATGTACTCATGTTCATGGACGGTCAGTCTTGGATCCCTCTTTCAGATGGTGAGCGTGCAGCCAGGGTATGGCCAGCAACCGGCCGGGATGGGCCAACCGGCTCCGGCCCAGTGGATGCCGGCTCCCCCGCCTGTTAGCAACTGCCCGCCGGGTCTGGAGTACCTGTCGCAGATCGACCAGCTACTGGTGCATCAGCAAGTGGAATTGTTTGAAGGTAGGTGAAGAATCCACACTAATTGTTCACCGCATCCGATTAACATTTTCGCTGGTTTGCTCTTGCTGCTGTTGCACGCCCCGTTGAGATCATACTGAAAAAACTTCAACGGCGCTGGTGCAGTTATGTGCTCTGCTCGTGGCGTTGTAGTGTTGGTAAAAGCTGACCCGTATATACAGAGAGTTGTGGCATGAGGGTTTCAATTGTTGGAAACAAAATGGTGGATTATGTGTTTGTGCACGTGGTGGACAATTAGCACAGAATAGCTGCATGCTGTACCGGACACATACCAATCAGCCATTTTGGTTCCAAAGTCTGAAGCTGGCCCCATACTCTCTATAACAGCCCTGAGTAAAAGCTGATGGCTGAGACAATCAAGCTCTGCTTCCCAAGGCCCGCTCTTAGCTACTTTTGGGATACTAAACGGAAAACATACGCTTTCCTTTGAAACCTCAGTTATGGTCAACTGGGAAACTGCCAACCGTTACCAAGTCAAGAACAGCCTGGGCCAGCAGGTGTACTTTGCCCATGAAGGTAAGAACCAACAACCTCGTCTTGCAACACAAACAGCTAAAATGATGAATCCGCAATCAATCAGGGATAACTGAGCAGGTGTCTTCATGAAGTAGGCCATGAACTTATTTCTCTGTCAATCGTTATGGGAACCCTCACTAACTAGGTATTTGCACATCGTCCGGGTAAACTTTCTTTCTGTATTCTTGGGTCAGCTAGTGTATCATGGGGTCAAATATTTCCTTTGTTAGTTTGTTCCAGCTCGTTCTTCCTTGATTCTGAATCCTCTTTTAGTCGCACGTTAACAGAGCACTCTGCATTTTCAAACTGTCTATTATCAGACACATTATTTGGAAGAGACTTTTTACAGTAGTGTCTTTTCTGCTACATTAAAATTTACATTAGCAGCAGTATTTCCCACATGATGTCACGAACGTGTCTTCGTCGTGTATTTTTTAAAATTAATTCTACAACCCAGAGTCGGACGAGTTTCAGAGACAGTGTTGCGGAGCAAAGCGCGGTTTCACAATGCACATCACTGACAACAACAACACGGTAAGCCACCCACAACTTAGTCAGCCACTGCAATGACAGGGTATTTCCACTGCGGTAAGATGACGTAATTGCAATGTAAACTACGCCCACTTTACGGTAAGAAAATGGGACCATTGGAACTGGAGGAGATGCTAGGTTGGCTTACTCGGCCAAGCAAGTGTGTTCTCGGCGTAACTACCCATAAAATTCATATTTTTACCTGGATTGTACAGGAGGTGATGCGTGTCATCCGGGAATTTAAGTACTGTGGCGGGTGTTGCTGGTGCGCAAGCGCAGGCCCTTGCTCGATGGAGATCACCGTAGAAGCGCCCGTAGGCCACGTGGTCGGCCATGTCAAACAGACGTGAGTTTTAATTGCTAGGAATGTTGTCAATTAGTGGTATTTCCCATATGACTCAAAGAGTGGAGTCTACTGGAGTATTTTTCTGGGTTGGGGTATAAAAAATAAATCTTGAAATTGCAGATTATATGAGTACCATGTTCGATATTTTTATTTATTATTAATACACCTGATTTTTCCGATGCCAGGTGTTTCAAACGCGCATATAATAAGCGCATGTACGCATGTCAAACCTTTGTGTAAACATGTCGGGAAGAAGTAATGACCTGAATTGGTCAGAAAACAATGGGGCGGGACTTAATTGGTCGGTTTAATCCACTGATGGCAATATAATGAAGAATACCTAAATATCACGTATTGGTTTCGACTGGGTTCAGTTTATGTGATGTTGATCGCTACATTTCCGTAGGGCAAGCTTTATGGCGCCAGAGTTCGACATCCTGAATGAGAAAGAGGAATGCGTCCTGTTGATCCGGGGACCCGTGTGTATCTGCCAGGGTGCTCTCTGTACCGGAGATCAGGAATTCAAGGTACACCCAAGAATTTCCCCCTCTGTCGGAGTTAATCTTTTACTCGGTTTAAACGTGCCCACCGATTGTTCATCTAGCTCCGACCATGGGTTTTCAACCCGGTAGTTTAGGATTTCAAATGAGGAGGTTGGCATGTATTGACAGGTAGCTTTCGAAATGTTTTGCATTTCTCATGCAGTCCCCACGTGACCGGTCCACTATTATTTCCATTATTTTGAGCATGCGCACATTGCTCAAACGTGACGTAAGCAATTGTGGACCTTTCTGAAGGAATTGTTTTCCTCCACTAAGCGTCTTAACGTCTCCCGTTGCATTTTACACCAGGTACGTGCGTCAGTATAGGCCTACACCATCCGAGGTATTTTATCCCGATTTTGTGAAATAGACCTTTTCCCTTGTCTTAAAGCCCCCCCCCATACAAATTTCCAGTTATCTATACATCTGTCTTACTACGGAGACCGAAATTCCATCATGTTCAAATGCTGTCAGGTTCGTTTTTCTCCATATCAGATCATGAACAGAGATGAAACGCAGGAGGTGGGGAAAATCAGTAAGCAATGGTCAGGACTCGTCAAGGAGTACTTCACAAAGGCAGACAACTTTGGCATTTCGTGTGAGTAGGCTTTAGCATTAAGAGGTGGTTAATCGGTCCAAGCTGCGTCTGAACATACAACCTCCAGATTAACCGTTATTCCGCAGTATACTAATGCTATAAATTCGGGGTCCAAAAGTGTGACATTTTGTGTACCTGTTTCACCTGACCTGTGTAATTTGACATGGAAATATCACCTAAATTGACGTCAAACTATTTGTATTTGTTTGGCAGGTGATTTGCATTAATTCATCACTCTTGGAGATAAAAAAATGTGTTCTGAACTTACAAACTTACCTGTCAGATATGACAGGGACACGAAAAAACAGGACCCCTGATTTCTAGAATGACCCTTATGAGGATTACATGCTAATTTGGCTGAGTAAGAGGAAGAATTTGTCAGTAAACACCCACAGCTGATTGGATGGTAATGACCACCAAATCAAACCATGGAAGCCACAATACATTTTTTGCAAAGGAGGTATAAAATAGAAAAAAATATTTAGTATATTTTAGTTTTAGGGAATTGCAAATGAAGATGAACTTACTCGAACTGGCACATCTCCAATTTCAGTTCCCATGGATCTTGACATTGGGATGAAAGCAACGATGCTTGGAGCTGTCTTCCTCATTGTAAGTTGTATTTATCAGTCATTAGATTACTGGTGTTGCTATTCTTATATCTGTAAAAGCCTATATTATTCTATCGATGTTGGACGTGATTGATCGTTCTGAGCAATCTATTGACTCAGTTGTGGCATGATTATCTTTCTGCAATCAGCCGATCCTCTTTTCTTTGTAGTTGACGGCTGTGGATGACTGTTTTGAAAATGTAAAGTAAAGTCCCGGGTTCCAATGATCGACCAACAGCGAAGAACCTGTTCGACTGATCGCGCAGATCCGATCACTACAAGCAAATCATACCTGTAAATGTAGACCTACCTTATAGATGCTCACCTCTGGATGAAGATATTTTTTTAAATCATCAAACCAGTCGAGCTCTCGCATTTCTTGGATTACCATTTTACGCTGTCAATGTGTAAAGTTGCAGTGTTTCTTTCCACAGGACTTCATGTTTTTTGAGCAGCGGCAGCAACAGGACGACGATCATCATCACCTTTAAAAAGTGAGCCCTAAAGGGCGCCCCCAAGACCTGGGCCGGAGGAGGTGCTGCCCAACGCTGATTACTGCTAATCAGCGCCCGACGATCTTATGTTTTGCTTTTATTAGGATTTGAATTAGTCGTTACATTTAGTGCTTTCAACTAGATAAAAAAGTTTGCGATAAATGTCAAGAAAAAGACCTCGTAAATGTGCTAAACTTAATGCGCCATGAGAAAGCAGACAATGGTGATAGTAAGAACTGCAGACGCATGCGCCTGATGAAATGTATTGCATCACCATTTTGTTGTGTATATAATTCAGTCGGCAGTCTACATTTCGAGTTGCAAACGGTGAAACATCGACGAATGGGTCTGATGATGCAAACACAGAGAACTGTTAATGTAATCACAATTTTTGTCTGCGCAATGTACGTCTAGTATCCCAGATACCCTAAAAGGGAAAGCTATATTGATATACATGACGTCATACCTCAGGTACTACATCTTATGTGTTTGATTGTAAAACATTCCGCTGTAACTGCTTCCTAAAACAATGATGGATGAAATCTGCACTACGGGCCTTTCACAAGAGTGCGCCTCCAAGAGTTTGCAACGCGTTGACCGGTCACAGTGCGCAAAATCTGTCGACCCAATGCACATTTTGGAAAGGGTTGACAGATTTCGCGCCTTGTGATTGGTCGACGCGTTGCAAACTCTTGGGGGCGCGCTATTGTGGATCGCCCGTATTAATATGTCAGTTGCCTATAAATCATTGAAACTACAGTTGCACATTTAGCGTGCCTCGGATGGTATTCCACTCTCCTTTGCAGTTGAAGGGTGCTGTATTTGAATATGGGCAGCTTAAGTTTCTTGAATTTTAGGTTTTGGAAGCCTTTTTTCCCCCAGAATTGTGTTAAATAGTATCCCACTTCTAGAAAGATTATATATAAAAGGAATAAGTTTATCTTCAGTGTCAGATTTTTAGAGTACCTAATGGTTAATGCCCGAGGTACGTGTCATTCATGGGTAAGAATCTTCGCCCGAGGGAGAAGCCTCGAGGGCCCCATTCTTACCCACAAAAGTCTTATTACGATTCGCCTTGAGTAGAAGCACCCCCTCACCAGTTGAAAAGAGACATGTTGGTAGGGAGTTTCATTTTGTTGGAAGAAGCGACGCAACCGTAAAACGTGTACTTCATACTGCTTGAACTCGGGAAGTGCAATTCCGACCAAAGGAGCCTCCATTGCGAGGAAACGTGCGCCCTCTCTTGGTTCAGCTCGGGGCTAACGACTTCACCACCAGGGACTATATGCTAATTACCCCTATTTCCACCGCTCCATTATTCTGCACTGATAGAGCTCTTTGTTTTGTGAGGAATGCAAGGCTTTCGCTATAAGGCCATTCCTTGGTGCAAATGTTATAGTCGAGAACTTCTCAGGTGTGCAGTGCTGTTACGTAACAACAGATTCTGGACAGCGGTAGAATTTTTAGCCACACCCACGATCCCTTAATCATTTGGACATTGCACCTCGACATGGCGTGAGACAGCCATGGTGATTTGGTTTGCTGTTCAGAGACACTGACGACCATTACTCATTGGGCGTAAATTATATCATCAACGTGTTACATCCAATTAGAATAGAACCAGCCGATTCTCCAAGGCTCTGGGTCCTTTTTTGGCCGCTTGACTTCGCCCTGGAAGAAAAGACCGTTAGGTGACACGTGGAGTGATGGCAAGTGAATTAAGGTTGGTAATACACTCACCACTTTGTCCTCGGAGGTACATATGCAATCTTTCTTTGTTTTCTTTCACAAAATGCAGTACCGAACGCAGATATCAAAACTATCGGCTGAATCGCCCGTATTGCTTGGCCATCGAAGGTGGCTGTGATGCCAATAGGGGAAGACGCTGTTCATTTTACAAACTGAAAACCAAACAGTTGCTCTGATGAAACATTTTGGAGGGATACTCTTTGGCGCATTTACCATGTACATCCAATGGTTGTATTGAAAAACGTGCTTCATATAGACCCCGTAAAGTGTTAACAATAACGTATAAAGAACTATGATCGTATTCCCTTGTTCCAGAATGAAGGGTTTTGGGACTGTTTTCCTGCAGTTCCCGGGTATCGTGTTGAAGCGGGCATAATCGCTGAGTGTTACTGAGAACCTTGCCGTCGGTAACGTATTGCAGTTGAATGTGCGTCAACCGACCGTGTTTTCCTTGGGAAGGTTACGTCAGTGACTTGCTGATATGTACTTCAGTGAGAGTGAGTGCAGGCATGGAAGTGTGGCGCTGGGTTTTGCGAACGGAAGTCTTGTTACAAGTGACGGATGACGAGGCACTTTTGATGAAGTCACGATCCCCAGCTGATCCAGGCTCAGAGCCCCTCGGCAGTTATCCGTTTGTCACGCTTCCGTGCTTAGGGTACAGGGATATGTGACAGAAAAAAGTGTGACAATTTATTTCTTGTTATTTGTAAGCTTTGCCGTCAAAATTAGTTGAAAGAACTGATTTTGTTGTAATTCAAAGAGGGGGTGTAACCCAAACAATGGAACAGCCTGTATGCGGTTGGATCTGCAGGCTGACCAGCAACGCGAAACTAGTGCAGCGGCCCTTATCTCGCCGGCCTAAATGCCGGGAGTAGCTGTGCCTCGCTTGTTCAAATAATGCTGGAAGTTTCGCACCCACGGCAGAATGCCTTCCTCTTGATAGCCTATTTCAGATTGCAGGCGATACTTTTGGCCAGTCTGCCATAAATTGTCAGCTGACGTGTTTGATACTTGTGCATACTAGTTTGGCAGGTCATTTCATGAAGCGAGGCCGTTTCTGGGAGTCGTGGTAAGTAGGCAAATATCGCTGTGTACTCGTCGTGCGTGCCTCCAAATCGTGCACACGGCTGGGTTCTAAGTCCACCATGCGTGAACTTGAAGCGTAGTAAGGTGTACCATTCCTCCATGGGTATGGGTATTGCTGATCGGGAAGCCCACACCTGCAGCTGACGACGTCACAATCGTTGCCTTTCAAATACATGTAAATGTTAACCGCCCTTGTGCATGATTGATATAGGTTACCAGTGACATACTGGTAGTTGACTTTAAAACGTGGAAACAACCAACTTCGGGCTTGGTATCTCATTCTATTTAATTTTAGAGTTGTTTTAGTGTTATCAAAGCTTTTCCAGATATTGACGACCTGTGTGGAGACTCATGTCATCAGTAGGGAAAAGCTTCAGGCTGCCCACTGCGCAGTTGGGACCTGACACGGTGGCGATCGTCACTGGCGCTGCAGAAGGACTTGGCAAGGGATTCGCGGAATGCCTACTCAAGAAAGGCGCAAAGGTGAAAAGGGCAAACTTTGTAACGGATTTCCCGCTGTAATTACAAGTATCAATCTTACTGATGTCTGTCGAGATCCGAGTGGAAGTGTCGGAATCGGTGTCGACACTCGTTTTGTAGCTCAGGATGCTCTATGTATCGACACGGAACGGATTTTGGCCTCTTTCGAAGTAGGCCCGTAGTCGTGGCTACCGCTAGAAACTTTCACATTACATTGGTCTATGAGGAAATTATTATTAAGCCTGAAACTGTCGGGAAGCCCAACATACGTCAGGTAGGGACTGAAAAATTAATCCACATGTCGACCTGGTTACATAGAATTTATTAGAACCCGGATTTAGGAGTCGGGGAAAAGTACCACATATATAATACTCCCACCCGACATGAATTTCTAGTTCTTTAAGGTTGCGCAGACACTATTTTCGCTCACTGATTAGCTTTCAATTTAGTCCAGGTTTTCATGAGCCCTTTTTGAATTCTGATATTGATCCAACTATTAAACATTTAGTTGACAGGTACATTTTTTCAAACGAATGACCTGGACGTATACGCAAAGATGAGGGAAGGGTTATGTGAAAAAAATCAAACAACACTGAGGTTGCCTTTGACTCGAAGCAGGCACAAATTACCAGCTGTGGGTCATTCTTCTGGGTTTTGAAGGGTGTCTGCCTGTCGGATATCAATGAACCCAAAGGAAAGGAGACACTTCGGCAACTGGTTGCTGAGTTCGGACAAGATCGGGTTATGTTCGTCAAATGTGACGTCACCTCGGACTCGGACATGGAAGGTATTTATATTCTTCTTTTGGTATAATCTACACATAAGCCTACTAATGTTTGAACTTGGCAGCCGTGCTCATTATTAGAAAGGTGACGCCCAAATCGCCTGGGACGTCTAATCTTACCTTGAAGGCTGCTTGTACCTGCTTGGAGCTCTATAAATGCCACCATTTCCATGCTTTCTTTTAAACGCATAAAGTGTAACTTGCTCCTTACAGCTACATTCTCCAAGACGATCGAGAAATTCGGCCGCGTCAATGTAATGGTGAATAATGCTGGCCTGGCCAATGAAAGAGAGCCGGAAATTTGCTACAATGTCAATATTGTGAGTATTGGCTGGAGATATGCCGGAGTATGGAAGAGTGCGTGTATTTGTGCAGGCCTGTTCTGTGAAATCATACGCACCTAGTATATACGCTGTGTGTCCCAAACCGATCCATGTGTGTTTTGAGAGTGTTCCGGCTGACTGCTTGGCGTTGTCATGCCTTATCATGTTTTCCATTTCATTCTACGTAGATGGGCTTAACAAGAGGCACCTTCACTGCCATTAAATACATGAGCCCCGATAATGGCGGGAACGGAGGCAAGATCATCAACATTGCGTCTATGGCAGGTCAGTAAAACGCCCTCTCTCTCTTGCTCTGGTCACTCCCATGTTGTTGCTATGCGCGCAAGTGTGCATGTCCTACAGAGCTCCTGCGCGTCGGTCTGCCGTTCTTAAGGGCACTGAGAGAGGTTAATTAGTTCCCTTTCACAATGAGAGCTCAAAGAAAGTAAGATTCGCGTCGCAAAGAAATCAGCCCAGCGCTAAACACCACCTTCCCTGTTAGGATGTATTCTAAATACCCTCGCTCTAATCTGTTTTTAATTTGGCGGTTAGTTTTCGTATAATCACTGAGAAAAAATTCAACGTCAGAGGCACATGCTATGGCAGGTTTTGGTGGCAGTTGGTAAAGGTGGTGGTGCAGTTTTAATTGGTTTGGTGCCTACATTTGCGCGTACAGCTACACTTGAACCCTATCACTGACTTGGGGAATAGACTTTTGTTGGTGTTCCCACCTGATTTGTTTTTGCCCTGTGTTTGTTTCATTCACCGGTAGGTCTTTGGCCCGCTTATTTTATGCCGGTTTATTCCGCATCGAAACACGCCGTCATAGGATTCACCAAATCTCTTGCGGTAAGCCAAGTTAAAATGTACATTATACAATATCGTGTTTCTGAAGCTAGAAAATGACTGCAAGCTGTTGATTTTTTGCTAATAATCCCTTGCTGTGTAAAACCCGAAAAGAGCCAGTTTTTTCGCACCATTTCACGACCGGAAGAGGGTGGAGCCCGCACCCGTGGTTTTGTTGTGATTTGAAGTTCATGGCCACACGCGTGTTGGCCCACGCGCGTCAAGCAAGTCAGATAAAAAAGTACATGCATCATGCAAATTTGTTGCCTGCTGTGTAGGGATATGTGATGATTGTACACCCGAGGGGCAACAATTGTTTTGTTACACCGTGGTCATGGACTTTTACGAACACTGGCAAGAAGTACATGTTACTGGCTCCCAATGCATTTAACAGCAGATATCTTTACTGTCGAAATGGTTAGTGGAGCAAATTCAGCTTACTTAAATGATTGGCGGGGAGATGCCATCTTCCGTCTTGACACTGCTATCAAATTGTGTCGTTTGTTTTTGACAAAATTATCACGTGGTCGGTTCTTAATCAATGAAAATTGAATAAGCCTGCAGGCTATTACGGATGTGTAACCATTTTCACCGGCTTGGCTCTGTAAAAAAAAACCTGACCGCTGTGTAAGAATATAATGTCCGATTTTCACAAAGTTAGTGTCAAAATGACCGGAAGATGTCACTTAAAAAAACCCAGAAGGTTCGGCGCCTGAAACTGTGCCACATTGGAGAAAAATGTCGGGGGTGGACTCCGCCCCCACCCTGGTAGGGTTCATACTATCATGGTGCCTTTCTGATCTTTTGAAGTCCTATGTGTGTGTTTAATTGGAACCTGCAGGCCGATCCTCAATTCGCCTCAAAAGGCATAACCTTTAGCATCTTGTGCCCCGGCTTCGTTAACACGCGTATCCAGGAGAAAGCACGCCCCCAAGAGTCGGACTTAAGGAAGATGATGAAGCTCCAAGCGAGACTTGGCGTAATAGAGTGAGTATATTTCCAAAAAGGAACCAAACTCGTTGCGGCTGTATTGGTCTTTTCAAAAGGCATTTGTGCAACCTCTTTACACCCCTTCCTCAATGCTGGGAATAAAAAAAATCGGTAGTTTTTGAATTGATGGCTAAACCCAGCAATGCTTCCCTCAAGAAGGTGTGGTTCCGTTTTCCGCCCTGAGTAGAGGCACCTCCTCATCGGTTGAAAAGAGCCATGCTGGTTGGGAGTGTACATTTCGTTGGTAGCGATGCGACTGCAATGCTTGCGTCATTTTGTTCGTGAACCAGCGATGCGCAGTTACTATAAAAAAAACCTCCGTTGCTAGGAATATTGCGCCCTCTCTTGGTCAAGCGTGGGGCCCGTACACCTTGCACCTCAGTCGGGCTATACCGGTACATGACAATTTCGTCCTTATGAGACTACTACTGTTGTTGACCAGTTAAAGACAATGCACAATCTACGGGGTTTTTAATATTAAAAATCACCCCACCGTAAACACGTCGATCCTTGGAATTGAGTACCAATGCGTGATTTATTTCCACAAATTATGTACTTCGCAGGATCAGTCAGGTTCAGGATGCCTTTTTGCAACTCCTTCTGGACGAATCGTGGTCTGGGAAAGTCATGCTCGTCTCTAAACAGGATGGCATAAAAAGTGCCTTGTGATAGTCCGCAGACACGTACAGCAAACCTACAATGAGTCTACGAATTTCGATTGGCCAGTCTCCTGGCTTTAGCGAAAACATTGCTTAAGGTATTATGTGTTCTGAGCAATAATTAGATAGTAATAAAGTCTCAAAAGTATACTTTGCACGGGACATTGGTTGGGAGCTTAGCTGTTTTGCTGAGCAATTATACTTGGTGCTTTTTATGTATAAAAAAACTGGAAATCACTGTGTGAGATGTAATCTTAAAATGTCGCCCATCAAAGATTTCGAGTTTCTCTCGCCCTGACCTCATGATGACATTATTACTGGGTGCCAGATATGTAAGTAGCTGTTGTCATTTTGAATACTTGGAAAAGAATAAACATTGACCGGGAATGACCTTGTCTCGTTTTCGGAATTCAATACTAGTTTCTTCGTTTCCATTGTATGTGGAATATTGTAAATTCATCGGACCATAATTTCTGATGGTTGCTAATGTGAAAATTGGTGAAACTTTTGAACTTTATCTCCACTGTCTTAGGCTTCGGCAAAGTACATATGTAAATTTCTGCAAAGGGTTGGAAGATACTTGATAAATTGATGCATAACATTGTTTACAACTGCGCAAAACAAAAACACTCGCGAAAACGAACAAGCACCCCAGCCTCGATCCCAACAGAACATGCCCATATTTCCTTTGTTTTCACGCACTGCAAATTAGTGTGTAGAGTGCAATGTTTAAATCGGTTTCGTTTGAACCAAAGGCCTTCACAATTTCAACCGGATGTTAAAATTTCAAAATAAAGTGATCGATTCTATTCCACTTCACCCCCAGTGAAATGAAACATTATATCCATCAATCATGCAATTATAAATATTGTACTTATAAACATTTTATACACAGAATCTTTTTTGTTAAGTACTGTTGATGTTTTTTCTTTGTCGGTCGAAAATTCCTATTCAGTCAAAATCCGAAGTTTAAAGATTTATGAAAGAAGCTAATCAAGAATCAAACTTTTAAGAGCATTAAGTAATTGGAGATCATTAATATTGTGATATTTAACCGTTGCAGAAGCATAGAGGGAAATCCTGATGAGTGTCAAATACTCACAAGAGCACCCCAGTGTGTTCTGGTACCCCCAATTTGCTCTCCTTCAATTTGAAACCGTGCAGGTATTTACCCTTATGCAATCATGCCTGTCTACTCGGCTACCAAATGTGCCGTCCTAGGGCTCACCAGATCCCTCGTGGTAAGTCACTGGCACCAGACTTGAACGAAGTGTTTCTTACATGTTTAAAACATAGGGGTCTAATGACACCGATAAAATGGCCGGGTAGGAGGCGATGTCATGCGACACGAACACAGCTGTATGACCGTGTTCCGTCGACTCATCTTAATTTTCGTTCGTGGCCGGGTAGGAGGCGATGTCATGCGACACAAACACAGCTGTATGACCGTGTTCCGTCGACTCATCTTAATTTTCGTTCATGGCGATTACCATTAGCCTGATCCGCGTACGGAGGCTAAGGGGATAACTTTTGGCGCCTTATACCCGGGCTTTGTGGATACCAGACTCTATGAGTCACAAGAGCACGCAGCAAAATACGGCATGATGGAGTAAGTGTAAAATTTACACTACACTGCAAGAACCTTAGGTGCTAAGCTTACACTGTGCAATCGTTGGTGCCTAAATTTTCAAAATATGTGTACACGTATTAGGTTTTGCTTAGTTATATCTAAGTTATTTAATTCACTTTATGCCCATTGCACTCCTAGTCTGGCTCCCTTCCCTCCCAATGCCTTTATTTTATTGATCACTCGGTTCACAGCGTCTCTGGGGTACGTGAAGCCTTCCTGCAGCTCGTCCTCGATGAGTTCTGGCGCGGCAAAGTCACGGGAGTCGACAAGAGCAGAGGCATATTCGATGCGTTGGTCATGAGGCTGTAGAGAATTTGTCTCAGATAGATCTGCACGCATCTGGCAACTCGCTGGCACCTCTCAAATTGAGAGAAGGCTACGTTCATATTCATGAATTGATTCAAATAAAATGCTATATCTCACGTGCTTCTAGGATGTATGAGCATTTTGTTGTAAAATATTGGCTAAGGTATTGAATGGAATCTCTCATTGCCATTAAATAGTTGCTAATAGACCGGTCTGGTAATCCCTGCCCACTGCGCATGTTGGCACTTAACACGTGTTCTTTTGCAGTCCCACACCGCGTTTCAGCCTGGCGTAAGCATCATACGCGCATGCACGCATGTCGGACATTAGGCCCTAACCATGATTGTGATTGGTCGAATCAGTCGCGCTGGGCTTCATGTATCGGTCTGCTTACTGAAACTAACCGTGGCATATTTAGTGCATAATGGAACGATAGTCTTGGCTTCCTGGAGGGTATTGTTGTATAAGCAGCTTTTAAAGCTTTCTATAGAACTGTTGGCGCCTTTAGAATTGTGTTAAATGTAATACCACTTCATTGGGTATTTTACAAAAGTTGACGTTAAGCACATACTTAATCTTTAACGTCGGCATTTTTGGGCTACACACACTTAATCTAACTTTTTTTCACAGAGAGTTTTGCTCTTTGTGGATTTCGTTGACTGATTTATTTAAAGGGTCCCTGCAATGAATTTCTCTTACACGAACTTGCTGCACAACTTTATATTCTTCATCAATGTGAGAAAATATTTGACACCCCTTTTAGGTTCAATGTACTGAAAGGGTGCCTTCATATTGTCCTCGGTTTTCTGGACAACTGAGGGCGCTGTTGGTGTAACGCCAATCAGGAATGACACTGTTCTGTTGAGGTATTTATGTTTTCAAACTGAAAACTAAAAACATTTTCAAGAAAAGGATGTTTAAGAATGAATGACAAATGAAAAAACATTCTGGGCAGCAAATGTCAAAAATACCAACACGTTTTGGGTATAAATTAATATAAACCTTGAGACTGTCTCCCAGGAGTGACTTCACAATTTTGCTCGTGAATATGGAAAGTTGCGATAGTTTGAAACCCGTGTGACTTTGCACCAACACAGCGCGCTCAACACGCTCTCGCCGTTCGCAATTGACCGTGGAACAATCTGTTGTTCCCGCTTCAGTGAACGCTGAGATGAAGAATTGGGACGCACTTTGCTTACAATGGCAGCACCTGAAGCCTTTATGATCGTAACCCGAGTTCCTCTTTGTGGCTAGAACACCGCAGGCGATGGTGTATAGATTACTTGGCTGGCAAGTCTTATGTTCAAGGGCAAAGTACATTATGCAAATGTCGACTGAAGTGAAATCAAACAGTCGCTATCGACAGTTTGTGCGGCAGACTGCGCCCCTTTTACCCTTTTACCCACTTTTACCGCGTCCATAACATAACCATCAGCCCTTGTACGTACATGTTGAACGAACAACCTGTCTTCACATTTGACTCATTTAAAAACTACAAACCTAGGGCTTGGTATCTCATTCGATTGAGCCTTTGATCACGCTTTCTTTTGGTCAGATCTTCAATATTTACGCACTGTGTATTTGTTTCAAAGTTCCTGATCGGTCATGTCGTCGGTACCAGGGGAAAACTTCCAGCTCTCCGAGGCGCAGTTGGGGCCTGGCACGGTAGCGATCGTCACTGGCGCTGCCGAAGGACTTGGCAAGGGATTCGTGGAATGCCTACTCAAGAAAGGCGCAAAGGTGAAGATGTTAACTTTGTAACGAATTTCCTGCTTTTCTTTTCAAGTAAAATATCCTGTTTTAATTCCATGTGTCAAGATTTCAGTTTGTAATGTAAATACCGAAAGAGGAATGAAAACTCTAAAATTAGTCATTAATAGAAGTAAATCGGCGGCCAAAAGTTCAAATAATTTGATATACTCAAAAAAGTCACCTGAGTTGTACCAGAGCATGACTACATTTGTATTTCTGTATGGTATAGCTGACGAAGAGAGTTATGACGGTGTGATTATAAGAGGTTTTCGCTGTACCTTTGATGGGGGGAAAGTACAGAAAAACCTATAGTTATCCTGCAGGTCTCCACTCATCCAATTAAATCACCTGATATAAATTTGCAAACATTTGTGAATTCATACTTGCAGATAGACGGAGGTTTGTCCGACCATTAAATTCTGGTCCAACCCTTTCATTTTAATTCAAGAATTCAACGATATATACAATTGATCAAGGCTGTGTTCACAGTCTTTCTGTGATTTCTGTTTCTGTGATTGGAAGTTGTTAGTGATTAATTTTCTTTTGCTTTCTTTTTGTCCTTCTTTCTCAACCTTTTTATATCGTGGATTTTGAAGGTTTCTATCACTGTTTTTAGCACACTGAGTACAGAATTTTGGGATTTTTAGTCATTAACATCTTCACATTTGATTTAATTTTTCTGATCTTGATTTTCTGTCGAATTAATACTTAAACATACAAATTTATCTTTAAAAGTACGAAAAGTTTAAAACGAACTACACGTAAATTATAATTCAAACCCCCATTCCTAAAATGTCAGAAAATATGCTGGTTTGATGCTGCTTGATTAAATTCAATTTTGAAATTATTCGAAGATGCGTTATATATTAGCTTGGATTTTTCTCTTCCGTTGACTTTTTAAAAATTCAGATACATATTTATTTTTCCCCCAACTACAACTACAATGGCGAGACAGTCACAGAATTTCTCAATAAAAATTGATTTTATTCGCACCTCCAAATAGCTGTTCTTCCTCGTCAACACAGGTTTTCAAAAATGAAACGCACAACAGCAACGATTCGAAAAAGAGACGTGTTAGGTCACATTACCAAGAATTTTACATTCTTGCTTTCTAAGTTTGTTCCCCCTCGTACCCAAACCATTAAATAATTTGAATACATCTGCAAATGCATATCTGGCAGGGAAATAATAATTAAATTCACCCTGCTGACACCAGGGCTTGGCATGTACATACATGTACAAGTTTACCCAGAGACAGGGAGACGAGCAACGGTCCACGGGAGAGATTTGTTTAACCCGACCTTGTGACATAAATCGGGTTAACTTGTTGAACCATGACCGTCACTGGGCAGGGCTTAGGGATAGACATGAAAATCCCAATCACACCTTGATGGCAGGGATATAGACTTACTTAGCCCGACTGTGCCTAATTGGTGACAGAGACAGACTTGTTGAACCCGACCGTGCATTGATGACAGGGATATAGACTGGCCGTTTAACCAGACCATGACCAGACCTTGCCTTGGTGTGAGAAAACGCGACGACTTGTCTAACTCAGGCTTTGACAAAAGGTATAGACTTGTACTATACGATCTTGCCTTGACATGACAGCAGGAATAGATTTGCTTATCTACCATGATTACCTATTACCCTTGAAGAGCCGGGTTATTTTGGCCCATCCAATTACAGCCGGTGGGCGGATTCCGCCCCCCCCCCGAACTCCGCAAACGGTTTTGTTACGGTTATTGTGACCCGCTGCAAAGAAGGCCCTTAAGTCATGCTACGCCGCCTCTGTATGTAACCGACCATTCCAAACATCTGCCAGAGATCAATTCTAAATTTTACAGTATCTCAGGAATAGATTGTACAGCGGAGATCAAAATTGCACAAATTTAATCCTTATTAAAATGCTGTGGGCATCACTCCAAATCAATTCGTCACACATAAGCGCAAGGGCCACTGTTGCAGAGCCAGTCGCATTTGAAGTTCAAGGTTACGTGACGTGTACAAACGTAACCCGCGTACATTAAGCACCACCGTGAAAAAAACTTAACAGCCTGGGGAAAATGCGCATTGCTCAAGAACGGTACGTTTGTTGATTGTCACAAAAATGGTGTCAAAGTGCCTCCGAGGAGCTATTCTAAAAACTCCTGAAGGCTCAGCTCCTGAAAATACAGGCCTACGCTGCAGCGATATCAGAAAAAAAAAGTCGGGGGTGGGGGCTTCCCGCCCCCAGCTTCGAAGGTAAAACCAGTCGACCTAGAAGACTGTCTGCAAGTATTGTTTTACTCGAAACATGAAAGGCCCAGCCTTGACCCAAAATTGCTTGCCCTCGAAATAATTTGTTTAAAACGGTTATTCCGAGAACCTATATGATGATTAGCGCCCTCTATAGGAAGATATTGGCATACAGATCCGTCACACGCGCCGCACCAAAACTTCCGTGCACAGTGCGATTTGCAATGGCAGGACTGGTGTCGCCGGTAAACGCATCTACAGGATACAGAAAGTTAACATGATTGAGATGATAGGAGTCTCCTTTCGTGGTTTGCTTTAATGTTTGCAGTTCTGTGTACCCCTTTCAAATAGGCTTACACCTACGAAAGTAGCCTGTGGCCATGGAGTAGGTCAGGAACGTACCACGTACTGGTGCCTAACTTTACACTTCGTATACAATATTTATACTATCGAAACTTACTTCAGTTCTGGTCTCGAGTTTCCACAAGCCCTTTGTTGAATTGGCTAATAATCTACATCAATCCAATAGGTTTTTTAAAGTTTCCAAACAGTAACATACAACGTACACGAAGGGGTAAGGGGGGTTACAAGTGAAAACATCAAAGAATACTATTAAAGATTGCCTTAACTCGAAGGTGTTTATCTTTGAAGGGTGTTTGCTTGGTGGATATCAATGACCGCAAAGGAGAGGAGACGCTTCGGGAATTGGCGGCCAAGTTCGGAGAAGATCGGGTCATGTTCGTTAAAGGTGACGTCACCTCGGACTCTGACGTGGAAGGTACAATGGAATTCAGGTGTTAAACCGCATATGGGTCTATTTTGTACTTTAATTCGAATATAATTGCGCATAATGTTCATTATGCTAGAAAGGTAACGCTAGGTTACCATTCTAAGGTCACGCCTTCCCTAAGGAAATCAGTTTCTTATCCCTGACTGGGTATGCATGCTCACAGCATTGGACTTACCACAGCTTCCATTATTTCCCTTTAGAGCATTAAGTTTAATTTATTCCTTTGCAGCTGCATTCTCCAAGACGATCGAGAAATTCGGCCACGTCAATGTGATGGTGAATAATGCTGGCCTGGTCAATGAAAGACAGCCGGAAATTTGCTACAGTGTCAATACTGTGAGTATGTTTGACTTCGGGTATGCCCCAGTATTGAAGGATGCGTGTATTTCGTGTATTCTGTGCAGTTCCAATCTTGCGAATCGCCTAATGTGTGTCCAGATGCCGTTACTTTCATCGAATGTGTTTTGATGGCCAGTTTAGTGAATGTCTTTTAAATATTCTCTTTCTATATAGGTGGGATCAACAAGAGGCACCTACACGGCCATCAAGTACATGAACCCAGCAAACGGCGGGAACGGAGGCAAAATCATCAACATAGCGTCTGAGGCAGGTCAGTGATGAAACGCCCTCTCTCGCCTGCTCTTATCCCTCGCGCGTCGCCATGATGTGTCACTCTCGTGACTATATACTGTATTTGCACAAAACGCAAAACCAAACCAATCTGGCCTCTGTAAGAGCGTCTCCACTCCGGTTCGTTCATCCCCGTTGTTCTTAAGTATAGCGGGACAGACTGATTTCCAAGTTCACGTAATTTTGTGGGGCAGTTATGAGGGCGTGGCTATAAGCATGGTGGGTTGCTTGATCAACGCAGGTACACAGTTCAGTCTGCACGTGGTCACCTCGTGGTCACCCCCATCAAATTCTATCCAGTGAAGTCTTAAAGCAGCTAGGTAATGCATCTTACAGAACTAGCCCATCCGAATGATAGACACCACCTACCCTTTCTTCGTTTCCAGTTTAGGGTCCGGGTTCATGACGGCTCGTATTGAGACCCGTAGATCCGAACGCACAGACCTGTCAACTTGACCCTGGAATTGATTTGTGTTTGACCTTTCTGTCATCTGTATAGCGACACGCAAGAAGTACCACTGACTACAAGAGAAGGCCTCTGCTGATGTTTCTGCCTTTCTGCTTTATAGGTTTCGTTCTTGTTTTCTCCCTCGTTAGGTCTGATGCCCATTTCTCATATACCAGTTTATTGCGCTTCAAAATTAGCCGTCGTGGGATTCACCAAGTCCCTAGCAGTAAGTCAAATTGGAATACCCAACATGGTACTCCTCATGGAAATGTAACGTCCTTTTAAAGAACTACTTGAAGTGCTATAGAAATGGCTACGGAGTACAGGTAGAGTTGTTTTATTTAACAGTAAACCCCTTAGCAGAGTGAGAAATTCAGAGGAAATGGGAAGATTCCGGACCTCAACAGTTAAAGCCGTCTACCATTCAACCAGCAATATTATTACTTCGATCAGTGACCATTTTCTTGACACTGCTCGATTTTGGTTGGTAACCCATGCATGAAATGCATCGTGGGTGCCAGATAAAATCCATCGGTGGTGTACGACTGGTCGCTGATCGAACATGGCCAGTTACTTTGGTCGGGTATCCGGCTGGTTCCGTATCATGCGCAGTGGCAATTAGGTTCGAATCTAGCGTGTACACTCAATGCACTACCAAAAAAAATGCTTCTTAGACAGTTCCACGTACTTTTGTTACTCGCAGGCCGATCCTCAATTCGCTGAGCAAGGCATAACTTTTGGCGTCTTGTGCCCCGGCCTTGCCAACACGCATATCCTAGAGAAAGCCCTGTATCGCGACCAAGAGTCAGGCGTGAAGCAGGCGAGAGAGCTCAAGGCGACATTTGGCGTCATGGAGTGAGTATCTTGTCACAGAGAAACTGAACCCGTAGCGGATGTCTTTGACTGTTCTCAAGAGTGCGGCCGTCTGTAACCCACCCCACCACTTACCCAAAAGTTGGAAAAGACAACAAAGAAACGTCGTATGATTTGGAAGCGATGGCCTAACCTAATGATTATCCCTCTCCAGAAGGCGTGGCGCCCAAAATACCCCTTGCACCTTTGCCATGATATACAAGACCAATGGTCAGACCAATGGTCTACCTCGTCCTCATGAGACTGCAATTGTTGACCGTAAACAATATACAACCTGCGGGGTTCTAGTATGTTAGAGGTTACCACACCTTGAACATTTCAACTTTTGAAATTTGGAATATGCCCTAGTGATTATTTCCATATATTGTATCTTTTTCGTAGGATCAGTGAGGTGCAGGACGCCTTCTTGCGACTGCTTCTGGACGACTCGTGGTCTGGAAAAGCCATGCTTGCCACCAAACGGGAGGGTATAAAAAGTGTCTAGTAATAGTCCGAAGGGAGTAGGCATCGAGCCCACAAACAGCCTACGAATATCAGTTGGTCAGTCTCCTCGAGCGCAGAACAATTCGTAACAATTTTCGTGTGTCCCAAGTAATAGCTTAGTCTCAAGCAGTACACTTTGTATGGCACTTTGACTAATAACCTAGCTGTTTCTGCTAAGCAATTATTTTTTGTATGCCCAGTAGGTCTAGATATCAGATATCTGAAGATTGACGTATGAAGAGTTTAATGTTTAGTTCACATACAGAGTAAAGGAACAAGTTACCTCTTGCTCAAACCCGTCGTTAGTAACTTCAGTCTACACTGTGACAATTTTACTGTAAACGTTTACAAGAATTGCATAAAACGAATAATGATTATGACACATTCATGCGTACGAAGTTATCCACTCCATACGGCTCTACCTCACAGAATAGAACATTCTATCCGTCATAATGCGCAATATTAACACTGCAATTGTAAAGCATTCATCATTTGTAGAGTTTTAGAATTGGTTCGTTTTATAGTGTGGTTAATGTCTTATTTTTTATGGTTCAAAGGTTTCTTTGCAGTCCAAACCCAAACTTTGAGTATTATAGAAACAAGTCGAAAATAAAACTTACAAGAACATTGCAATTGGGAATTCATACCTAGTGAATTAGATAATGATAAAACTACCGTGGAAAATGCTTACGTAATGAAGCCCCCAATGTAATGTGGTGTAAACCATCGGATTGAATTTGCAAGACTTGGCAATTCCAAGACTTTGGTAAGGCTCCCATCCCTAGAAAAGGATCGCTAGCACGGATTTACGCCACTGAAAACGGGACAAGACTCAAACCCGTACACGCCCGTGAATCATCTTAATCACAGGATGGCGGCAAAGGAGGAGAGATGACATCATGGCGTCTGCCATAGCTCATAGTTTTCTTACGAACTACTCAAATCTCATTTAGGGTGCCTTCGCACGGTGTCTCCTCTTAAATTAATACGGGTAGGATGCGTGTATCGAGCCTGCGCACTTGTCATTTACGGGCACAGGTATATTTACATACACCTGTGCGGAATAGCCTTTATACTCAAGGGTCATTGCACCATTTGGGTTCCAAAAGATTGATATTATTGCATTCCTGTGGCTTCAAATTAGAGGGCCCTCGTGGTTAAAAGTTGCCTTTGCATAAACTTGAACAAAGCAGTTGTTACATTTAAAAACCAGATAAACGGAGCGGCCCAATACCGCTGATGCCGGACAGTAAGTATTGTCACGTGACACGAACACAGTAGCAGTGTTTCGTCGATTCATTGTAAAAAAAAAATGCCTGTGTCTGGCAACTACCTTTCGTATCAGGCTGGTCCACGTTTGAAGGGGAAGGGGATAACTTTTGTGCCCAGGTTTTGTGGATACCAGACTCGATGACAAATGAGGTCTCCGATATATGGAGGAAGATCAGAAGAGTCACAGGATCAGGAGGCAAAATACGGCATGATGAAGTAAGTGTAAAATTTACACTACACTGCAAGAACCTTAGGTGCTTATCTAACACTGTGCAATCATTGGTGCCTAAAGATTCGAAATATGCATTTTGAATATTGCTGAGTGCAAGTAACTAAGGCATGTGGCATGAGAAGAAATTCCGAGATAATACCATGCGAAATGCGATTTTTGGCTTTCTCCAATTGCACACAGGGTCATTTCGATACTTGCTAGCAGAAGGCAAGGAAACCTGGGCATGCGCACGACTCCTGAACCAGCGAACCTATCATATCCCCCTAAGGAATTACGGCTACAAATAGGCTTAACATTTAAGAATGGTTAAACTGGGACTATGCTTCAGTCACGGGTATTAAGGTCAAGGAGAAACGACAAGAAAGTGGAGATTCTTTGACTCGAATCTCACCTATTGAGTTGTGTCTCCGACTGAAACCAGTCCCTTCCTCCACTATTGTCCATATTGCACAAGAGAACAAAACATCTTTGCCAGTGATTAGAGCCATGGGATTGATTCCATTATTTGTCCAGCGTTGGCTGGACATCTGGATATATATGCACCTTTGCATGTACATAAGAGCTTTAGCCCCAGTCCAGGCCGTCAATTGAGTAACTTATCGGCTGGGTGCATTTCTATTTTTATTCACATGCATGCACAGTGCCTACCTACGAAATCACACACTGAGACATGCAGTTGGCACCATCAGTGGACCGTATAGGGTGCACACACGGCCGTCCTTTCCTCACGAGTCCAAATAGATGTGTTCTATGTTTAGGTCAGCTGCTGAAATGTGCTAAATTCATATTATCATGCTATCGATATGACTGTGCGGAGTTAGAGCCTTCCACAACACCAACAAGCAAGTTTATCGAGAGGAGCGGTTACTTTGGGATCCACAGTTCACTGTCTCTTCAGATGAAGACCACGTTTACAGTCTTGGAAATGCATCCTTACTCATCGGAAATCCCTCGGTCACCGTTGGAGATTATTTCGTTTGGAAAATACACAGGTAAGTTTCTAAACGATTAATCTGTTCTGGAATGTACACATGAATTATCGTCAAGGCCATTTTTAAAAATTGCTTAATAACAGAGGAAGAGTAAAATTGCGGTTTATTGATTAAATGCGAAGCTAAAAAGAAAAACACGAAGAAAAATAACAAGTACCTAATATAAACGTTATAATTAACATTCAAAATAAGTCAAATAAAGAAAAACTTATACGGTGCGATTAACTAATAAATCTGAATAAGAAAAAAATGATGAAATAAAACTCAAATGGAAGGAGCGCATGAAACAAAATGACCGCATAACCGCATGCAAGGGGACTCATCACTAGAGACGCTGCGTTAATGCGAGTATTGTGACTTGTTTTAACCTTTAACCCCGCCCTCTTTGTGCAGTCTCGGTGGTAGTAATCTGTGTCTGTATGAAACTTGGGCTATGTATAGGCAGTTATCTCGGAACACCAAAGGCGCATTAGGTAAACACTGTCTGGAGTATTGCTCTACATCACTTTAAATCATTGCAGTTTTCGAAGGTCCATGCTCCTTAGGGTACTGGCTGTTTCCATGGCAGGGTCTCATTCAACCGATATTCTGATATCATCGAAGGCAAAGGGTAGTAGCTCCTCATTGGATGTCCGCTTCCAAGTTAGGTCTGGCTTAGTAAGGTACACCTCCATGTCCTTCCCGCCGAACTGTGACAAAAAGAAACTGACTTGACGAGAATAAGATCACTCCTTATTGAAAAAACATAATACAATATTAGAAATCACAGTACAATAATCTATCTTGAGTCTCCGACTGGTCAGACAAAGTAACACCTATGGATTCAGATGCCATCTAACGAATTTTCATTGGGGTTCTGGATGTGAGGCCCACGCACTCATGAAATCAAGATTCCTGCCGCAGTACGTTGTCTTTCTAGTGTGTCTGGAAAACAAACGACGCAACTCCGAAAACTCTCCTCAAAGAATTTAATCAAATCAGAGCTTGAGAAGAGATATTCAACTTTTTTTGAAGTGTGATGAAAAGTCAGGGGTTGATATCAATATTAACTGACCTCATGCATGACTTGTCGGCAAGCGCCACATGGTGAAATAAACTTGTCTTTCTGGTCACTAGATTAAAAACAAATTTGCAATTAGACACTGCACATTCACTATGGATTGTTGAAAGTCGAGACCGTAATTGTAAAACGGGACGTGGTTTATTGGCAGAAAATACTCAGGCTCTTGCGAGATTAAATGACTCATAGACGGCAATCACAAAATTTGTTGGACTAAATTTTTAATCAAGGCAATAAATGTATTGCTGAAACAAACAGTTGTACTTGCCTGGCCACAGCAATGGCTTTGAATTCTTTATAGCCCTCGGATATAGCTTTGAATATGGCGCATCTCTCAGCGCAAACCGTTAGCGAAAATGAAACATTTTCGATATTGCAACCTGTAGAAAACCAATAAGAAATTACTGTGTGCTAAATATCGCCGATTTGAAGAAATTCCAAGCTAATACAGTTTGTCCTATGCAGCGCACAGTTTTGGCCTTTCTCAATATTTTGAGAAACGTTTTATGCACTGGATCTGAAAACGAGGCTGTATAGGGCTCCGCGCTGTCGGCGAACACGGCGAAGCATTGGTCAGTGCCGTGTTGCAGCAATTACAAACAAGATCCGGCGGAAAAAGTTGATTGTTAAGATCAAACGAGGTGAGAGGCCAGTATTTTTTCATAAATACTAAGAAAGGCCTATAAGGGCATAGTTAACGTGGTAACAGAAGGCATTTGTAGAGATCTGAGCATGCGCACGACTACTGACACAACGAACCTGTCAGAACGATATACCCAGCAAGATCTGGAACGGAGGGGTACCCCCTACATGTCTAATTCCTATATACACTCTAGGCTATTGTTACCTAACACCCCCCTTAGATGTCTGTAAAGAATTCCTGAGATTCCGATCAAACAATGACCCGCAACACAAAGGTGTATGTTGGGGGGGTGCTCTCCGTCCCATATCTTGCTTCATATGTAGAACGACTAACAATTACGTTCAATCAGGGTTACATGTTACTACGAAGGGTGGGAATTTACGTTTAATACGGCTGTTTCACTATAGTGCGCCACCAAGACCCAAAGCGCGTTTAGGAAGGGTCGACAAATTTCAAGCATTGTGATTGGCCAACGCGTTGCAAACTCTTGGAGGCGCCCTATTGTGAAACGGCCGTATTTGAAAAACGTTTACAAAGCATTCCCATACCGTTTAAAAGTTTAGCGAACACTTCACAGAGGCTGCCGAGCCTACCTCGATGTTTTCATATACTGTATATGCATAATTATACAATTCAACAATCACATGGTCCAGCCGATCAATGCAACAATGTAGATTGATGTTAGAGCATTTAAACAGGCAGTGTTTATTGTTAAAGAATCCACTTTTTTCTCAAAAAGTACATGGATGCCGAAGGGAAAAAACAGCACGTACCAAGCATCGTTTACAATAATGTCAAACCTCTCAAAGGGGCGGTTCCGTTTAAACTTTGGGAAAATCTGTAAACGGATTTGGAACTTTGTCGTCCAAACATTTTAAACGTGTCCACCCTTATATAGTCACGTGCATAAATCTTTCAGCGAGAGGTTATTAGGCAAGGATTGGGAGAAAACTTTAAAGTGACTACCTGAAGAACAAACATTTTGCACCAAGACAGTTTTAAACCTAACGCATTCATTTTATCAGCCCTTCATCTCTGTGAACAAATATGCTTCCTTTTTATCATTCATTTCAGTGTTGGATTAAACGCCAATTTTAGCTCCAGGTTCTGTTTTGTCAGGTTTGTTTTGTTTTCTATTTCTGAGCTGATGCCAACACCATGCAAAGGTTAATTTCCCCAAATCTTCTAACCCAGGTTCTTTCAGGGACTTATCAGCCTATACAGTCTGTATGCGTTACTTTTGTAGACCCTGGGGTCAAGGTGCATTAAGCAGCCCGCTTGTCAAAAATATCATTGCTCTAAACAAATGTTGACAACAGACAGTCGTGACTATCACAGCGTTGTGTGTCATGAGGGTAGGAAAATTAAAGGAACCAGGAAATAGAAATATTTTTATAAATTTTACTAAAAACCCTTGAAATTGCACTTTTGGGTTTCAGTTAACCTGATTTTAAATTTTTGTGTTGCAATTTTAACCCATATTTTAATTTTTTTATGCTAATCCCTATTTGTATATTCACAAGCAGAACGATGATGTCATCCAAGGCACTGAATCTCGATGTTGCACTGATTTGTGCACAGAAAATTTCTAGACTTTTTTAACCACTGCTCATTTTTGGGGGCAATTTATTGCCGTGTAATAATATGGCAATAATCCAGCAAAAATCCGTTTCACAGAAATGTTCCGAAATAGCAGATTTGGGGTTCGCAATTCGAACACGAAAACATGCAACCTGAACCATGTCTTCCTAGATTTACATCAAGCAAAAGCGCCCCCACTTGTCCAGAAATGCTTGACCAATCTCTAATGTTTCAGTTCACGTAACTCAAAAAAGATGTCAAACAGTCTTCATACGTGGAAGAAGAGTACAGAGATACATATGAAGGTGATTCTAAGAAAAAATCATTTCCTGGATCCTTTAAGGTGTCTTACCATTGAAAACCTTGCCATCTTTCGTCAGCAGGGAGGCGCCTACTCGGAACTTGCTTTGGGGACAGTGCGAATGTTTCTTGGCTTGTTGGCTCTGCTTGATCAGTTCCCAAATCTCAGCTGTCCATATACCGAGGGAAAGAGGACCGTAGCTGTATGAAATTTAGATACTCTTAAATCCCTGGACTTGTGTCAGTGTCGGACATTAAACGTATGCCTGAGCGCACAGAACACCGTGGATGTGGCTTTTTCTGGCTTAACACCATGACCCACGGCCCCTCACCGTTCACATGACAACATTTCTCACAGGCTAGGCACAAAGGGGGGGGGGATGTTCCAGTAGGCTTCGTAACATGGATTGGATGCTCGCCAAGACAAGTTTGGCACGACTTCCTGATGAAATCTGGAGAGGTCACAGTGTGCACATTACCTTTAATAATAATATGCCTTCATATTGATCCAGCTACTCATTATTTTGTGAAGATGTTCAAATGGAAATCTAAAGTAACTTTAAAACATACTGGTATATAAATATACTCAAAATCAGTATCCATTGGCCATTTAAGAATTATTCACATGGGTGCCCATCTGAAACAACTTCAGGCGCCACCCCCTTTTCATGCTTTGCAGGGCCTATAGCAGACTGCAAAACCGAGGTGTTAAAAATCAACACTTATTTGGTGTTATCAGATGACCACACCATATGGTGTTACTTTAACACCACCGGTGTCTCTTTGCGCACCTGTGTTACAATACACTGGAGGTTGTTAAAGGTAACACTGAATAACACCAAAAAATTGTCACCCCTGAATACTTTGCAGTGTATGTCTATACATGGCAAATGTGGACCCGGTTATCTCATAATAATCTCATCTACCGACTCTGGCCCTGAGTTTACTGAACCTGTGGTCAATCTTTAGTGCCGTGTGTCGTCAACCCACCTGGTAATGACGAGCAATCCATGATTTCAACTTGATGCAAGGAAGATGCTTCCGCCCCCTTACGGTTTAGAGGAGGTCTGCTTGTAGAGCGACCGTAGAAGAAAGCCCTTGTCACCCCGTTTTTTTCTGCTTTCGAATGGTACTTCCCCTGGTCAAACCTGGCCTGTGTGACTATTGTCGTGGTAGCGGTACATGTATATTGTCCGCCGCCGTTCCTGGTGAGTTGGCAAACAAGTTTGCATAAGGCAAATAGTACAATTTGTGTATGACCTTCGCAGGTCGACGACCAACGCGTTGTCCACCATGCCCATCCTAAGCTTTTATCTATAAGCACAGAAGGTCTGGTATATTAAAATTGGTCGCTACGTTCACCTCGAGTAGATGCGTATTGTTTTGTTTTATGTATCTGGCGGTTGTGTTCACTGCTACAGATGATTTGCTGCAAAATGGTCCAAGGCTGAGTCGGTAGAAGAAGTGTAGCCTGGGCCGTTTTCCAATAATCAACTTCGGCTCCGTCTCAGGCTTCAACTGGTTTTTTTTACTACCTGACTTTGAAGCTGTAAGTGCACTAATTAGTCTAATAGTGCCACAAAACATCAAATAAGATGCAAGAGAGCAAAAACGTACAGTAATCCAATTTGATTTAAATGCTTCAGGCCCACAATCGGGGATTGGTTTCGGGGACGATGACTGAGACGGAGACGAAGTTGAATACCGGTATTGGAAAACGGCCATGGTGTGCAACGTGTTCACTACGGGCCTGTCTGAGCCACAAATGGCGCCCGATCCAATCTGACTCGATTCGCCGCAGTGACACCACCACAACACGCACTGGATAGTTACGCCGACGATTACAGCTTGAGATTGTGGGAGACGTACATTTTATTTTCGCCAGCTTTTGGTCACATACTTTCTAATTTTATTTCGTTATAATTTTCACTTTACAGGGTATGATTTTCAGAGCAAGTTCATTGAAATGGTCCACCTATAATCCCGTCCTAAATTTAACACCATAAAATCTTGATTTTTCGAGGCCGTTTAAGAAAGACACGTTTCATATTTTTGTTGCTCTTTTTTCCGCAATGGATAAACGAACTATTTTAACGTTGTACCGAAATGGAAAAATGTTTTGGAAGATATCCTTGGAATAACAAAGAAAATAGAGCCTTTAAGACTCGTCGACTGGTTACGTTTGAAATCATTTTAGTATTAACATGCGAGAAAGTGCCTTGCCGATAGTTCTTTCAACGTTGTAAATGTTAATGTTTCAATGTTGAAACCTACATTACGTAGCAAAAATAAATGTTACTCTATGAACTGGTAATAGATTACCTTAAAAGGTCGTCCCATGTGGTCCGACCCTATCTGGCTTAATATACAACACACATCAGATATTACGGCAGTATGATCGCGTCGTCAACGTGATATAGCTTTGGTGCATGAATATTTAGGGCAGGAAATCTGGAAAGGGCAAACGGCTACGGTACGCTGCCACCAGAGTGAAGTGATTTTTTGTATCTACAAAAGTCCATCATGGTTGTAATTGGGGCATACAGTGCGATGGACTGACATTTTCTGTAGCGATATACAAGACTAGTCAAGGCCGCTATATAGTGATTGACAATGCCATGGCGAATACAAAAAGTCATCCCCTGCTAGGGGCATTACTGACGCCTTTGGCACAGTTATAATCCAATGATATATATTTTTTTCGATATGGCCAACTGCGCGTATACTCCAACACACGCATTCCCTTTGGGCGCATGTATTTTTAAATACATATTACAATATGCGTCATTCTGGAATGAGATTTCGTAAATAAATATCAACGGAGACTTGGCCTTTAATACACATCTAGCTGGAATGGTAGCTTTTGATAAAGAGAGATACACGTCCGTCAAAAACACAGCAAAAGTGGTAAGAGCACTTCCATGCTTGAAATAGAGACCGCGCCATGGTTGATGCAAAGAGGTTTATTAGACAACGATTACACTTTACACTGTGCAGAATAACACAGTGTTAGTCTGATAGAAAGTAGGTTTGCGGTAGCACCATGGACGTATCTCTTTTGATCTCTTGATCTTGGTGAAGTCTTCAGTCGAAACCGCTGTAGCGATATGATCTTGTGCAGTGGAAAGTTGTCTGTCTAGGTGTGCCATAGATAACAATGCCCAGTGTTAGTGTTAGTCTGAGCTACGCAGGTAGGTAGGTAGTTGGCACAGCTATAAAGATGCAGAACATGCAACACCAACAGCACCTCCAACACCCACCTCATCTTTAAAAACTCCTAGCAGGTCTTATTTGATGTTGCAAACATGAATTATGGACAAGATGAATCTTTTTTCACTCATTTCTGGGTTAAAGGTAAATCCAAAGTGCTGTTTATATATAAGTGGTGTATAGGAGTGACATTTTGGAAGGCATACGGGAAGTAATTCGTTCGTATGACCTATAATTCCACCGCACAGACGCTTAAAAAAATAACAATTTTTTTTACAAAAGTTCCAGCATGGAAAGGTGAAACTAACAGGGAGGCTCAATGGATGATCTGTAGGCACTGTTCAGTTTGCATGGAAACCACACTGCCTTATTCTGCCTCAATCCTCTTGTGCGACAAGGCTTCGGCGTCGAAACCATAAGGCAATAGTTCATGCATGGCAATCCGCTGGAAGGAGAGATCCGGCTTTGTCATGTACACCTCCAGGTTCTTCCCTCCGAACTACACCAAAAGAAGTCAAGGTGGAGACCTTCATAGCAAAGCCTTACAGACACTAGGCTGTGTTTGTAACTTTTCCCACTGAATGCGGGGACTAATATCCGGGTGTTCTATTTTATGTGTGGCTTGTCTGGGGCTACGTCATAGATAACAATGCCCATTCTGGCTCTCGCCCTGAATATATAGAACAATACGACAGATGTCAAGTTGAAGATCTTGAGTCTAGTTCCATTTCTTTATCAGGCAAATGGTATCTCGTGAAATTATTGTTATGCGAGGACCTGTACCAATAGAAATCTCGGGACCGATCTGGATACAGTGTACATTGTAGGACCACTGTATACCATGCATTGCATGAAACGTAAGTCGACGTCCACACTCCAAAAAAAAAAGGTTAGGCCTTGGAAAGCCAACTTTTGAAAGGAAAATCAGAACACTACGGGGTAATACCTGTGTAATGGGAACTCGACAAGGGAAGAGTGAAACACATGAAATAACCAAAGCCAACTTTACCTCATACATGACTTGTCGGCAGGCTCCGCATGGTGCAAGGAAATGGTCTTTTACATCGCTGAATGCAATAATGCCAGATTGGAAAAAGAAGGGAAGAACAAGTTGCATTATCTTGTTGGACTTTTTTTTCCAGTTACAGAATAGTTGGGAAGATTTTTTTTAAGGAAAGCAGGGTTCTCTTTATGTCGGGAAAGCCAGAAAATAAATCAGCTCTGCACTTTCGGAAGTACATTTATGCAAGGATTGAAGTTTGGCTTCTCACCATGTCTTAGAGTCATTAAAGCCATTCTGAAAACTAAGGTTATAAACAACCCCAAAGACTAAATAGGAAGTGGGCAAGAGAAGGTGTGACAATTTCTACATGTCATTTTTGTCTCATTGGGCACATGAGTAGACCTGGGTCTCCAGAGGCAATGAAGGAATAGCTAAGTTGATTGTCAAAAAAGTCACAGTCACAGTCAATAGCAGGCATGTATTACGTGTCACGAGCAATATTGGTGAAGTGAACAAAATTGTTTAATTAGCATTTTCGCTTGTTTTGGTACAAACTTCTGGGGGGCAGGGGTTAGGATTCTATGGCCAAAACTGTAGGGTCAAAAAGGGTGTGGGGATAAATACCGCTGGCCCTGGATGTTAAGGAAAAAAAGAAGTTAAATGAACATTTTGTGCTCACCTGCCGACAGCCATGGCCCGGAATTCTTTATAGCCTTCTGACACAGCCTTGAAGATTGCACATCTTTCAGCACATAGTCCTAGGGTGTATGATGCATTTTCGACATTGCAACCTGACAGACAAGTCCATGCAAACATGTACAAAACAGTTTGATGGCAATACAAGATCACTGTTGACATCAGTTCAGCAAAACCTAGGTCCCCAATTCGTCTTCGTTGTGGGGAAATGTAATCTTTTCCCTTTCAGTGGACCAGGAGAGACAGACAGGCACATTCTGTGAGACACTGTCAGTCAGCTGTTGGCAGCATACATTATTATTTTTCTTTTCATTTTTAACCAGCTTCAAAAGGACATTGTGATAATTAAGAGTTCAGTGTGTCTCTTTGTATTGCTTAGATAACTTGCATATCTGTCCAGCCACACCCCCCCCCTCAAAAACATGCCCACAATGCATAAATTTTACATCAAGAAGGCAACAACACTTTTTTATTTTGCTGGCTACCGGAAGTCAAACCTTAAATCTAATACAATATTTCAGATGTTTGTCGGGACCTTGAATTTTCTTTTTCTGTTGGGGAAGTGTTTTTAGCCGATGTTGCCTGCAATATTTTGCTGTCGGCGGGTCAAAGGGCATTTCAACAGGGTGCCTTCCTTATGTCAACGACACTTTGACAAATAAAGGAATGTTTGAGGCTGCGCATCTTGTAAAGTTTCTGTGTGCAGATGCAGGATGGAAAATCTTAGAGAATTTCCCCAACAATCCATGTAATCATTTATCTCAATTTTCAATTATCATTCCACAATTATAAATGTGATTTTCAAAACTTATTTCCACTAGCTCAATATGCTTGATTTGCTGAGAAAACTGTCTGCATTTACAAGAACACACTTACACGTGTACATGTACACATCACTACACGTGTACATCAATAGGATATACAGCAAATAAGAAAACTCCAGGAAAAAAGTCATCATCCATCTTGGTTGATTCTCAGACAAAATAAGCAACAATCTTTTAAAAGGACTCTCGTTAACATCAAAATTCTGTGCTTTTGATAGAAACTGAAATATTGCCATGTCGGTTGACACTGTATGACTAAGGACAAGAGGAAGAGACACATACTTGTTCCAAAGCAAGGAAAAATGGATATATTCGTGGCTTTTACAAGGTCACCTGATCTGTAGGCAGAAACGATAAACACCGAGTATGGTACTCTGCGCTTGTACATGGTGCCTTGTGGGGTACCGGAACAATGGAAGGTACCCCCACAAGGCCAGTTTTGATCCTTGTGGGGTACTAAAGTGGTACCCCACAAGAATTTCACGAAATAGATATTTCAAATTTACTCAAAAAGGAGGAATTTTCAAGTGCCATTCATCCATCGCAAATTGAAGTGTTTTATATAAGGGACATACGGTCCAAATTTCAACCCACGAAACTGAATTTGGTTGAAATGGCAGTCACTGATTTGAAATTTTTTCTGTGTTGTGTGGAAGTTTTGTATACGAGAACAAAGGAAATACCCCACAAGTATACATATGTAAGGGTGTGTTTGTTGGTGTTAAGGGTTGTTTATGTAAGGGTTGTTTGTTGGAGGACAGAAAGGAACATAGGGTGTTTCCCTGTCCTCAGTGGTAAGTCTATCGTCCTTGGTAGTACATGCTAGAAGTTAGTCTACGGAGGAGTGTTACCTCCATGTCATACATGTGGGAACGAGAGAAAAAACAGACCCTTCTCCTCAGTGGTAGACTAACACGACTGCGCGAATGTGTGCGTATCTTACCGCTGAAAACTTTGCCGTCCTTTGTGAGCAGCGAAGCCCCCACTCTGAACTTGCTGTATGGGCAGTGCGCATTCTTCTTCGCAGTCTGGCACAGTTCAATGAGGTTCTGGATCTCGGCTACAGAGACAGAGAGATGCTCAAAAAACATTTTCAACCAAAAAACATCGTGATTAAAATTTCCATGGTCTTGGGTCTGGTCTTGGGTCTGGTCTTGTGATGGTCTCGACTACAACACTGAATCAAGGTACCATCTGCTGGCAGGGCTAAACTCGTCACGCATGTATTGTATGTCCAGGAAATCAGCAATAATGATGTATGTATGTACAGCAAATTTCAGTTTCAACATTACAATGCTGGCGACTAGTAAACAGTAAACCCTAAGCTTTCTCCGTCATGTCTGTGAGTTTATACGTGAATTAACTGAGTCACTTTCATTCCTAGCTGTGTTTTAAGCTCCATACGATTTCCCGATCATAAGATCTGCTAATGTACCGTGTTCTGATCAAATTCAAAGGGAAACATGTAGGCCTACCTACCTGGCAATGTGTCCGCCATTGTAAAAAGAAATTCTAGAAAGACGGCCTAAACTATTCCGTCTGCAAATGATCGATCATCCCATGTAAATAGGCCAAGTTAAGTTTCCACATAAATCCCGTCAACCGCCGAGTCCAATCCTTAACACAATGAAAATGTATTGATTAATTACTATTCCCACGCCACGTAGCATCCGAAGTACAGCGTACCTCTGGTCAGGCAGTGTTTATTTACGCTTTACATGAGCACATGTAGACCATCCCGACCATTATCCGCTGACTGTGCTTAAAATTAAGGCACGCAACCAGGGAAAAGCCTCGCGGATTTCAAACCCAAGCGCGGGGTACCAGGGGTAGACGGGGGGCGTTTTCCACGATCCGGCCTCTGATTGGTTTAGATGGGCTGCTTTAAAATAAAGTCGTGTTTACAGTACCAAACTGCAGCATTGTATGCCACATTTGCCAACTTTGCTCGCTTCCATGCGACACGTGAACTACCTGTAGCTGTCTCTTTCCACTAAACAGTGCAGACGATAAGTTTACCGATAAAGGCGCACGTCTGGAAATCCTGTTAGGTTCTTGCTATTTCACATGGTATAAAAAATAACTGGTACAAAGTTAAAACATGGAAATAAAGCAATGGCAAATTTGTGTATTGGAGGCGAGATTAAAGATATTAACAACGGGGCCACTTGTCTTTATTGAGGTCGCACTTAGTGTAAGAAAGTGCAGAGAAAGATCGTATTCGTAAGCCTGATGAAATGTGTTGCTTTGGAACTATGAATCTTTAATAAAGTTTGGGAATTAGGAATCTGCACTTTAAATGTAGTTTAACAAGTTATATGTTGACATATTTTATGCTGCCATGGCACAGGTGATATCGATTTGTCTGGAGAACTGCACTCCGTAGTACTAGTAAGGAACATTCATGGGTGTGTCTTATTGGGACTCAACTTTCTTCAGAGAGTTATTTAAAACGAAAATTTGTTTACAATTCTCCTTTGATGCTGCGGAAACTAGTCCGATTAAGGGAAAAAATCGTCTAAACTATCCATGTTGAAGTCATTTTGTCTGCACGAAATGGCAGTGCGGGGGAACTGAAATGGGTGCGACACGCGTACATCCTTACAGAAACAACAATGAATCCACGGTGATTCATCTTATAAACTCAGCTCCACAAATTAAAGACACCCCTTAGAAAGTTCATGCCTTCCATCTCCATTCAAGCATGGAGGAATCGACGCAGTTCCTTTCTTTGACGCAATGGTTCAAGTCAGTTCAAGTGTGGATTTGTAACTAATTCACAGCATTCTTAATTACAAAACCAGACTTTCTCATGCATTCTGCTTGCCATTATCTACAAATGCATTTAACAGCTTGAGAATATCGGGATGTTCAGAATGTTACCAAAATTTAATAAAAACACCACCAAAATAATGTCCCCAATTTGAAAGCTGGAGAGCAGTTAGAAAATAACCTAATCTGTGAAGCGAGAATGGCAAAGTTTGGGGAAAAATTGATCTTGAAGGACATGCTGAATCAGATAGTCGGCAAAGCTTCAATCAGGAAACATCACACCAACTTGCCATTAATAAGAGGTTGCAACAATGACTGGGAAATATTTGCCAAGAAATGAATTTTAACATTTACCAAAATGTAATTGACCCTTCGATAGCACTAACAGTTTCAAATCCTCCGATTTTACATACACACCCTAGGGGATAGGGTTAAAAGATATGATCAAAATCTACATGAATTTCTTTCCTTCTCTCAAGAACAACAATTGACATATAATGCGTGTATTTATTTAACTATTGTATACCTCTCTGGAACAAGTAAGAAACATTTAGCTCATGTCCATCTAGTAAATATATACGAAAACTCCTAATGTTATATTGAGTCAGCGTACAATAAACATATGTAAATATGGTTTCTGTTCAAAATGGATGTAATTATGTCCACATAATTAGGTAATATCAGCTATTAGAAAATTAATGGTGAATTCCTTTTTTATAATTATCTTCTAAGCATTATGCATTACATGCAAAAAATGCTTATTTCAATACTACATTTTTAAACAATCAAATATATATTTAAATGAAACTTATAATATGCCCCATTGAAACCAATGGGATCCCATTCGGTCCTATTGTATCCAGTTGAGTCCTATTGGGTCCCATTGAAAAATCCAATGGGATTTAATGGGAGTCAACTTGAATTTTCTCCTGAATAGTTACGGATGACTAGTCTCTGCAGTTAGCACACCAATAGCCCCGAGGTTTGCAGTGCAACGCCACATAAAATACTGATATCACACACTCATTACCCCAGACTAGAGGTAATCCAGATTTTTAAAAACTTCATTAAAATTCTGTTAAACTGAAGAGTGCCCAAAGTTCCATTGCACGAAGGCATAAAATTCCTGAAATGAGCTTTCTGGTATTGAAGAACAGTGCACTTGTTACTGCTTGCTAAACCAGTCTACCAACGGGAGACTTTTGAGATGATGGCAGCAGCCAACACACTGGTCCTTTTTCAAGGTACTGCACATGCTCAGAACTACGCACGCATCCTCGGAACTAGTAATAAAGACCGGTCTGTTTGTCGCCACCAAGCGTCTCAAAGTCTCCCATTGGTTAAGGCACAATTAAGTGCAAAAAAGTCACAGATTGACCAAACAAACAGAAGAGATGCTCTTGGTTTGATGTCAAGTGAGCATTAAAATTCCCAAAACCAGGAACAAGGTTCCAGCCATTTGTCACCACAATGGTGAATATTTACAAACCTCGGTCATAACCCTGAGTAATAGACAATAGTTGTATTTGGCACTGCATAACAAAAGGCAAGTGCCGGGAAAAATGCACAGTAGTTTAGTAAAAACTCTGCCTACTTTTTAAAATTTGCCAGCACCAACCCTCTGCGAACCAGTACAAATTCCCAAGTACCACGTACTTAAGTTCTAAAACCTTATCTTATTTCTGTCTGCAAACAAATATTGACATTGCAAGTTTGATTCAAATCACCCTTGTACTGCTGCGGTTCACGTACATATATCTGCTATGTTCGTTCTCAAGTGAAAAATCATCCAATTTTACATAGGAAATATGTAGTTGGTTTTTACAACCTGGTTCAGTTGCTGTGAAGCTATACTGACTGCAACACCTATCTGAATGTTCTCGTTTTCATGAAGAGACATGACAAATTTGAGACAGGTCAGCTGTGCACTCGCTAGCATCTCGGACACAACGTCTGAGTACACCAAGGCTATTTACATCACGTCTTTTATATGAATAGGGACCCCCTTGCGGTAGGACTGTTCGCAGGCCTCAGCAATGATCGTTGCCATGACGGTTTCTGTCCGAGAGACTTCGACATGGGTGTCCAGACCTGAAAAGGGAAGGGAGAACAAAGTGGTGGATTGCTATAGCACCGACATGCACTGATCAGTACGAGCAAGTCTGATTAAGGGCAGTGGTTAACCACGGTCTCTGACTGGAGTTGGAGTTAAGTTTATATCCATATATCAAACTAATAACAGTTACTGAACTCCAACTCCAACTTACTGGTATCGTTTGCACACTTGTTTGTCCAATTACTAGACAAGTCCACTCTCACTTCAAATGGCAATAGATCTACAACAAAATGCTGCTATGAAAAGCAAATTCTTGGATCTTAAGTCTTTTCTAATAACTCTTCTGCTCTTTTTGTTTGTTTGTTTGTTTGTTTTTTTGTCAGTCTGTTAATACCAGGGTTCTGTGTTATAATGAGTTTATTTGGCTTAGTCCCAGCAACTTTGACAAATTGGAAGTTGACTTTAGGTGGAAAAATTTTTCTCAGGAGACTATTATTCATATTTCGAGGTGCTAAGGTACAGGTAAGTTGGGATATCTAGTGCTCTCATTCACCTACAAAGTGACAACAGATTCAATACCTAGTTCATAATCGATGAAGTAGTCCAGCTCGTTGGCGTAGGCCTCAGCGTAGCGCTGGGGGAAGGAGTGAGCGATTGGCTCCGTAGAGGAGCCCTGTTTGCCAAGATGGCCAACTAAGTTGAATTGATGGCTGACGTTGCGAGTCTGCAACATTCCAGCGGAACCAAAAACCTTCAAGAAAGGAAAGGATAAACGATGAAGGACGGAATGATAACAAGCTGCATCCCAGCACTGGCTACTTTGAATCTGATACGGCAATGGGAGCTGTATGGAGTAGAGATAATGTGCCAACAAAAGGTCAATTCTGAATTCTTATTTTCTTAACAAGAGAACTAGCTTAAGCCTTCTACAATCAAACGTACATCCTGGATAAAGCTGTCCTTTCAAAATCACATGTGTGTCGTTTCTCCGCAGTCTACATACAGTGGAAGTGGATTGAATTCTTGATAGTCTTTGATAAAATAACGTCCCCTCTGTTTTCTAGTGAAACACATTACAAGGCAGTGGAAGCGGGAACCGAGGTACCTCAATGCGTTGGTCGTATCCATAGCTGGATTCCCGGTTCAGGTCGATGGTGGCGATGGTTCCGCTGGGGAACTTCATGGTGATGGCCACCTGATCCACGTCGTCCATCTCGGCCAGCTCTTGGTGGAAAAGATGTGCCTGGGTGTACACCACGTCTGGGTACTGGCCCAGGATCCAGCAGACAACATCAATGTCGTGAACGCCGCAATCGTGGAAAATACCACCTGGTGGAAGGAAGAGAGGGAGGGGAGATGTAGAATAGACTCTTGAATTGAAAGTGAGGTAAAAGTTTGATTTTGGGAACCCCAGAGTTGAAATAACAGGAACAAAATAAACGTTCCATACAAATTCACACCAGCTTTCAATTAGAATAATTTGAAATCTGTGACAATTATATCGGCATGTAAATGTTTTAAGCCACATTGAAACACAAATGAAAGTGTGGTTTGGAACCCAAAAAAGTCTGGCGCTCCATTTAACAGGATTTTACATTGGATACAATAGATTTGGGGAAAAATGATAAAACATGGCTTCCCTGTAGGTCAATTAGATTGCATCCAGAACAGGCTTCAACAGTTAAGCTGGAACACAATGCACTGTTCCTTATTCTTTGCTTCTCACCATAGCAACCCCCGTATGTGGCATTTATGAACATCACTTTATCCCGGTGATGAAGCTAGGATTTTACAAGTGGCAGGGGGCACAAGGGGGGGTGGCACTAGCATCTTATGGGGGGCACCAGCTTTCAGTAGGGTTTGTTTTTTTGGGGGCAAGTTTTTGTTAGCCTTGTTCAATATCTATTCATCCGTTTAAGGGGGGAGGGGCCATTGGGAATTTGTGGGGCAAACGTCTGCCGCCCCACCCCCCCTCCCATGGCTATGCCCCTGCTTCATCCTTCAAGGTATACCCTGCGATCCAGAAGACAAGACAAACGGACAGATATATCATACAACATGTAGCCACAGCTTTCTATGGAGAGAATCACGTATGCTGGCTTCAGATTTTGGAAACAAAATGGCTGTTCATCATACTGCAGGGCACATGGCTAATGTATCTGTCCAAGCGCTCTGGTGCATTTGGTTCCAACAAAGGTGACAGTCATGTCGCAACTCTCTATAAACAGCTTTGCATGTGGCCACTTGGCTGGGAGGTTCATCCCCACAACACTCTGCACCGGGAACCGTATCTGTCTGCTTCATTTTACCTGACATCTTAAAGTAGGCTAGACTTGGGAATGGACTGTCTCTCGAGCACGTCTTGATGCACTGGACTTGCCCTACTTCACCATTTCGGATGCGCTGCTGCAAGTGTCGAATTGAAGGATCGTAGCGCCTGTTGAAAATGGGCAAAAGAGAGAGAAGCTTGACGTCTAAGATGGCAAAACAATGACCTATTTATGACTGACAACTGAGCTGAGGAGGCATCCGAATCTCTTGTCTAGAGCTAGGTCTAGGTCTTCGCTCCATTGGAAATGCGTGGAGACAACGGTGTCTAAACTTAGCGTGAGAGGTGAACGCTCAGCTAGCCACGTATGTTACCCATGTGAGGTCCAAGTTTACAGCGCAATCGACAAAAAAAGGTAACAAATGACGTGCATTGCTAGCTGATTTCTTGCCATTCAAAGCTAAACAAAAAACTGCAAACACTCACCTGTTGAAAGCACAGTAGAGCATCTTGCCACGTTCCTCGGCTAGATCATAGCATGACTTGGTGGCACTGAGCTCTCTTGCGATGGGCTTCTCACAAAACACAGATTTACCTGGGGTAGGGGGTAGGGGTGTTGTTGCAATAGATAAACAACCATTGCAAATCAGGAAGTAGTCAATTAAGAATAGTTAATTTATTTGCATTTCACTGCTGCAGCCAATGAATAAATGCATAAATAAAAGACACATAAAATTATACGTATGATAAATAAAATCATTAGCATAAAAGATACAGATGTATAAAATATGGGTAGATTAAATAATGGTTAGATCTATATTCTGATAATATTGAAAATGATATGGCATAATAATTAAATACCTAATCAGGGATTTTGCCGGTGGTAATAAAATGAAACAAACTCTCTTGCAAATTGCAATTTAAAATGAGATAAACTAAAATGATGACCGGATGAAAAGTTTGTAAATAAAGCACTAAACTGATGAACTTTGGGTCTGATGTGGTAAAGTTGCCTTGGCAACATGACTTTTTACCTGCCAACAGCGCTTTCTTGACAATGTCTTCATGCGTGTGTGTGAAGGTGCATACGATGACGGCATCGACACTGGTATTTAAAGCCAAAAAGAATAGAGGGGTGATCAGAAATAACAATCAACTTTGAAAACCCCAAACAAATCACCCGAGGTCATTCGGTGCAAGCAGGAGCATGCGTTTGATCTTAGTACCCTGCAAATGTTTTCAACTTCAGATGATGACTCGCGCTCAAGCTGGGATGTATGCACAAGCGTGCCAGGCACAGTGTGGACCTCTGAAGAAAAGAAGTACCTAGGGGTTGGAAGACGTTGTGGGGGCTTGCACACCACGTCCACAAAGAGTTTTCCCCTCTCCGAAAGACAGCTTCAGAGGGGTCATGCAGGGTTTCCGGTGGAAACAGTTCAAGAAATCATCGTCAAAAATCCAGCTCGAAGGAGTTATCCTAGTGGGGAGAAGGAGCATTTTGCCCAATTGTTTTTCAACCACAGGAAGGTTAAACAAGAACCTGTGACTTTCCTGTGTTATTAAAAAAAACAAGAAGTTCACGAAATTGTGGGTTGAATTTTGATGAGGCTAGAACATATTGTACACATGTGCAAATAGGTTTACGTATGTGTACATGTATTTATTCTTCTTACGTGTATGTACATGTTGATGAGGCTAGAACATATTGTACACATGTGCAAATAGGTTTACGTATGTGTACATGTATTTATTCTTCTTACGTGTATGTACATGTTGATGAGGCTAGAACATATTGTACACATGTGCAAATAGGTTTACGTATTTGTACATGTATTTATTCTTCTTACGTGTATGTACATGTTGATGAGGCTAGAACATATTGTACACATGTGCAAATAGGTTTACGTATGTGTACATGTATTTATTCTTCTTACGTGTATGTACATGTTGATGAGGCTAGAACATATTGTACACATGTGCAAATAGGTTTACGTATGTGTACATGTATTTATTCTTCTTACGTGTATGTACATGTACTAGCAGTTCAGAAAACTTGGTGAACTTAAATACTTGTTTTTCTTGTGCTGTGAACATTATCTTAGGCCAGCCTTTTGTTGACGGTTTCCTTGACTGCTCCTCTTCCTTTTGCATAACTTTAATTCTCAAATGCCTCTAAAATGATTTTCCTGAATGCAGATAACCTTGTGTGGACTTGGTTTAGTCCACACAACCTGCATCGCATACATGTTGACCTATTTTGTTCACAGGTCCGTGCTAGCTGTGTAAGGTTAACACAGGTACACTGTATAGTACACATGTACATGTATGTACATGTAGTTATTTTTTTAATTAACAATTTTCTGTAAGATATTAAAAGCTTGAATGCATAAATGCAAAATGAGATTGATTTGCACACTTATTACCCCGTGGGCTTAACATAATGCCGACTGAAAATTCTGGTTGTGATCATATCCTAAGCCCGGGGCTCAAAGAATTAGATTCAGCTCAGGTGATTTAATGATCAGCCTATAGTGCTTTCCTGTAATTTGAAAAACAAAATGGGGTTTCTTTATTTGAGTGTACAATGAACATCGTAACGACGAGTTTATCTCTATTGTATTTTTTCCTGCTTTGTGGTTAAGGAAAACGATAAACGACATTCGTGCTATACCACTCCACTTTGAGTTTTTCAAATGAGCAAACATATTTCCACTGTTAAACTACAGATACACACACTTTTCATTACTTCATTCGGCTCGGCTCCAGTAGAAATAATTTTGTGTCTTGTTAAATTTTGACCTAATTGTAGCCTGGAACCTCAGTACAGCATGTAAATTTCAACCCTAAATCTGAAGCTTGGGTGCAGTGCTTAATGGTGGGACTGACAAGAGCCCAAGTGATGGAATGGGGTTGAATTTTGCATCACCAGTGGTGCCTTTTTTTTAACAAGAAAGCATAAAATCGGTTGAGATTCAACAGATTCAGAATGCTTGAAATCAGACAGCAGTTTTCACTTTTAAGCTTACCACCAAAAGTGGAGAGATATTGTCAACTGATGGTCGGTGGGAGACTTTGACGGGCTGGGGATACCCAGTGAAACTTTATCAGTTGGAATGTACGTGTACCGTGCTTTGGCTACGAGGACACCCACAAGACAGTTCTCTGTGCCAGTCTTTTCCAGGGGTTTCAATGAAGAAGAGCTACACTAAGCACATGATTGGGCAACACCATGAAGCAAATTCCTCATTTCAACATTCACGCTGGATCAGCATCTGATATCAACATCAGGAATACATATAAAACTAGACTGGCTTGCATGAACAGACCTGACAAAACTTGAGCTTGTAACACAGATTTTGAGACACCTCTTTTCAAAATGTGGACCACGCTCGGAAGGTGTTGGTCAGGTACACTCATACCCCTTCTGCCGCACCCCTACCTGTCCCCTCACAAATGCACCACCCCAAAGAACAAAAGTCAGACTGTGCTGTTGTTAGGTTGATCTATACAGTTACTGTGCACATAACAAGGGCAATAGACTGATGAAAGAATTCGAAGCGCCAGGTGAAACTGTGCTGTCGGATTTGGGTAGGATAAAACCAGAACTGTGTACTTTGATCCGCTCACGTCCAGTTGACAATTATTGAAGGAAGGATGGCAAGGTCGCACAATGGTGGCTTGATGTTTACACTCAGATTTGGCATCGTGATACTCAGATAGAGGTATACACATTTATATTTTTGTTTCTGGTTTGTAATAAGAACTAAATGGGTCCCAACTGATTCCATTCCCCAAAATGTGCAGCAAACCTCTTTATCTTGGCTGATGATGGCCAAAATTATTGAAAAAGTTTCCAATTCCTCATGGGATCCATTATAACTCACTATCATGTTCGTCGGTCTGGGAAGAGAGCAGGTGCAGGTACAATGAGTATAAACGAGATGCTTGGCCAGTCTTCTGTGTCAGATCTTGTAACTTTACACGTTTTACGTGTACATACATACACGTAAGTTAACAATAACCACAATCTCTATGCATCAGACTAGGTGGGACTTTATAAATCACCTAAGTTATCCAATCGTGGAGTTTTCCCTTCCGCCACTGACTCCAACTGTGACCCGCTCAGTGAAAATGAGTCACAAGTCACCAGAGCCACTTTTTGAGTTTTCATTTGATTGGAAAGATCAAGTTGAGTTTTTTGTTTTAATGTATCACTCAGTTTGGCATCCTGATGGAAGTGGATACTCCATGGCAGTGGCGTAGCGACAGGTGGCCTGGGGGACACGTGCCCCCTCCACAAATTTCTTGTGCCCCGGCAAGTCCCCCCCCACCACTAAAACAAAATGGATAAATTGATATTGAAAAAAGCTAACAAAAACTTACTCCCACACCATACCACTAAAACTTGAGTAAAAGCTGGTGTCCCCCCCAAGATGCTGGTGCCCCCAAGTTGTGCCCCGCCCCCCACTAGTAAAATCCTAGCTACACCACTGCTCCATGGTGAAAAATGCTGTGGGTTCCTATTGTTTTACACTGTCCACAATTATTCTAAAGGACTTTTTGCTCCAAAGTGGCTGTGGCAACTTGAGACTCATTTTCAGAGTGGGTCAAAATTGTTTTAAACTGATAAAGTTGAACAGCTTAATTAAAACCACATTCTGCTTATAACAAGGACATTTTTAGGTCCCCATTCTTTGTCCTTCAGTGTTCTCATTCCGGAAAATACACGGTTCCTATTACAACAAAGTTATCTGCAAAGTCTGAAGAATGTCTCAGTTAACAAGGTTTGACTGTACTTTAGTTATACACATATATTGGTACATAAAAAACTAACAAGTTTTAAAAATCTAAACTTAAAAACTTGTCCTCATGTCACTGGGACAGTCTGTTACAAGCTGAATGGACTTTACAGTACTCCAATGAAATGCAAGGCGAAGTACAACTTATTTTTTTTTTCAGCAAACAAGGACTGTGGCCTCCATACATGTATGTACATGTAAATGTATGATTCCACGATAAACTTAACAGATCTGGAATTACACGTACTGAGAGTCTACTTGGTACTCATAGTGGTATGTTGACTGGATACGGAACTCTTGTAATTGGCAAGAATTTCGGGTCTAACCTCAGTGAAAATGACACAGTTCTAGGGGTAACGTAAATCTACTGGGGGTACTTTTCACCTCTTGTCCTGGTAGACCCTCTCGGATTCGGCGGCGGTGATCACCTCGCAGCACTCGTCGATGGCCACTTGCAGGTGTCCCTGGCTCAAGACCTGCTCGGCCCGCTCTCGGCTCTCCTCGACCACGTACCGGATCACGGCGCGGGGATTCAGGGCCAGGTTGCCGATGTGGATGGTACCGGCGCGGCCCAAGCCGAAGATGGCAAACGACAGTTTGTTCTTCTTCACGTCAGTCTGGGAGGCCATATCTTTAGTTTTATAGAGCTAGTTACATGTGCGTACCAACGTGGCTTTAGATCGGTCCAAGGACATGCACGCTCAGTTTGGCTTCACTTTGGTAGAACTGGAAGTTTGAAAAGTCATGCCAAGCCTCAGTATGAAGTAAACACACTATTTATATGTAGGCCTGCCTAACATACATATGCATGTCCGTACGTGTGTGACTGTCTGTGTACACGGCAGGTAATTGTGCACCTGTTAATGGGGGAGGCATGGGGCGGGGGCGTGCCGCGGGCTGGATAAAAGCGCGACACCAGTCCATCACAGGAACAGGCACCAATTTCAATGTTTTGTTAAACAGCTGTTGACCTTTTACTCAATTTCGGAGAGTTCATATATATGACGAAATTGGTATACCCACGGAGCTGTAACCCACAGTGTATGTTCCTCACGCTCAAAGCCGCAAAAAAAATTCCCCTGGAATAAAATTGAAGCTACTTGTCGGTGATTGTTTATCGCAAGTGACACAAGTATTTACATTGCAAATTTTATACGACCCGATTTTTTCGAAGACCCGTGGCGCAATAAAGTAGGCTTGCCTAATAGATAATCCTGTAGAGATAACAAGGTGAGGAATCAACAGTGCACAAGAAATTTCTACCGCAGGTAAGAGCAGAAAATATTTCAGCTTATTGTATTTATAAGTTTTTTCATTACTTCTTATTCATTCCAGTTAGCTCCCTGTATTTCCCCTCATCAGCATTTTTCAGCATCTGAGCTGCTGTTTTTACTTCCAGAGAAATAAGCTGTACATGCATAACCCCCCCCATACCAGCCAAAGTTCCTTTAAGTCACTCGTGGTTGGCCAATCAGCAGTGACTGGGAGACTATAATGCCTCCCCATTGGCTCGCCGAGTCAGTTTGTGGGCCAACATTTTAGATAGACTGTTTGGGCCGGACAGTACAATTTGTTCGACGATTCAAACACTTTAACTGTGGCTTTAATTTTTCTTGGTTTAAGTTCTTTGGCTTCGCTGCTTTTCATTTTATGGCTAAATTGTTGGATTCGTTTTTTTAGTTTAGGTATTTTGTTTTGGAAATAACTGTTTTCCTACAAGACTTACGTTTTCTTCAGTTTCACTCGGGCTATAGTTAATTAATCACAATAACCGAAGCCTTTTATTGGGCCCTTGGTCGAAAGTAGGCATGCCTTTTCTCCAGATGACATATCAACTCGAATCATCCCATTTTCTTTGAAAATTCAGCCGCCATCAGAATGAAATCTTTCTGCAATTTTTCATTAGTTGCAATGTTTGGTCATGAAGATTATCAAAAGCGTGCATTATGTAAAGTCCAGACAAGCTTAACGGATGATCATGTATAAAATAGGAGGCCACAAGCTATAATCAAGACATTTTTTGCTGACACGAGCCTGTGATATGGCCGGAGATATTCTTCATTTCCTAAGGCTTAATCAGGAAATCGAGTGTTGGAGTTGTGATGAATGCTGCAGACTTTTGACATCAGTGGTATATTGTTGCAAATTACCGCTCATATACAAAGAGACTTTGCTGAGAACTTCAGAGCTGATTTTTCTTTTTCTTTTGTTTTTAAGCAAAATTCTGGGGTTGATCCTTGAGTGGGGCGATGTCATCTGAATTCAAATATAGGCCTAGCTATGCCGGTTGGGGATCTCGGGCCACCATAGCGTTCTACCGTCCGGCACTGAGCTTGATGCCAAAGACTTGCACAATAGTCCTTAAAAATTCCAGAAAAACATGAGTCACTATGAAGCTTTCATATTTTTACCCAGAAGAATTTAACCAATTTTAACTCTTGATCAATTTTGAAACAAAATCTCACTGAACAAAGATATAGAGTTCCCTTAATTAAGCGGACCCCTGGACCCCTGGCCTTGACCCGCGAGACTCTTGTCACTTCGCTGCCTCCATTCGCCATTACTAAATTGTCCTGCACTAACATATAGCTGGCTATATGCAACGGAAAATAACAAAACTCATATAATATTTTTCCACGAACAATCATTTTGAGAAGATATTTAATTGAAGTATTTCAAGTATCATATTAAAGTAGTTTATGAATATTAAATTAAATGGAGAGAGAACCTCGCAATATCACGATTTCTTGTTGGCATCACGGGAACACTTAGCCCAACGTCCAGCGCATGCCAGGCCCTGCGCTGGTCACAGATCTTTGTTGACCTGAATCGGTATCCCTCGCTTGCATGATTGGTGGCAGGCTTCGGCAATCACAGACGCCATGACTGCTTCCTTTCTGGTTACTTCCACGTTCACATCAAGACCTGCATGAGGGGGAAAATGGGAAGCGCACAGAATAAAAATTGCCACCCCCTACCCTGCCCCACCCCCCACCCCCAAATGAAAAGGGTCAGGAGCATAGCAAAGGGATATATTTAACATCTGTCCCATTAAAAAGGCATGGTGATCATAAAAAGTGTAGAAAAAAAACCCCAAAGCCGCATGTTACACCTCATGTGGAATCTGTTTTTTTCGTACAATTAAAAGAATTCATTTTTCTCGCAGCAGTGAGCCCACTTTTAAGCTGGATTTTCAATTTTGATTTCTTCGACTATGAGGCTCTTGACTTTGCGGTACTAATGCTGCATCCAAAATTCCTCTAAAACTTGGGAACTTCATGTGGGCCAGGCTCAGTTCAAACAAGATTCTTACAATCTGACTTTCCTGGACCTGCAGCCATCTGATTCAACGGACCTAAGATATGCTTGATGAAGTACTCCATTTCAGACGTGTAGGATTGGGCATATCGCCTAGCAAAAAGGGTCTCGATGGGTGACTGGGTGCAACCTTCGGTGTCTTTGTGGCTTGTCACGGTAGTCGAGCTGGTGTTTTTGGTCTCCAACATCCCCTTGGTTCCAAAAACCTGTCCAAAAGTTTGTGCCAAGATTGTTTCAGTTATTTCACAGAAGGATCAAATCGGCAAAGCATTTTCAAGTTCACAGAAATCCTTTTTTCCCGTGACAGCAACCTGGCCCTTTACCCCGTGGACATGCAGCCACTTACACGGGTGAATCTGCCAGAATTGTGATGCTTTGACATGTCAAAGTTGATGCCAAAATGGCTGAAAATCTTTAACACGACGATATGGCACACATCGGACTAATGACTCAACTTGTGAGCGGTTACTTTTACAGAATAAAGACGCCTTTCCATGCGCATCAACACTTGCGCCAAGTGTTGCGTATCTGTCAAAATCACTCCCGGGGCGATGTTGACGAACACGAATGTTATGTTAAGGAGGTCGATTTTTGTGTCCACGAAAATGAAACGCATGAACGCATTGTGCACGCAACGCATCCAAAATTGTACATAAATGAAAGGCAGCTTAAGAGCCGTCTTATGTTGGCCTGACCTTGGGCAGGTAGTTAGACTTAAGCCAAACCACTGGCAAATGGCTCAGAATTCTGCCAGGACGTGGAACCGGCTTAAATGCAGTGTCCCCTTTAGGCCATGAGAATAAAAGTATTTGTGTCCTAACAATTTTTGCAAAGGTTTTCATTACTCATTATTTTAGTTCAACCTCCAAGTACAGACATTTGTCAAGTATAATATGGCCAAACCACAACCAAAATCCTTGCTGAGGGTTGAGCTAGATGTAAGCTCTACATCAGTTCATGGATCAGGTCAAATAGGAATCATCACGAAAAACAAGACCCACAGTAAAACCTATACACAAAACGTGCAAGCCGATCTGACGCATGTGGGTCGGCCAATATAGCTCAAGTGGACTTCTGGACGTACGAAAGCCATCTAAACTGAGCTATGAATAGAGGAAACGCTTTGGTGTTTTATACAGCTGCAAGACGATTCAGAACTCTGATTTTGGTGATTTTTGTGTCGTTTTCTTGCAAATAATGAAATTTTTGTAAACGGTGATTTTTGGCGGCGGTGGACGCAAATCTACAATTCTAGTGGCCTTGGAAGAAGAGCCCATCACAACTCAATGGTTCTTCTTCTTGAGAGAACACTGGGCACCCGATGGTACCTCAATGCGCTGGTCGTATCCGTAGCAGGCCTCGCGGTTCAGGTCGATGGTGGCAATGGTTCCACTGGGGAACTTCATGGTGATGGCCACCTGGTCCACGTCCCCGCAGTCCGCCACCTCGTTGTGGAAGGCGTGGCCGAGGGCGAATACCTCGTCCGGAAACTCACCCAGGATCCAGCAGATCACGTCGATGTCATGGACCGCGGTGTCGTGAAAAATCCCACCTGGGGTTTGTACAGAGTGTGATTAGGCCTTGCTTTATGCATATAGAAGACACTATTTGACTGTTGTCACGTTTCACCAAGGTACGTTAACGAACGTACCGGTCGAAAACTTTACAATTCGGGCACTTACAAACAGAATGGTACACTGTCACCTAGCAGACATTTCTCTCCCTGTAACCAAGTGTATCGCCAGTTCTCATAAACACATCGTTTCTAGAAAGGATCAATGCTCAAACCACTTTCAGTCAAGCCTCGATCCATCCTGCAAACTTTCAAATCTCGCACGTGACATCGGATAACTTCTCGGACGCCAAAACTGGAAACATGCGCAGTAGTATCACCGACGTAATATTTAAACCACGTGATAGTTTGTTGTGCAACCATGCACCAAAATGCATTATACCATGAAACCAGCTCCACGTAATAGTTTAAAAAGACGGTTTACCTGATATACTGAGATACTCGACCGTTGCCATCTGGAAGTCGCGGGAGCACGTCTTAATACAGTGCACCTGGCCGAGGGTGCCCTCTTGCACTCGTTGCCGTAATAAACGTATAGAAGGGTCATGTCGCCTGGGAAAGTAATTCAGAAAGTGCTAAAACGTTTAACAGAAGAAAAGTATGGCCACAGCATTATTCCTTTGGGAATGGCTAGCGCAAACCTTTCCCTCTTTCCGAAATTTGATGAAATTACCTCGTTGCCACAAGCGAATTCTTTAATTTCAGCAAGGTTTCCCCAACAGCAATACCAACTTTTATTGCATAAAAAGGAAACTGCATGAAAATTATACAAAGAACAGATCATATCTACGTGCGTCACCTTAATGGTAAGAAAGCTCAGGAGTAACCATTGCATATATTTCAACACTGACCAAGTATCGCGACAGATGAGTCATTCAAGATTCAGTTCGTGTACTTCCAACTCACGTACATGGAGGAAATCGAAGGAAACGCCAAAATACTCAGTGCTCATGTCATGAGTAAAATGAAAATGAGTGTTTTGGCCTTTTGAAAGCAGAAATTAACCCGCCATCTGTAGAAACGAAATGTGCAATACGTGCAGAAGCTGACATGTATGGGGCTGATTTTCAAAAGTTATAATCCTGTAAGGAGCCAATGAAATCGATGTCATCCATCCCAATATGTGCTCTGACCACTGAAGCCACCCACTTCACAGACTTCTAGCTGATTTATTGTTTGAATTATCATCTACAATCTCTATGGTATATACACATAAAATTTGTCCAACCATTCCAAAACACACAAGCAAAAACAAAATGACCAAAGAAGAAACGAAATCAGCCTGGCATGGGATCTGATCAACCCAACATGAAATCTCTATATTCCTTATGAATATGGAAACATGTATTTGCATAGGAACAGAAATGGACCAAAACAACCTAAGGAATTTCATTACAAGACTGAAAGTGAAGGAAAATTTAAGACAAAGGTGCATTGACAAAACACACGTTCACGTAGGTGTTGTATTGTAAGTATTGTTTTACCTGTTGAAGGCACAGAAGAGGAAACATCCGTTTTTCTCGGCTTCTTCATAGCACGAGTTGACGGCTGCGATGCTGGTGGCAACCGGTTTTTCACAAAATACGGATTTTGCTTCAATGGGCGATCAAAACAAAGAAGAAAATCAAACTGCAAGGCAAGCTCCAGCCTCAACAGAATGAGAATGAAAAAACGTGCATAGCAAAAAAATTATAATGCTGCGGAAAATGTGGCAAAAGTGAATTAAAACGGCATACCAAAAGTTCCCAAAACAGAGACATACCTGCCTTCAGAGATGCTCTGACAATCCTCTCGTGGGCGTCGGTGGGAGTGCAAACAATAATTGCCAAAATACTGCTCCACGAGTAAAAAAAAAACAACCTGTTAGTGGACAAATTATTATTAAATAACTTAACCCCCCCCCCGATGGAGAATACCCAGTTACCAGGGAATATGAAGGGGTTCAAGTCTGCCTTGGCCTTACGGGGTTGAAACGGATGTCTTTTTCGACAGAGGTTGCAAGCAGCCCTATTAAACTTCTTTCCATCGCCTTTTGGGGCGAATGGTAAAGGCGTCAACCTTAGTTTCCTATGCAATATAGCACGTAATCACCTACCTCGGATCGGCATACACAGTCTGCTCATCCTCCGCACCGATCGCTTCGCAGGTTTTCTCCAGGCTCCAGTCCCGGATTGCCTGCTCAGCTTTCTCCCGACACTCTTCCACGATGTACCGGATCTCGGCCCTGGGGTTGCGGACCAGGTTGCCGAAGTGGATCGAGCCAGCCCGGCCCAGGCCGTATATGGCCACGGGAGCGCGCCTCAAGGGCTGGGGTAGGAAACCGTCCATAGCCATGTGTCCATCTACGCGTCAAGTCCGCGGATACCTAGATCATGACGGGAAGAATGCCCACTTTTACTGGATTTTGGATGGCTGCTTGTAAAATCCCCACTTGACTCTTTGAAATCAGAATGTTTCTTCAGGTGTAGTCGTTCTAATTTTTTACATAGATTCTGTCTGAGACTGATGTATCTTTCTGTCCCTTCCCGGTCATGGCGTTAAAACTACCTGTCTTCTCGGGGGTGTGTGAAACTGACACCTCTTGTGTTCTAAGGCAGTATTTCCACTGCATTCAGTATTTGGGAAAGAAATGTAAGGACTTGATTTATGTTTTTTTTTAAAATGGATAAATTAATAGGGGCTCGTAAATTTCGAACAAGCAGAAACGCCTGTCCAAATTTATTTTTGCCTGTCCCTGGGACAGGCAGAGAGACAGACCTCTTGGTTTCATGCTAATGAGCAAAACTCACTGTGGTGTTTTCCCCAGCACTAAACCCCAGTAATGCATTGATTTGTGCAGAAAAATAATGCTGCATTTTTAAAACTACATGTATTTTGCTCTCTTAAATTTCCATTTTGGTCACAAAACCAAGTGATGTGGCAATAGGCCTAGACCAACAAGCAAACATTTCTCAGAAATGTTTCAAAACACGGGGATCAAAATCAAAATGTGATGGCATGGAAACGTGACTGTAAACGGAACCGTGTCTTCCCTGATTGCATTACAGCAATAACTCCCAGTTGTCCAGAAATGCTAAAACTGTCACACGCTTGGGGGTTAGGATTAATATCCTCCTGACTCCTACCCAGACAACAATTTACACAATCTGAATTTTTTTATTCAGTGGACAAAATTCAGCCCGAGTCAGTGAGACCTCATAATACGCCTACAAAGGTTGCACGAGTTGACCTGACTGAAATTATCTACTTTGATCGTCGATCACAATTTGGAAGATATCCGGACATCGCTTGACACCCTAGACCCTGGTCTGGGCACTAGTCTGAAAAAAGTAAGTGCTTCAATATTTTCACAGCTAAGTTTGACCCTATAGGCTAGGGCATGTTATATCACTTTCTGATGGCTAACAAACTAATGCAAGGGGAAATTTGTGATAGTTTTTCTTACCCTGATTTGCAAAGCTGAGCACCACGAATGCATGAGCAAGAACATACATGTACATATACATGTAGGCTACTGCGTTTGCAGACTGCTTGCGTGCAATTGCGTACTTAGAAAATAAAATTTCAAGGTGGCTGGTCCTGTACGCGGTCGCTAGGGCGGAGCACGTCGCACGTCCCTCCTTCTTCCTGGGAGTGCTTACCCGTACGAGTTACCGGACCAAGACCAGCCTGAGTGAAGCACACAACCGCCTATTCACACATGTTAGAGGTAGAGACAACTTTGGGGAATTCAAACAAGTCAAGAGCAGACACATTTACTATTAGTAATAGTATTACGCCTAGGCCTACATGTACCTTAATTTTAACCTTGGAATTTAGGTGATACTTATGGTCCCGTCAAAGCTTGCCACTGCGTCCACATTAATAACGCTTTTTCGTGTTCTCCTAGCCTTCACGTCGACCCTACGACCATAGAATCCGTTTGTAGAAGCCTGTTTGACCGACTAATGCCCTTGGCCTTCGACCCGACAGAACACAGGTCATCACTGCACCTTTTATGGTGATCAAAATAACACCACAGTTCGAAGTTAAATTGCCACGTGTGCGGGGAATCATTCTAGGCCAAATCAGCTAGCTCCGTGTCGGGTCAAATTTATGGTGTTCCATGTGTGCCTCCGGTCAAATTTTTCAGCCGGAGTCGCATTTTTGGTTTGACGTCGCATTTTTCTTCAACAGGCGTCGCAACCAAACTGGTTTGGGTTTTAACGTAACTTAGCGTAATGGCAGCAGTTACAACCCAAAACAGCCACAGCAACAAATAATTATAGCAATCATGAATACGGGGGCATTTTTTACTCAACAAGCTTGCAGAAGTGAGAAATCAAACTGAGCGATGTAAACTTCCACAAATGATTGTATGTTGTTTGCATCAACATGACAATCATAGGAACTTGACCGAGTTCATTAATGTAGCCAATTTCATAATCTTTAAACAGGTGTACGTGTTAAACATATGTAATGGCTGCGCGGTTTATTCACATCAAAATGCGACACCGGTTGAAAAATGCAACACCGGGTTGAAAAATCAAGTGCGACGCCTGTTGAAAAATGAGAAGCGGGCACCATATAAGCTTCACCTCGCACACGCGTGTGTGTTTGTACATATGTACATGTATATATCCCAACTGCTAGTATTCAGCCGCTGATCATAGGTATTTCTTGAAGCATGGATGTCGCACTGTCAGTGTACATGTGACTATAATTGAGTAAACTTTCTGACATTATGAATTTTTGTCAACCTTTTTTGTAGCTTCGTTTTCTCACTGTCGATACCATGTGCATGCGTACGTTATTACCTTGGAAAAGCCAGTGCTTAACAAATTACAAAAAGATGTCTGAATACGGCGGGACATGAGCAAGTCAGTTCAGGGATGGACCTTACTCAGAAGAAAAAGGGGGTTACAGCAGCGCAGGTCGAACATGTATCTGCAACTTGTAGTTTCCGCATATTCTTACATAATGTTGTCGGCACAGAACTATTGCCGCACCGACGGGGGCGGGGGGCTTAAAGGTAATCCTCACCCTTAGGAATATCAAACAACCACCCGTCCCGAGACTCATCTACAAGAACGAGATTTTCAGTATCCTGATGATGCTCACTGCGCGTGACCGCGGCAAAGCCTGTGTGATGTAGAGCTTTGGCAAGGAAGCACGGAACAGACGGATCCCATTAAGCCCCGCCCTATTGTTTTCCGACCAATCACAGCCGTGATTTATGTCCAACATGTGCTCACTAAAGTCTGACATGAATACACGCGCGTATGATACGCGCGGCTGGAACACATCATTGGAGAAGAGCACGTCCCAAGCGCCTCTTGCGCAGTGGGCGGGGCTTACTTATAAGGGGAACGTGATGTGGGGGGGGCCTATCCCGTAGCTCTGCAACCATAGAATTTTGCAATTCTGTTCAGCACCGTGCGCACGACCGTTGCTAATGGGGGTGTCGTCCCCCAATAAGTCAGGTTGGGGGAATGGAAAAAGGAAGGGGAAGGTCACGTGTCAGGTCGGGAAATCAGACAACCATTACACTCACATGAAACTAACCGTCGGCAGATTTCACCGGTGGGCGTGTCTTTTTCGTGCCAGTGCAGTTAATCCCGCACAACAGGTGTGAGGCTGGACAGGAGTAGCCTAACTTGAAGTGAATCTCTTTACAGAGGGGGGCATCTGGGGCGCACTTTTTTATAAGACAGACACTGAAACGTACAAAACTGGGGCTTGCATTTAAAGTTTTATTCATTTCAAGATTTCAAACTGGGGACATGCCTCCCCGGTTATGCCATTAATTGCTGCTGAGCGTATAAGTGTGCTAGAAACAAACCCCCTGCTTAACAAAACTGGCATTCGGTCAATCTTTTATAATAAAGGGCTCATGGTTGTCCGGCCATCTATCACGTCCTCCACAGGTCTCGCGACTGACTGGGTGTTCCACAGCATGGCATATTTAGGAGAGTGTAAAGTCTGCACTGGGTCCTGACTGTAATGAGCTGGTCTCTATCTGAGCGTCTCTACTGCGGCTAGCCATAGCGCATGCAATCATGGAAAACGGATGAAGCCGCTGGCCAGTGCCTTCAATAAGCCATTTGTGAGTTAAGTTTGAATAAAATCTCTGAGTTCTTTAAATTCACGTGTACATAACAACTTGAATTCTCCATACTAAAAACACTGTTACTATGCCTCGTGATTCGGGGCAAGCTTTTGCTTAGTTACTTAAGAGACGCCTTGCAACAATACACTGTTCTCAATGGATAAGAACGGCACAAAGGAGCCAGTTCATTCCAGAGACGGTGGTCGCTATGCAAAAGCTTGCCCCTAATCACGAGGTATAGCAACAGTGTCTTTAGTCTGGGGAATTCAAATTGTTACATTTCTGTGCAATCAGAAAACACAGTATACCACATTTTATTCAAATTTAACTTGCAAGTGGCTTATTGGTGCATATGTCATTGCCAGCCGTAGCCAAGCCTTATTAACACAGGCTTAAGAACACATATGGCTAGGGACCCTACGCATCTGGACAAGATGGAGGTGTGAGGGAGAACATGTTGGTTCGTGTCAAAGGTCAATCTTGGCAAGAATGAAATGGGGAACTCCACCCATCAGAAAGTGCTTCCTGTACTGGCAAGTTTTTTAATTCTTAGCAAACTTGGACAATTAAACATTGTGTAACCTCAGATAACGTAAAAGGGATGTGAGCTTCTGGGGCTGCTATGGTAGATATCAGCCAATTAAAACTGTCGCGCTTTACATAAATACAGATAACGAGGGCTCTTTAAACAAATCGTCCTCCATGTATTTAGCTAGATGAAGTTAGCATACTGTACAAGTTTTTCAGTGGCTAATCCCATTCTGAGGAGTACATCACAAGGATTATTTTTTCCAAAACAGGGACAATGAGTCAAGAATCCTGTACACATTCACAATAAGGACACCTTTCCAGTGAAGCAGTGAGCCTTATGTCCGTCTTCATAAATTTAGGGAGACACTGCAGAAGAAAAGAGCAGAACACGTAACCAGACGCAGACCAGACTGAGAATGTGCTTATGGAAAGGTGTCCGTCACTAAAAACATCATGAGCAATGTGCATTTCTGGGAGGGCTGGTTTCATAGACCTGACAGGCACAGAAACCTTGTACAAATACACCAAGCAGACATCCTCTCCGAATGTTCGTGTGGACTGTAGTAGGCCAGTTATCGCAAGAGGTGCATCCATCCATCTCTAAACACCTGTTGACCTAATCAATTAGGTGGATCCACATGGTGAATCCACTCATGCAATACTGTGTATCCACTCCTCCACTGCGTTGAGGTCCGCCTGTCCATCCTCTTCGTTATTGCCCTTGGCACTGCACTCGGCGAACTCCACGCTGACCGGGGAGAGCTGAGCGAAGCCGAAGTCCTTCCCCCGGGCTCCTAGGAAGGCCTCGGAGCCGGCCGAACCGTCAGTGCTGCCCAGGGATGCTGATCTGGTCACCCGTAGGGTGTTGCTGGTAAATAAATAGAACTAAGAATTGTCTGTCGTATTTATACGATTCACTTGTATTTATATTTATCATAAGCGCTACAATTTTTCGTTCGTGGTTTATATTTTCCGTTTGTATTATATTTTTGTATGTATATGTATATTTCTTGCATTTCTTTATAATTTTTGTTTGTCTTTTTTGCCCCAATGGCCTCCCATATTCACTGACCACTGAATTAGCCAATCTACGTAGTTGCAAGACGCCTAGTTTTGCAGCGACTGGCAGGTAGGACACCCTAAATTTCCCGGCGCTGTATACAGAGTCATGCCAACTTTGGAACCAAAATGGCTCTTCATTATATGTGCCGTACAGCATACAGCTATATTGTGTGCTAATTGTCCATGTGCACCGATGCATAATCCACCATTTTATTTCCAACAATTCAGACACTCATGTCACAGCCCTCTCCACAAACAGCTCTGGACTACCCAAACCAAAGGTGCCACCAACCAACATCAAGAAGTCCCCTCAAGTCCATCACATGTCAAATTGCTATTCCGATGAACTGTCACAAAAGCATTCCTCAGTCGCTGCTCACCCCGTTATTTGCGAATGGGGAATGGCCGTGTGACTAGCCTTGTGACTGGACTTGAGTGAGGACTTGTTCTGGGCTCGATTACCACACTGCAAGTCATTGCACGTTATCCAACGTAAATTAAAGAGCAACTCTAAGGAAAACTTGTTTTCTCTGATTTTTATCTGTTCAAATAAATTGGACACATCCAAATCCAACGCACAGTCGTTTGTTTTCAGAGCTCAACTATAACAAGCGAACTCACAAACCATTCAAGCAGGGAACTGAAACACAGGCTTCTATTTGTCATCGTCCATTCCCTGTTGCTTCAATACTTACACCTGCGTGTAACCTGATTTGCGATTGACTAAAGACTTACTAGATTATGGCCCTGCTGACATAAGATTTTTTCCCCAGCTAACGGAAAGCTTTAGTTCAAGGGACTTTTTGCTGCAAAGCATTAGGACTGCATACAACATTCCTGCTACCGTCAACACTTGTTAAAATGCAACCTTCAGAACTGTCCTCTCTGGACAAAAATAAGATGTGTCCTACTGGAATAAGAGCCCTACATTTCCTTCTCCAGCTTGTCCCGGATGACCTTGCTGGATTTAGCCATGGCCGCATCCTGTTTGTTGCAGGTGATGAGCACAGACAGCTTGGTGCGGCTGGCCATGCAGTCGCTCAGCAGGGTGTAGAGAAACTCCGCCACCTCTTTCAACTCGTTCTGAAAGGCGGCACTGTCCACGACGAAAATCAGCCCCCTGGAGATTTTCAGGGTGTGAAAAAAAAACAACATCCAACCTTTTATATGAGAAATGGTCTAGGCATCGCACCGCCAGTCCACACAATCATACGCTCTGCCCGCACGCTACCGGGGGCACCTGTCTGCCACTTCCAAATGACAAGCCTTGTGTGAATAACTTCGCTGAGGTTGGAAATACAGTCAAACCTCATTAACGAGAGGTCGCTCAGACTTCACGGATCACCTTGTTACAACAGAAACCTTGCATTATCAGGAATGAAACAATGAAGAAGAAAGGATTGGGACCCAAGAATATCCTTGGTATAAGTAGAATGATGTATCGTCAGCGCTCTTATTAAGGAGGTTCGACTGTAACGCATGCTTATGTGGCAGGGGCCCTATTTCGGTGGGGGTGCGCCTGATTTCAAAATAAGGACACAGAAACACCACGGCTCTGATCTCTATTGGTGTTATTATAGCTGAAGAGTTGTGCGAAGCAAATAGTCCAACAGCGGAGGCGACAGCAACAAGAGGAATGCCCACTCTGACACATGGTGGCGCTGTTGCCACACACCGGTCTACTTACAGACACGTGTGACATCCCTTATACTTGGATGATGGCCACTAACCAGTGGCTGCAGCCGTTTTCCGTAGACCTGAAGGATATTGCAAAGCAGTGCCCAAGCAAGTGTGACGCAGCCTCAGTGCGATAGGGAACCGCTGTTTCACTTGTGGCATGATTTGTGCACAAGGCACATTTCCTGGGATAAAAACGATCCAGCTCTCATTAGTTTAAAAGCAACATTACTACTGGCAGGTTGAGTATCCCAACACGTGCACATGCGTACCTTGCTTGGTTTTTAAAACGCTCCCAGAATATCATACGTTGCCGGTCATTCCCAGGAAGATCGACGACCTCAAGGGTTCCCGATTTCCTCCCCGTCAGCTGGTAGACACCGGAGTTTTCCTTAATGGAGGTGAAGCTGTTGATGAACTTGTTGTGAACCAACTGAAAAAAACAGCCAAATTCCACAGTATGATTATCAAACTTGTCATTTCCCAATTCTAAACTTTTGCACCAACTTCTTGTTGAAAGTCTCTCTGTCATGGAATTTTGGCGTTGTTTTGACAGAGAATTTTTTGTTCGTATATAAATATGGCTACACCCTGAGAAAGGTAACCTTCACTTTCACAATGGCTTGCCTTTTTCAACTAATTAGAACCCACCTATGCAAAGACGCATTCTTGATACAGTTGTCATATCAGTCAAAATCAGTCAAATTTCCCATATGGGTCTGTGTACTGGGGGAAATCAAGTGGAAGGAATTTTTGACTGTTTTTGACGGTTACAGCAAAAGGAGGGTTCTAATCTATCTGAAATTAAGCTATCATTTCAACTGGGGCCTTACCCTGCTAAAGAGCAATGTCTTGCCAGCGTCACAGATGCCCATGAGGAGTACAGAGCGCTTGTTGTTTTTCCGTCTCGCCAGGAGGTAAAGGAAAGCTGTGTAAACAAAGAAGTTGACTTCCTAAAACAAAAGTGTTAAACTGCACAAGTGTTGATCACAAGCTAACAGCCCTGACTACAATAACGGAGTAACAAGTTACTGTCAATTAACACTGATCACTGTACAAGCTCTAATGCCGATGAATTGTTCTTAACTTCTCACACATTACATGTATTTCGAGCATCTAGAGCCATGAATCCCAATACAAATGTCTTCAGCATGCAAAATTTGATTGAAACCAAAGCTACAATTAATTTCAAAAGGCCTATGCTAGTAAACAAATGCGAGTACGTTTAATAGAAAAATACTCATTAGGCAAACTATGACCTACTCCTAAAAGTACTAGTTAAATTAATGTTGCTATACAGCTGTGTTATTCTGTTGTGATGTCTGATGCTTGTTCAACAAATTAAATAGCACAGCACAATGCAATCTTTCCCAACCAGGCTGGGAAGTGGTTACATGCTTTTTGACAGGTCTCTAACATGTCACTCCCACCCCGACATGCCAAACCATGCCAGCATAGTAAGCTTTGCAGATTGCAGTCGAAAGAGCGCTAGCGCTAGGCCTAAGTAACTGTCTCGAAGTTAGTCATGGAAAGTGACATGACTGGTTAATTGTTGAAGAAGGAAAACCGTTAACCAGTCAACCAATCAACCATGTTAACATATGGTTGTTGTAAACATGCACCGACGTTTTCGATTGCACAACTGTCAAATTCTTACCAACAGTTATCAAAACAACCACAACAGCTACCACAACACCAAGCACCGTCGGATCTTGCTTTGCAATTTCATTTTTTAGGGCTTGAAATGTGCCCTCGAAAGTGTCTACACGTCTCCGTTCGACTTCCATTTTAACAGTTACAGGTATTTGGCAGAGCTAGAGCATGTGCAGAGTACGTACGTAGCGCAATGCCGCGCTATTTCGTTGTATCAGCATATCATGAAAGTAGCGCCCCCTATTACATGAACCACAGAGCTCTATGCATGAACCCTCTAGCTTAGTATTAAAATTATTATAATCCGACAAAATGTAGGCCAATTATTTCTCTTATATTATCTCATAAATACTTCATAATAATCTGAAAAAAAGTTTAAAAGTTAACAGATATATTTTGTCTCATAAAATTAAGATTTAATTGAAAATAAATGCATAAAATTCGTGTGAGATCGACCTTTAAGTTTACCTTTATTTTAAATAACCTGCGCAGTCCACAATGGCGACTTACATAAATTGAGTAACGCGAGCATTTTTTTACCCTCTTCATTTTTAAAATTAATCAGTCTGACAAAAACGTTCACCAGTTTTCTGTTTATATTGCATCGGTAATTATGCTTCCTACATCAAGACTCTGCTTGCGTCTGGCGGGCGGTGCATTTTCGAGGAGTTCAGCTAATTGCGAAAAGGTTCGTCGTCAGTCGTACCACTTACATGTAATTGTTGATGACCATGATGACGGAAACTTTAACGTCGGACATGTCAGGCATACTTACTTGTAGTTGTACTTGTAGATTTTTTTTTATTGTTCAAACAATAATCACAGAGTCATTTAATTTTCAAGCTTTTGCATGACATCCCATTTAGGCTTTTTGGAAGTGAGCCTAATAAATGAGTAGACCCACCTATCACCTGATGATTCAAGCATCATGTCAAGGACATGGACATGATCGTGATGGTGAAGGGAGGCAAACACTGTTCAACTTCCAGTCCGCTGCTTAATTTGACATGTTTGATGAAGTTCAAAATTCAAAGGCACAGATTGTTACAGTAGCCTAGCACAAGTTCCCCAGAGCTATCTTTCTGACACTCCTTGATGTGTTTTAGATTTGCATTTATAATTTGTTTTTTAAAATTTCATGGAAGTCTACTTGGTACTCATAATTGCCTGTCTCTCCTGCACTCTTCCGCTTCTGTATAGTGTTACCTATGCCGTCACCTGAGCTGCATTGGCAATGGACATCACCTCTGCAACAGTGAGTCACAGAGACTCATGCAACTCCCAACCACCAGAAGTACTCAGGGAGTGGTCCTCACTCGGCGACCCTTTGCTTCACAAGGGGCGGAAAGTGCCAATAAAGGAGGTGACAGAAAATCGGTGAGTGGAACCACTCTTGGGGCCCGGGGGATTTTCTCATTTAAGTAACTGTGGCTGTGTGATATTTTACAAAACTTCATCTCTGACACGTGAAGCACAGAAGGGCTAAGTGCCCTGAACAAGGGCTTTATTATGACATCAGTGAAAAGTCAAAAAATGCTGCGTCATATTTGCATCTCTTTTATGTGTGAAAAAAAGCATGTCCCACTTCTGCATTTCAAGAAGCAATGTTTACAAGAACATGGCTTTTAGGCTACAGTCGTTTATCTGAACCTTCATGGATATACTGTGGTAAATTAATCATGACAGAAGACCTTAAACTTGCCGCTGGTTTATGGCTAAGGAACGTTTCTGGTTATCACTCCTTCCAGCCTGTTACCTGGAAGACAGTCTTGGTGACGTTCGTGCTGGGCGGCTCCTTGCTGGTCGGGTTCAAGATCGCCCAGCGCAAGAAGAGACTTGGTAAGAGTGTGCAACCGACTGTGAAGCGATTACGTCGTTGGGTTCAGTCATTGCTGCATGTTGTGGCATGGTAGTGAATGGCTACGTCCACATTGCAATGTGCATGCATGTGGTTACCGCTGAGAATGGCACATGCATGAGTGTACACTGCGTTTGGCATAGTTGCACCCCAGTAATATGCATTGGACAAGAAAGACCCCAATTTTTACGAATGTAATGCCGGCCAGTCATACATGCAAAAGTAGGGATTTGCTTTTGGGTTTTGGTGTCATTGTTACGCCCCAGCTTTAGCATCAGTCTCGATTATAGTTGGGCCGTCCCAACTAGAGTGGTACACTTGGGCCTACCCAACTACAGCAGAGAAGTCCTGTGTGCGTGGTGTGCCCAGCATGTGCCAAAGTCATGTTGTTTACAAATGTCATGTCATCGGTCATAGGGCTAGATGAACAGATGAAGTGCCACATTTTAGATGAATTGTGTCAAGTGTGAGACACATTGACTTGGATAATGTTGAGACATTCCTCACAGACGTTGGTTAACAATAGTTGGGCCAGCCCAACTGCAGTTGGGACTGGACTTATGCTATAATTGGGGTGCAACATATTCAGTCAAGATAAACCTACGTGGATATCTCCTTCTTTGGTCTTTTCAGAAATCGAAAAGGAGAGGAGTAAGGCCCTGGGCAAAGCTGCCATCGGAGGCCCGTTTTCATTGGTCGACCACAATGGCAAGCCCAAAACAAACAAAGATTACCTGGGCCAATGGCTGCTGCTGTACTTTGGGTTCACACACTGTCCAGACATCTGCCCGGACGAGCTGGAAAAGATGGTGTCGGCAGTGGAGAAAATAAGTGAGTTACTTTGAAAAAGATACTTGCCAGATTTTGTCCTTTGAATTGTTGACTGTATCCAGCAAATAAGCGTAACTTCATTCCCCAGTTAAAGTACCTTCATAGTTTGTGATTTCTGTTTTGCTTATCCATTGTATATTGCTTTTGCCAATCAATAAAATACAGAGAAAATAAACATAACTTTGAGCGTATACCCACAAAGGCAGCGTCAAGTTCTTTAATATGAGGCTTTGTGCAGAAAAGAAAATACCCTTTATATTCTTTCTGTTGGAAATTGATTGATTCAGCACAGTCGGCATCAGTGAAGTTTGTTGGATTTTTATGCAATGATGAGAAGCTACAATGAAAGCCTCTAACATGTAATAAAAACCGTGGGACAGATGAGTAAAATTGCTAACAAATGCCGGGGATAACTCGTCTGCCATGTGAAATCGGCACAAGGTGCCAGCCCATCTAAAAAAACGTTTCCGTTCGATGATGCAGTGAAATTTTCTGGTTTTTCTGGTCTCTGCTAGATAACAGTCCCAACCTCCCAAACATCACGCCACTTTTTATCTCCATCGATCCCGAGAGAGACACGGTTGAAGTCATGGGGGCTTACGTCAAAGGTGAGGACCAGGAAGCTGATTTCATGAATCTAAAGCAGGGAACATATCTGATTGTTGAAAAGAAAATGATTACCAGCTAATGATTAATGTACATGTGTATTACTGCCGTTGACTGGTTCTCTGCTGTTTCAGGTCTAGCGTGGAAATAAAGCTCCTTTGAATTAGGTCCTATATCTAAACAAATTACACGTGGTTCTCGAATTGTGTTTGAGCCACAGTTTATCAGGGTTGTGAGAATTCAGCTTTTTAGGTGATTTCGGTTTTTTTGTGTGTAGATGTTGACCCTGAATTTCAGCTTGTTTGTACACCTGGTCTGTACAAAAGTATGGGGACTTTTTACATTTCAGCTTTTTGCTAGCTGTTTTCAGCTTAAATCTTGAGTGGCCACTCACACCCCTGGTTTACGATGGCATTGGTGTCGCCAGGATTTTTTAGGGGGGGAGGGGACTATTGTTTTCAATAGGAGGATATCCAAGGACAGGAGAGCACTTGTCAGGTGTGAACTGATAAAACATCAATTGGTTATTTGCATCTCTTTCATCTCCTTTTCTTGATTTCTTTTTTTTAAAATTTAATTTGTTTCCTTTGGGGTTGGGGGAAAGCAGCCCCGTGACACTCATGTATGAATGGCAATATGCACCTAGATCCCTCAGAATCCATTTGGAAGTTTGGAGAATTTGAAGGATTGAGGAGGGTAGAGCCCAGTCATCGCTGCTGTACCTAGGGGTCTTTTTAGATTGTTGAGCTTAGAAGTTTAAGAGAATGTGTTCTGTTGGTTTCCGACACAGTGAAAGATTTTGGAGCATTTGGACAGATGCCTGGCATGAATATTCAGGGCAGGGTTGACAAATTTAAGGTTTTTTTTAACCACAGAATTCTATCCAGGTTTGATTGGCCTGACGGGAACAAAGGAACAGGTGGAAGAAATAGCCAGAAACTTCCGCATTTATTTCAGCCAAGGACCCAAGGATGAGGATAATGATTACATTGTAAGTTGATGGCTGATTGACCTCGAATCGGCACACCCAAGCCTTGTGATTTAAATCGTTTTGTTTTTCAGTAGGATATCTGATTAATTGTGACACCTCAGCTGAATAGGGGCTTTGCGTGGTAGCCATCTTATAGGGCAGTTCTTTTGTTCCACAGGGAAACCTCCTTTGTGCATGCCCAGCAAGATGGCAGCCATGCAAACCCTCTGTAGCTGAGTTGGTGCAATGTACATTGAGCTGGTAATTTTTCAAAAATTTGTACCGACGACTAGAGACACAGCTCCAAATATTGTTGCCTTAGCAAACGGAGCAGGTTTTTAGTCGACTGCTATCACAAGATCCCTTGTGTACTCGCGCACTACAAACAAACCTGGTGTCTTTCAAAGGAGGCAGTGCTCCAGATGAATTTTTGATTTGGGTCTTTTTCAGGTCGACCACTCAATTATCATGTACCTGCTGAATCCCGATGGTCAGTTTGTGGATTACTTTGGCCAAAACAAGACGGACGAGCAAGTGGCCGGCGGGATCGCTCACCACATGAGGAAATACCAGCAACTACAGGGATAAACTGCCCTGCTCCGTCAATGCACACTGGGCTCCAAGCGAGTGTGCAACGGTCATTGTTAGGAAGATGCAATTCTAAAAATGCATGTTTAGAGATGCCCTGATTTCCTTTCCAATATTGAATAGTTTGAACGTGTGTTTTAAATAATAGACATGTATGGCTGCACTGCTGATGGGAATTTTTGTTTTCTTAAGGAAGTGAACGTCAAGAAATTGTTCAGGGGTTTTGTTACAACATTCCAAGAAATATTTTTTTAACATCCACAAATCGAATGATGGTATAACTTCTTGCTTTTGTTTACAAGGCAAGGGTAATATTTATTGACAACACATGCATTTGGAAATAATAAGTACTACATTATATCTGTTGTGCCCAAATAAAGTATCAACCCTAAAAGGAACAATCAAATTAAAGGATTCACAAATAAAAAAAAGATTGAACTGTTAGTTCTTTTCAGGCAAGTTCATGTACAAAGCAAAAATGTGAAATTTCATTTACATGTCTTATTTTTTCTCAAATTCATGTAAGTTCCTTCAATGTGGCCTTTTTTTTCTCTCTTTAAATTTAACCAGGAATCATGTCCACCACTGTTAGTCTGTTTTCCAAGAAAAATAAAAAAAAGGATGTTGGAGTAAGCATCAGGTGTCATATTACAGTGAATGTACAAGATATGCAAAATCATTAAACCTCCTCAATATTTCATTAATATGAATCAATTAATAGATCAATTAATGTGCAGTAGGTGCTTACGAAGTTATACACAAAATTCTTTCAAGGTTAAAATCGTACAGATTTTATTACTTGGTGTAAAAGCGAACACGAATGTGTGATGTAAGACCAAATAATCGCGCTGCGGATTCGCAAAAGTTGAACACACTTTAGACACTAGCAAATTTTGCCACAGCAAACGATCGGTTATCTTCCCGCCGCCCCCCACCAGATATCAACTATCACATGCATACTGCTGCAACTTTAATAACCATTTAAAGTTAATGCCCTTTAATTAACTGTGGGGCTTTAACTAATCAAAGAGAAACAGAAGTCTGGTTATAATGTTCTGACGTGTACTGATATTTCAGTTTACCAATGCCCCACTCTGCGTGATAGATTACTTTAAAAATATAAGGCATCACATGCACAACGTGTTATCAAACTCCTTCAAATCTACAGGAATACATAGCTGAACTTAAAAGGGGTGGGCATAGTAATAAGTTTTAAGAAGTAAAAACATCAAATGTGGTATTCATAAAGGGTTGACAAGAGCCACGATTGGGGTTTGACCTCTGAACTCCAAAGTATAATTTGGGGGGGGGGAATGGGATGATTTCAGTGGTGCCAAGAGCAGACAACTGCTTGATGGGGAAGGAGGGAAGGTTACATTTAGCATCGCTTCTGAGCATTAACAACAGAAAAAAAACAACTAACAAAACATGAAACAAAACAAAAAATACTGTTCGCTTTTAGTGTTGTATTTGAGGGAAGTGACTAGATACTAACCCGTGAAACCTGGTCTGCTATTTTTTCTCAAGACTCTTAGAGGGTTCATGCTTGGACTCTGTTTCTGCATCAATTGAAAAAGGAAATCCCAAACACAATGATAAAATTGGTAAATGAATAGCATAAATGGGTCGGATTCGAACCAGGGTCTATAGATCTGTAGTTCAAATCACTACCAACTAAGCTACCGAAGCGACGTAATGGTTCGCGTTTTTGAAATGTCTTAAATGGTGTATTGCATTGTCCCCTCTTCATGAATCATTGGTCACCCCAGCTACTGAAAAAAGTAGCGCACCAGGTTTCACGGGCTAGTATTAAGTCGCTTCCGTATTTGAGTCCATCACAAGTCCCTGTAAGTCCATCACAAGTCATTCAGTCTTAAGCCAATTCACAAGCTATTCAAATGAACTGAGATACAATGCAGTCATCAATCATTGTTCACCCTCTTACTTACGACTGGCCTTGTGACTGAACTTGCGAAACGACTCGGGATGGACTTGAATACACCACTGGTAAGGCTCTGTGATTCTGTGGCAGTTGGGCCGTCACTGTTACACTCCTGTATTTTGATGGAAAGGATGGTGGGGAACCAGTTTAGAAATGGGAGCTTTCACCTTGCAGGGTTTTCGCACACTTGCAACATTTACAACATTAAACAGCATAAACTAGATCCATGCAATACCTGATCCTTCCCAAGAATGACCAAAGCTAGGCTTTAAACAAGGAACAACAAAATTTCAGGGTCATTTTATCTGTACAAGTCACGGGCGAGTGGGAGATTTCCGGAATTTTCCGTGCAGATGAGGGAGAACGATCCATCCTACGGAATGACCACAGAGGATGGGATGCCTTCTGTCGAGGCGGCACCCTGGGAGTCAATCTTGAGCTTCTTGGAGCAGATCTCCTCATCCAGGTCCGGCCCTTCAATCTCCTCCCGCCGCCGCTCCTCCTTGCGAGCCAGCATCTTCTCCAAGACCTCGAAGAGGCGGTAGTCATCCTGGACGTAGTCATTGTTGACCAGGTTGACCAGGTAGAAGGTGTCGTGGATGTGGTTGATGATCTGGCGGGAGGGCGAGCCCTCGGAATAGATGTGGCCCCACTGGTGCTTCCAGAGCCCAAAGGCTTCGTCCTGGTGGGGCAGGGAAGTGAAAAAAAGGAGTGGGGAACTTTCTCAAAACTGGGGAGCCAAGCTTGAAGAGGCATGCAATCAAAAACTGGGAACAAAGGGGAAAAATAATTCCAAGCAGCTTAACAGACCCCTGGCACCTTACATACTATTCCAATGGAATTCCAAATTCTGCAGAAACATCGCCCTCTGTTGGTGACAGATTTTATCTCAACTTGTACAATTTGCCTAAATACTTAACAAAGAGGGTCACATTTTCATTCGGTATTTTGGTATTTTGACAGCTGTGTGAGAATTCTACATACTAAGTGAATTTGCACCGTCACAAGAGAACAACACAGATTGTTCCGAAATAACCCGATTTATTTAGCCTTGGAAAGGGGTTCCTTTACGCACTGGTCCTGTGTGCTGAATTTCTAAGTGGAAAAAACATGTGGATGCAACAATCAATTCCAAATTTTGCAGAAATATCGCCCTCTGTTGGTGTCAGGTTTTACCTCAACGTGTACAATTTTCCTCCATACAATGGAAACTGCGTCACTTAAGCATTGCGATACCTAAGCACACTTGTAAAAGCACACTTGTAAACAGGTCAAAATCCCTTAATACGGAATACGGAAAGAAAAAAAATTAATTTCAGGTCTCACCCAATCATGATGCGATCTGCAAAACCCTTTCACATGGTGAGCTTTGTCATTTGGGTGCATATAAACTTCCAATTAATATTGACATGCTCTTGTTTTCAGACAGAGTACATTTGTGACTCCAGGTTGTCTACAACACGAATCTAAGTTTTCTGGAATCACTAATTAAACAGTTTAAAAAAAACTGGACAGTTTCCAGATAAATTTGAAGTTGATATACAACAAAATGACAAAGCTCACCATGTGAAGGGTTTTTGCAGATCACGTCACAAATAATCCCCACAAATTATAAGTCATGAACATGCTCAAAATTATTTCTGGTCTTTGAAACTATACCTAGGTTCCTCCAATAAATATCAGAGTGACTTGGGTAAGTTTTCATCGCTGAAATTCCGCTAAACGGTGATCATTCTTAAATACACTTTCTGCACAGAAAATGAAATTAAGAAATAAGCCACCAGGGTAATTATACAAACACAGACCGATGTTGCACACCAGTCCAAATTTGACTATGATTATTCACATATAGCAAGAATTTTCTTCAGCTGAAAGACAGTAACATACATGTACTTGTCCCTGACTAAATAGTTTTGATCAGTCGTCTCTTTTGTGACTCCCAACATCAAAGACTTCTAAGGATTGAAATCCAAGCCAGTGCGTAATGAACAATGAAACACTAATCACATCGATGTTACATCAGATACGTATTGGACAATGGGAAATAAGGGTAAGAGATGAAAAGGAGTTGGAGGAATGAAGCAGAGGCAGTTATCAGGAAGGGTGGCAGATGATCCCATCTTGATATGGCTATAGAGGGGCATGCGGGATTCGAACCCACGGCCTGTGCGAACTCTGGGGAACGCACGCTCTGACCAAGCTGAGCTAATGTCCCTTCTACCATATGCAACCGGGATCAGATTGGCGGGAGAGAGGTTAGTGAGTTGCAGAAAAGAGGACAGTGTCTGTGGTCAGGGGTGTACATGAGTCAGAAGTTGAGGTGGGTGAACGGATCGGAAAGGTGAGGGTTGGGAGGTCCACATAGTGGGGGGAAAATGACATGTATACAGAGGAAATAAGGAGCCATATGTAGACGGAAAAGGAAATGCCAAATAGGAAAATAAACTTGTGAGCATTGAAAAACAGGTGCGAGAAGAATAAAGTCGCTCAGGCTCTTAAGGACCTTCAGGTGTCCATATAATCTGACAAATGGCATTTTTATCGTTTTTTCACAACCCAGGAATCTTGAAGTTGCAGGCCAAGCCTAATTCCAAGACATTGAATTTTCAAGCCTTTGTTTCCACACAAATGGAACTGAAATGTTCATCCTGTCTGTGCAACTTGCAAAAAATTAAGACCTGGTTTGGGCGAAAATCTGCGTCAAGGCACCTTTGGTGACAACTTCAACAAAAGAAGAATGCACAGCACTTCATTTATGAGACAATTAGATCATTTGATGACATTTTGCGATGTGAAACCCAGACAATGCCACATTTGCTTGGGGTTGGAATGAGACGAGATGGGCAGACGAAGAGGAGAACTGTGCATTCTCACATAAGTGGATGCTTGTTTGAATGAAGATTCAGGGGAACTGAGTAAAAAAGGTTGGGGAAATGTCATCATCCATGAAACGCTACACCCATTACCGTGACTAAAATAAAGCAATTTCAATGAAGTTCATAGAACTTTACAACCCACGATACAAGACCATGAATACAAACTACAGGGCAAAGGAAGCTAAAAATGGAACCTGCTGTGAGAAAAACTAGTTTGGCTGTTCATTTGCCAGTGGGCAGTAACTACCAACTACCGCCCAAGTCTCACCCCCTCCTCTGGAAAGGTAATAGCCAGCCTCTTGTATCTCCCTGCACCACCTTCATGTTGATGTACAATCGAGGCTGAAGATTGTAAGGGTCAGTGCTGATGTGAAAGTATACATTAAACAGCCATGCAATACAGTCTTAATCCAGCAATACGGCGATTCACGATAGTGCGCCACCAAGAGTTTGCAACTCTTTGGCCAATCACAACATGCAAAATCTATCCACCCTTTCCAAACGTGCACTGGGTCGACAGATTTTGCACAATGTCATTGGCCAACGTGTTGCAAACTCTTGGTAGCGCTCTATTGTGAAATGCCTGTATTACTGAAGTACAAAAATTGTCATTTTTACACACCAAAATAAACCAAACTGTTTTTGCCATCCAAGCCAATTTTTATAATAAAAGGGCTTTTCCCCCGTGATTTTAACATGCCACTTAAATATCCCAACTACATTGCTTTGGTGGAGAAAATCCCTTGAGAACATGCAAAAATTAGATACAAGTCCCTAAAAATCAAGCGACAGAAAAATGTAAGCAAAACCTGCCTTGGAAATATTAAAATAAAATGATTCTAAAACCGAATCATCTATTTTATACGCTGCATTATTTAACAGCTGCCAAATATCAAGTTTATCCACGTTAATTCATAAAAACCACTCCAAAGCAGGGGAATCAAGGTCAACGTCACTCTTTCCCATTTGCCATGTGAACGGACAAGCCCCCTAACCCTAAAAGGTCAGTAAATGATAGGAGCAACTGCAAATCAAAATGCCAGTTCGTGGCATCGCGGCTAATGTCCACAAAAAACAAAAGTTGAGCGTCTTGGCGCAAAACCACCACCCGCCTTTTGTCCTGCTGATCCAAATTTCTGATCAATTATTTTCATTACCGAAATAAAAATGTCCCTTTTCATGGTTAGCTCAATTACACAAAAATATAAAAGAACACAAGAAAGTCAAGTCAAGAAAAAAGCGGCAAAACCTAAAAAGTGAAAGCTTGTGTAACGCATGCCATGCAAACATGCGGACTAAACCAAAAACGTTTGTTCCAGTTTCTGGAATGTCAGAAAACAATGTTCCCCCCCCCGGGTTACAGAAAACAGTTGCAACTGAAGAAACATTCTGGCCACAGAGTGTGAAGTGCATGCTGGAGGAAGGGAGGTTGACATAAGGCCTGGCTTAATCACCTAATTAAAAGCAAAGGTAGTTTTGTTTGTTCGTAAGAACCCACCTTCCACACCATGAAGCTGATGGGATCGACGACGGTCGGCTGGATAATCTCCGCTCCGGGGAACGCGCCCCAGGTGACGGCAATCGGCTGCTGTCTGTCGGTGTTGGTGATATCCTCCTTGCCCTGTGCAAAGTTGGTTTGGTTTTGTATTTTGAAAGTTGGTGAAAAGATTAGTTCTGCGGCCAAACTCACATCAGGGATCAGCATTAAATAAAAAATTGTACTTGTCTGCATTAACCGGTGAAAGCAGGTGTATTTTTCTGCTTCACAGGTCCATCTATTTCAACCGAATTCTGGACTGCACGATGGTTACTATTCAAATGAGAAACTGTGGTGACCTTCGCTGTGCCTCTGTGTGCTTCGTGCCGTTTTTCAGTCAACACGTTATTGGTGCAGCAGATGACTGCTCTTTTTGTAAAAGATAGACAAGGACTATACTCGCTACGACCTCGTTAGATTTGCTGTCAAAATGACAGATTTTCAGGTCAGAGTCTACCTGATGTAGCCATCTAGACATTCAATGTATGGGACTGTTTTGAAGCTCGGGAGTGAGGGCCGACTTACGTTATGATTCACCACGTGGTACGTCACGCTGGGATAGTCCCTGAGCACGTCCAGTAGGGCCGCTGCGTTCTCTCGAGACGTGAAGAACTCCAGGTAGGCCTGTCAAGAAGCGATTCCAAAGATTCCACAGTCTCAGATTGCCTGTCACGCAGCTTGCTAAAGGTTCTAATTACTACCATAGAAAATATCAGCATGTCCAACGGCCGGATGGCCGTGGGGGCAGCCTGGCATCTATGACTATACCTCTCCATTTTACCCTAGCGTCTACAGCCCAAATAAGCTGCACGGTGGTAGGGCCTCTCCACTCTTTAAGCATCACTCAACCACCACAGCTGAGGTAGACCTCACAGAGTCACAGCTCCTGTGAACCCACCACTGAACCCTGAAGGATTATGCTGGCACAGGTTGCTGCGGACCGGGTCACATGACCAAACCACCCCAGTCGTCTCCTTTTTGCTAGATTTGCACTGACCAATGACCAGAGTTATCTCTGAGCTAAGACGTTCGGGCCAGGTTTTTTTTTTCAAATCTAAGACAACTGGGGTCAAAGTACCTTCTGGTAAACGTAGCCGTTGGGGGCTCCCCATCCCACCACCGGGTCCGTGGACGGAGCCCCGTTGACCGCAGGCTGTGAGTTGATGGTCAGTATGCCCCGCTTGTTGATGCTGATCAGCCTGTCGCGCAGACGGGAGGTCTCGGAGGCAAGTTCGTCGTCGTTCCAGGGCATGCGCTTCACCTACAAGTGTGTGATGGAGAGAAAAGATATTGGACACGAGACGAACCAGGGTTAAAAACGTCCAGTCTACTCTCAGACAAATTGATCACTGATTCCCCTTGGTACTATCCGAGAAACGCACCCAGTGCTCTGAGTGGTAACCACTTGCTGCCCGGTGTAGCATGACGTAAAACCCGGGGGGTTTTCAAGATTTTCCATTTTCAAAATTCTTAAAAAATCATAGCTTCATTTACTGGATGTTTACACCCACACGGATGACTGTCTGGGGCCAGATTAGCGCGCAGCGGTATTGTATCGCTCATCACTGGAGCACTTTTGTCCCTGGCGGTAATCCACTCATGCTGAATGCCACAAACAGTGATATAATCTCTCAAAACAATGATGGATTTCCTCTGCTATTGACAACTGAAAAAATGTTAGCAATTCCCAGTAGCTTGGTCTTTTGCTCCGAGTACAGTCTTTTGTTACAAGGCCCAGCTCTTTCGTTCGGTTTCGGTTTCGGGCTCCCCGGTTTCGTGTATAAAGCCTCTGTGCTGGAAACCGAGCTCCCCGGCACGAAGTGGGTAATCTTGAGATTCCTTCACCAGTGTTGAAAATCTGTGTAATAAATGGAGTTGTGTCCCCAAATTCACCTGTTCTTACTGGCTAGCTTTGAACGACAGAGACCTAAATCTTTGAGGTTTAAGATTCTGTATCATGTTCTAACAAACCATACACATTACAAAGAACTTGGCACTTTTCTACAGAAGTCAAAGAGTTTTCATCTGCCCAACATTCTACCTTGTGGCCATAGCGATTGGGCTCCCCGTCCAGGTAGCACTTGAAGACCTCAAAGACGTCCTCTTCGCACGCCAGCTCCTCCCCCCACATCTGCTGCAGCTCCTCCTTGGAGGACTTGCTCTTGAGGTAGAACAGATGGTAGTCCTTGAGGTCGCCGAAGGCCGGGGAGGAGGAGTCGCCCCAGCGACCGTTGGGGAAGTCGTCCCAATCCTTGGTTCTGGATTGGGGCCGGGAAAAAAATGGTCAACTTTTGTCGGAGCTTATTCATAATCATAAGTCACAGTACTGGGCCTACCGCGTGCAGTACATGTAGGATCAGAGCTGTGGATGTGTCAGTTTGCTAAGTGTAAAATCATACATGGTTAGTAAAGGAGGTTACCGGCTAAAGTGCCATGTGAAGTATATTACTCCAGGCTGGTTCTCTGCTCCCTTTTGCTCAACACAAAAGTTTCCTTGATCTGTTTTACTTGGAAGGTTTAAAAAATTGGGCAAATATTACAAAATTATCACTGCAACCATAGCATTTCAATACATCAAAATCTTTATGGGGGGGTTGGAGGTTGTGGCCACACACCTGTGAATATAACTCTTGGGTCGGGCGGCCCAGAAAATTGGTCTCACATCCTCTTTGGTTCTCATGTGGTTGGCGGTGGTCTTCCAGGGTAGAGGGCGAGGCCGTATGGGGTCCTCATTCCACAGGCCAAGCCGCTTCAAGATCTCAATGGTGGCCACCTCACGGTTAAGCGTGTAGATGTGCAGGCCGTGAACATCACCGCTGAAAACGATAACAGACAAGGCTACCAACTGTGAACTTACCCAGCCAGTGAACCCGTTTGGTATTCCGACAGCCAATACCGAAAATGAAGCAAGGTGTGGTTAATTCCGGATAATCAGTATAAATGCTCAAGACCGGACCCATCAAGGCGGCCATATTCATTTTTGTCCGAGCTGGTACGACATTAGCTGCTTATCCCAAATAACCTTGCCTCACAGAACCACTGAATTGCTTCATTAAGAAAAACCTAGCAAAGATCAAGGAATCGACTGATGTGAAACACAAACAAATTGATTCTATAAAATTGTAGTGTAATTCTAAGATCAAAGGCAGCTGAGCTCTGGTACATGAAGCAAGTGACGTAAAAATTTGTTCAATTTGTCAGGAAGCTCCAAACATTAAGGCAATACTGTTACTTTCCTTGCTATAAAGTGGCCACTCATGTGTAAGCAAATCACAAGAGCACTATTAACCACTTGCTGCTGGGTGATTTGAAAAATGCAGTGCACATCATTGGGACATTTTCAAGATTTTCAGTTTTCAAAATTTTTCAAAAATTCATCATTTCAATAAATGGACGGTTACACCCACACGAATGACTGTCTGGTGGCTACTCTAGTCTGACAGGCAAATCTATTGATGCCCGCGTATTCCAGCCAGGCCTGCAGCCTTGTAAAAAGAGACCAGATTGTGCGGTGTTATGTAACTTTCTTTTGTTCACGAACCTGGCACAGTGCGCTGCTGACCTCTTTGCAATAGGGGCCAGATTAGCATGCAGCGGTGCTGTGTGGCTCATCACTGCGGTGGTGGAGCGCTTTTGTCCCCGGTGGTAATGGCCAAAACTGTGGTATACTGTTTCAAAACAAGGCTCGATTATCTCCACTATTGAGAGTGAAAAAATGTTGGTAATGCCCAGGACCCTGGTCTTTTGTTCCGAGTACGGTCTTTTGTTACAAGGCGCAGTTCTCTTTGTCCAATTTCGGAGACCCCGGCCACATGTATAAAGCCTCCGTGTCCGGTACCGGAAACCCCGGCGGCAAGTGGTTAATACATACACAACATTCTGCTTACAACAAGGACATTCTAACCCTTTGCTCTTCATCCTTTCGCTTTCTTGGAAATACAAGGTTCCTGTTAGAACAAAGTAATCTGCAAATTCTGGAGGACCTCATATAAATGAGGTTCGACTGTACTGGCCAGTGGGAGGCATCTGCTACTGTTGATCAGATTAAGCTGTGTCTGGAACCAACATTCGGAGCTACGGCTGCATCAATTTTCAACAAGTGCGCCCGCATGTATTTACAACCCGTCCGACCTAAGAACCGGTATCTGGGCACAACGCTCATTGGGACCCACCTGTCAAACATCTCCTTGCACATGGTGACCGCCTGGTGGATGCCGTAGTTCCTGATGGCTGCGTCGTTGTCCTTGATGGGCTCGATCACCTTCAGGATGTCCTCGGGTATGTCCAGCTTGGACAGCTTGACCAGGTTGCGCAGGGAGCTGTACCCCTGTGGCCCGTGAAACGAAGACAAATAACTCCATCACATTGGCTTTGGGCGAGTATTTACAACACAGCACTCGGCTTTTTGGGGAGGAAGGTGTATCACCCTTCACCAATGTCTCTTTTGAAACACTAGACACTCAGTACTGGAGGGGCTTGAAAATACTGCAAATGCTTACTCCAGTGGGATTCGAACCCATGACCTACTACTTTACAAGTGCAGATGTATTACCCAGCTTGCTGGTGTCGGCTTCAAAGACAAATTCTTCTATACAGGACCACAGAGGGAAAGTGCTGTCAGAAAAGGATTGTCACGATTTGAATGACAAGGTATATTTCACCAGAGAGACTGGGCCCAACCCTTACCTGGATGGGCATGACCCCGGGAATGATGGGCACTGTGATCCCGATGGCTCGGCAGTCCTTGTAAAACTGGAGGAACTCCTTGGCCTTGAAGAACAGCTGGGTGATGATGAAGTCAGCCCCCGCGTCAACCTTCCTCTTGAGGTATTTCAGGTCCTCCTCGTAGCTCTCCGCCTCAGGATGGCCTCCGGGATAACCTAGCAACACCAACCAGAAAAGAAGCAGAAGCACACAATGTTTTAACAAGAGCTTATCTTTTACTCTTTGAAAACGAAAGGGTTACCATGGCCACAGTGAGTCAAGACGTGTGACTCTTTGGTTTATAAGTACAACTGTGCTGTTGTCCGCTGTTGCAAAGAGCACGTACCAGCCACACAGATGGAGAAGTGGTCGCCAAACATCTTCTTGATGTATCGGACTAGATCCAAGGCATAGTTGAAGGTGTCCTCTGAATCCGACTTCTGCCATTCCAAATCTCCAGGAACATCTGTGAATTGAGAATGAGCAAGTACCATCGCGGTTTACCTTTTCTTGTTCCTTTTTTTTATTAACTTATTTAAATTTCAATTAATTTTAACTCCATGTAAGTATTATCTGTGGTTTTGGATGGGGCTCCTCCAAGAATGGCTTTTTCAATGAAGTTGATAATTTTCTAGGATTTGTATTTGTTGTGAGTTTTCCAATGAGAAATCAGGCAAAAAACTGGCACACAATATCACAACTTGATAATAAACTCCAATTTGCGCAGTGATTTTCGTGGCCCACAGGAAACTTTCTCGAAACTTTTGTCAGCCAATTGTCTGCGCTTCTGCAAATGAATTGTCCTGTGATTTTGCTGCAATCAAGTAATATACACACTTTCCTACATTCCCCAAACCTGTTATTTGTCCCCTGGGGAAAAATTTCCCTCACTTACATGACTTCCCAGAGTATTAAAACAATGCCTAAAAGACTCCCTTTGTAGTTTTTGTCAAAAGATTCTAGTCTGTCACGACAGTTTATTCATAATTAGCATTTAATGTTTATAACAATTGTCGATAAAAATTCCATCATGCCTGGCACTGCTGGTCATGATATTTACTTTTTACAATATTTTGTTATCTAGGCCTATGTCTCCTTGAACCAACAAATGGGGCATTTGGATTCACATCAAGGGGGAACCATATCTTTCCTGACGGGCTACAAAATACCTTTGGACAATGGACCATGTACACAAACACACTGGAGGTTGTTTTCACGCTACTAGACTTGGTTTTTGTCTCTGAAGGTCACAAATTGGCCACCAGAGGTAAATATTTGACAAAGTATCGACAAACATCACCTCAAAGGGTAAAATAGTATGGAATATCACACAAAATCTGGCACATGTGGCAACAACAGTGCCATTGGCATTCAAACTTCAGAGGACTTTATGGGTCAAAACTTATCTCTAACACTCAAGCACAGATAAAAGATGGCATTGAATCGGCTCAAAATTCAGTACAAAAAACTGGTCTGGATGTGTTTTGAAATCAGAGCGGACGGACATTTCAAATATTGTGAATTCTGGCAATATTTTGACACGACATAAAAGGCTTGAACTTGACAACTGAAACAAAAAATGACTGGGCTATTTTGAGCACTCACGTGTAGAGCACAATGGGACAGGTGAAAAGTCTATTAGAACGTTATGGTTGCATGTCTTATTTCATTCAAATATCTGCGTCTAAGTTGGCCTGACGTTTTTGATACATGACAAAAGTACCTCCACGGAGTGCCAGAATATTCCGGATTCCGCAGTCCTTGGCACGGTTCAGGTATTTGGTGATGTCGATTCGGGTCTGGTTGACGCAGGTCATGTGCAGCATGGTCTCGATGCCACAGTAGTTGATGGCGCTGGTCGCTATGGTGATGGAGCTGGTCTCCGTCTCGCCCCCCGGGTTGCCGGCTGGGTGCCAGGTGATGTCGCAGAAGAGGGGACCGCCCACGTGCATGCGTTCCAATCTGGCGATACAATCCGCAGCACATTACCAACAAGATGCTTCACGCATTTCAAACATTTCACTTGAAAATACCCGCTATCAACGAAATTATGGAAAAGTGGACAAGGAACAGACTGTAAGGGGGCCTCCAGAAGTCTTGGAACTCATTTATGTATGAAGACATAACTTTCACGACTTTTGTTATTTATGTCTCTGGAAAATGTAGTGTTTTTTTTCTGGGTACAAATAAAAATTTAGGAAAGTTTGAAAATGCTGCTAAATTACAATTACGTTGGTTGCTGAAAGAGAAATTATCCCACTTTTTCAACTGAAGCACAAAAGAACAACAGCATCCCTTATTACAAGTATACAAAAATATCCATTGAGTCAAGTATACATTAGTCGGTATATCTATACCATACCACACTGCTGAGAATCATATGATATGTCTGCAGTGTTTCCAAACAGGTGCTTCAGGTAAGAGGTTATGTAACCTACCTTGCCAGCAAGTTCACAGCTCCATTAGCTGTCCTCGGTGGAAAAAACTCCAGCGAGAACCATTTGTCCTTGCAGGCGATCCGCTGGGCGATCCGGTCGATGAGCGGGGTGTTACTGGGGGAGGGGCTCCTGGACACAGACAGGGGGGTGGTGGACGACTCGCTCCCACTGCTGCTGCTGTCCGAGTGTCTCTTCTTGGGCCTGGCCGACCCGTTCACTGCAGAGCTCATTGTGCCGGTGGGTGGGTGTGACTGATTCGTGGTGGGCGGAAACAGGTAATGAATCTGTAAGGATACAGCTTACAAGATCAATCCAGGTGTTACAGTGCTGAATCCAATACTTATCATGCTTATGTATGTATTTGGCCAAAACCGTAGTGAGATCATCACAACACCATTTTCAAGACCAAACACAAAGCCACGCCCACCACCATTCTTGGGACCAGTCACTGGTAACTGTAACGAACCTGACAAAGGAATGCTTTTGCTCCAGTTTATCTGAATAGCTTGCGACTTGAATTCAAAGTGGAGGTCTGGTGTTATTCTTGTTAGGGTCTTGCGATGGTTTTTCGAGGTCTCAATTACAACAATGCGAAAAAAGCAACTTCTTTGAGCAGGAAAATACAAGCCTTCATCAAATGAATTGTGGAGAACAGACCTCACCATTTGACATTTAATTCCGGCGACTTGTTTGCTAGGAGAACTATTGCAACAATGCAGCCATCTATATGTATTTCCAAAACAATTCCAGGCTGGACACATTCCATACAATTTTCCCACAAGTGTGATGTTAATAATAAAAGAACAGGGCTGGCACAAGTCTCCAAAGACTTTTGGTTATCAATATCGACAGAGTAAACTTCAAATAATCTTGTTGTTTTTCAAAAACTTTAGTTTGAAGGCCAGAAAAAAGGGCTGACATGTGTCGGGGGAAAAAAGGATACCAAATGGGCACATTTTTTCCACACGTTTTGACACAAAAAAGGTGAAATATTCTTGTGCGCCATTCATACTATGTGCATGTAATCTTCCACTCAGAATGATTGCCAGTTATCATATCTATTTAAAATGATTCAATTTTTTTGTTAAGCATTTTGTGCAAAATGTGTTTCTTACAGCACAAAAGAACTTTTCACAGCTTCTCATTCGATTTCTTGCATCAGCCCAACTTCCAAGTTTTACACCTTTTTTTCTAGACATGCAGGTGTGCAGTAGTCACACTGCTGATCAGAAATTAAATCCTTTTCCATGTTTCCCCTAATAATACTAGTTACGTAACCACTACTAAATGAGAAAAGGCAATAGTTGAAGTAGTTATTGACAGTTAATGACACAAGCATGACAAGTGCGTTTGTTCAACACGCCTTTAGCTAAACGACTGAGGCTCGTGTTCTGATTGTATTTCTAGGATAATTTTTTGATAAATAACTACATGTAGGCCGATTTTTTTTTTAACCAAAAAGAAAGCTGCTTCCGAATTTCTGAAGAAGTGAAAATTCGTAGCAATTCCTACACTTTCATGCTCAAACTATGTCAATCACGTCAACAAATTCAAACAGCCTGCTCCGCCTACATAATGTACATGTATTAATAACAGAGCCTTCTATTTTGAGCATTTTTATCCCACAGATTTTATTGACTTACACTGCAGATAATCGATGAAATTCACAGTCAAGGCTGACACAAAAGCTCCAGAAATATCGTCTGCTAACGTACACAACAGTGTTGGCTGCCGGCACTAAACAACGGCCACAGCGCTGTCACTATGTCCGTAGTCAGCAGAATGTGTAAAGACCAAGTGCCATGTTTACAGCATTCACGCGTGAATTCGTCTGCTTCGTCCGCTCCGCATGGCGGTTTATCAACGAAAGAGGCTCGGGAAAGGGTGCTGGCTGCATTAGTAGCTTTTAAATGATGAATATTTATAAGTAAGTGACCAATGGCAGAACGCAGACTGTGGGACGCGAGAAATGAATATGCGATTACTTGATTTGAAGCCAATCAATGCATGCTGGGGGGAAATAGGGCGGGGCTTTATGACTCGGTTGTAAACAACGAGCGGCTAGCGCGGTGCCTGCCGGCCGTGTCAATGACCGATCATGTACATGTACATGTACATGTACTGTACATGTACATGTACATACATGTAGTCCAGATCAGGGTGAATTCAAATAAAGCCCAGTTTGCAATTACTTGTACCTGGGCCGGCTGGATGTAGCTTTGAGAGACATTGGGGATCAGATTTTGGCCTGATTTGGGGAAAAGATCAAGTTTCTTGGGCTAATGTGTGTGAGACGTTTGCCGAACTATTATAATATCAATTGCTTGGATATGCAAACATTATAAGTGATGCAGTTCAGTCGCTTCTTGAACTGCCTCTCCAAGTCAAAGTTATCTGAGGGACGCTTCTGTTTCCATCACGATATTGTTGATTACGTCAACATCAATGGCCATCATACTGCTAACTTAACTTGACAACGCGGTGGCAAAGTTATCAGCCAATATTTTTGAAAAATCAAGAGAAATATCCAAGAATAAAAACCTTTCAAAAGGTCCTTTTATTACTGACTAGAAATACAAACTTAATCTGAATATATGCAGGTGCTGAGTTATAATTTGTATTATTTGATAAAAATCAAGTTTCAGTCTTTGATTACAAATTAAATATTTACAGGGCACGAAGTTCTTACAATTTTATATATTAAGAAAAATACTGAGTTCAGTCTTTTGGTCCCAGTTTAGATATTTAACAGGTGCAAGTTATTGCAAAATTAAAATTTGATACAATTTAAATTGATACTTTCACTTGATGTAATATATTGGGCAATGCCACTGGGCAATTATTCCACGAGAAAGTAAAGATACAAAACTGCAATTGTAATCATAATAATCGTTGAATAGAAAATGAAATGGGTACAAAAGACTTTTGCCTACATTTCCCAAATTGATGTTTGACAATATTACAGTGAAAACGAACTGAAAATTCCTATGATGTTTTGGATCAAAAGTTAAACCTTCTGAATGATTTGTTCCTGCAAGAGCCTTTACAGTGGTGCCTATTTGCGAGTTTGTGGACTATTTATATATTTTGTGTTTTGCAGCGTAGACAGACAGTCACAGTTATTCGTAAAATTATAACGGTTGGGGTGATGTGTAATACATATTGCTAAAGTACATAGCTGGAAAAGCCAAACTCCAAGTCCAGTGCTTGACATCTAAATGGGGCCACAAACGTACCGGTAATATAGTAATTGCTTTCGTCTGTTGTTCAATTTGGGTGGTACCTATGTGTCAAAGCCTAATATAATTACATGGAAAAGCATTTTGTAAACAGAAATGGAATTGCCAGCATCACAGCAATGCCGAGGGAAGTGTGGAGGAGCCCGCCCTCTCTCAGCCCTAGGCCTCCACCCGACGTGTCCTCAGGAACTGCCAAAATCAGAGTATAGGGAAAATACATGTAAGTGGAAACTGCATACAAACAGTGCGCGAGTCGAAATCATTTTCTCTGTTCTGTCTGCTGGTGGGTGGGTGTTATATCATTGCAAAGAGCAAAGACACTGCAGTTACGCTCAGTGACCAATAGTTCAGCAGCTAGATTTTGACCAGCACTATAGCAACGCCTGAGACCGTGCGGCTACTCATGGTGAGAAAGGCACTTTTAAACCGATATCATGCTAATCAGTCTCAGGCCAACAGCTGCTCGGTCCATAGCTGCTTTATGCTCAGTCTGAAACCGGCAGCTGCTTTTTGACAGAAGGCGTCTTTTTGACAGGCAGTTACTTTTTGACAGGCAGAAACTTTTTTGACAGACAGCTACTTTTTGACACTCAGGCAATTACTTTTTGACAAGCAGATACTTTTTGGACAGGTTGCTACTTTTTGACTGATTTAAAATCTAAGCACAACTTTACCTTCAATCTTGGGCAGTTTTTCAAATACTGCTGTCCAGGTGGAGCCCTTTCTGTAGAATACTGGAATCTTTCCCAAGGGCGCCGGAACAGTAACTGTACTTCCACCGTCATACTCCTGGCCATCCCACAAGAAGACCCAGTTATCCGGGGGTAAGTAGACCGACCACGTGTCCACGCCTTCGTTGTACACGGGGGCAACCAAGAGATCCCTGCCGTATAAATATTCGTACTTAATGTTGTACGACTTCTGGTCATTTTCATAATGCATGAACAGAGGGCGCTGTACCGGGATTCCGCTCTCCGTATTTTCGCGGACCACAGCTTGGGTGTAGTTGGCGAGAGTATTGAAGATCATGGTGTGACGTGCAAAAGCGAGATTCGTGTCCGTGCCGGAGTAGAACTGCCAGTTGGCGGAAGGCCGGTTGCCCTCGTGCGTCCTCATGACCGGAGTGAAGGCTGCAAACTCGGCATACCGAAGCAACAGCTCCTTGGTCCGGCCGATGTCAAACAGCGACGTGTAGCCACCGATGTCGAAGTGGCTCAACCCGTATCCTGACATGCCGAGCGAGAGCGCAGCGGGTATGACTGAGGCCAAGCCGTCCGCCAGGCTGAAGTCTACGAACTGATCCCCGGCCCAGGACATGGTGCAGTACCGCTGTGAGCCGCTAAACCCTGCACGCATCCAGATCAGCAAGTCTTCCACCAAGCCGGCATCTTCTGCAGCCTCCCGGTTCAATTTGGCCCACAGTACAGGCCAGTGATTGTGCAGCTCTTCACCGGGCTGCCCGCTGTGGAATACGGCGTCCGTGGGCAGGTATTCACCGAAATCAGCCATCCATCCTGCAAAGCCCAAGTCAATCATGTTCTTCCGGATGATCCCCTTATACCACGCAAAGGCCGCGGGATTGGTCATGTCCACGATGCCGCAGAAAAACTCGCCATAGTCCACCACATAGGTCTGACCGGACGAGTTCTTGACCAGGAAGTTCTGACCCTCAGCCTCCTTGTACAAAGTCCCCTCACGGTTGAGGTTTGGATTGATGTAGGCGAAGACTCGCACCCCTTGCTCCCGGAGGCGCACGATTTCCGTGTCCAAGTTTGGATATTGTTCCTGGTTCCATTCCCAGTTCCAGAACAGCCTTCGACCAAACGAGGTTGTGATTCGGCCCACCCAATCTTGAATCCAAAGACCGCTAACGAGAGTCGAATTTCCCTAATACAAACAACGAACAAAACTTAACGATGCTGATATAGTTTACCACGCCAATTTCACCATGCTTATGTTATACTTCCTTGAAACCGGCTCCTTGAGCAAGTTTCTTTTTTCGCGGATAGAGCGTCAAGTAGCATTTAGTGGTATCACCCATAGTAACAATGCTCCGAAAATATTACCAGGTTATCAATTTATACACCTTTAAACTTCTAGAGCTTTGGTAAAGTGTGAAATTTGAAATCTGTAAAATTTGTCATCGTTTGATGAACCACGAATGCCTCAGACGGTTCGAACTGAGGAGATGGCTGTAAGTTCAGAAAACCTGTCCATCGTGAGGACAAGCGGCCACGTACTCAAGGTAGACCGGTCCAAATTTCATATGACACCATCGTCTAAAAGCTCATATACCTGTGCCCCTTTAAGGTACTCCAGCATAGCAGTCGTCCCTCCTTGAATGCCCAAAATGGCGCCATCCTGAGTCCACAGCGGCATCAGCGGTTGCCGCCCCAAGAAAGCCGTCACTTTGCCCACCAGCCCGATGAAAGTGTCGTCGACGCCGAAGTAGATCTTGCCGGGCCGATTGTTCCAGATCTGCACCTCGTGGAAGTCCGGGTGGCGGAAATCGAACTCAGAGTAGCTGGTGGTGTCAAAGTGGCAGCTGTACTTGCGCGAGGAAGTGAAGGTGGGCTGTGCCCAATAGGTGTTGAAGTAGTCCCGCCCCCCTCCGTCCCTCTGGTCGGCTTTAAAGGTCACCTCTGTACTTTTGTTGCGACCAACGCCCTGTATGACATTTAAAGACAGTCTAAGATCTGACAAAACATTGCTTCCATAGCTCAGAGTGGCAGGATCCGGATAAATGCAATCTTTGAGCTGTTTTAGAACTGAGGTAGAGATGGAAAAACATGAAAGCGTGGGCAAAAAGTAACCCGTTAAAAAGGAGAATTTTTGTGGTGCCAGCGTCTTATTTCTGAGGAGGGCGCTGACAACAGGACTAATCTTAATGAAGTGCCGGCGTCGCAAAGCATTGTGGGTACCTTTATCGCCGTGGCCCTCTCTGCTTAACCCTAACCCTCCTGAATCCTTCACCTGTTGGAGGATTGAGGAGGGTTAGGGTTAATGATGATGTGTGTCATTCTTCAAAATTATTTTGTCCAATGAGGACTCGAAAAAGTGTCGAAATCGGGAAAAGAAAAATTAAGCGTTACCAGTGCCGTCGTATAAAACCACAAATTTTCATTAGGAAAAAAAACGAACAAAATAGATAAAAATAACGGATACCGTCAAGAGAAGCCCCTCCCCCATGCAAAAACCAGACTTTTATACCTGTTCCTGGATCCACAGCGGGAAGGTGTGACCTCGGAGGTCAAAGTACGAGAACTGCTCCCCGCCTCCGTACACGTGCTCGCTGGCCTCGGCGAAGAGCCGAACCCAGACGTGGTTGACGCCAGCAGGAAGAGCCTCAAAAGAGATGACGTCATCCAAGCTGTGGTCCTCCTTGGAGAAAGTTACGTTGGTCTGAAAAGAAGAATAATTCTGATGCATTTGCACGATTTCGTGATGGGGAAAATGTCCTTTAAAAGTTACAAACCTTTGCAATTTACCCTGTGTTCCCTTTTTTCCCCCTTTACACTTAATATTCGTACTATCACTGATTGGACGAGGCTTTGCATGGCAGCCATCTTGGTGTGGCAGTCATCTTGCCGGTCAGTCAGTACTTTTGTTCCACACAAACATGCACACACAGCCTATTCGTGCATATCCTCGCTGGAACAAGTTAACTGACCTCCAAGGTGGCTGCCATGCAAAGCTTCAATTTACCGTAAAGTACATTTTACATGTGCAACGATCCAGGATGCAACCTTCATTTATTACCTTCATGAGTCCATCTCGGTGGAACACGATTTGAGTCTCATTTCCCGCCTCTGTGAGAATGAAATCCCGGAGGGCGACACGCTCCTGGACGTAGTCTTGAACTTCGAAGTTACCAAACTCCCCCTGGAACGAGAAAATTCCGTTCCCCACGAAAAGAAATGGCGACTCCGGAGAATGCCTGATAACCTGTAAAGACACAAAGGAAGCATCCAGTAAAACACCATCAGTCGACTTTTGCGTGAAGCGATTTAGACCACTCAAAAAACGCTTCACTTTTTTGAAACTGGTAGATGCTGTGGAAATGTCGTCGTCGCACTTTCGGCTATTTAACTACCCCAAATAATTTCTTGATTGCGTTTGTACTAAAGCTAAGCCGGTGATCCTGGCGTAGGCCTACCAGTGGGGTAGCAGGCTCTTAGGGGAGGGAGTTCTTCGGGGGCGCCCCTCCACCCCCGCCTACGCCAGTGAGATCGACCTCACCATAAGCACAACTGATTTAGTGACAGAGTCAGAAAAGTACATTTTGCCATACCTCCACCCCGTCAACAGTCACTCTCAAATTCCCCGCACCATCCTGCTGGAAAATGAATTCTCCTTGAATTCCTAGCGTGAAGGACAGTATCAGCAGAGGTAAGACGAGGCTCGTCCTCCGAAGGCCACTCCATTTCGCTTCCAGGCCTGAAAATGCGGCCATTGTTATGTCTTCCAAAAAAAAACCGAAACAAAACAAAACTAATTAGAGTGAAATGGGTTACAACCAAAGAAAAAGAGTCAACTATTTCTTCGCAGCAGGATTTTCACAACATTGCTACACGATTATAGCAATTGACCTGATTACCAAAACTTTACTGCGAGACATACAGGCTGAGTGGCCGAAGTAGCCTTCAGTCAAGGCCATCACATCGAGAGGCAACAGCCGCACTATATACTTGAAAAGAGACTGGCAACTGCGAACACCTTTACTAACTCGTGTTCGGAGAATGCACGCTGGATAATTTAGTGGTGAGAATAATTTATGCAAATACCTATGGACCAACCATTCCACATGTATATGATTTGTCATATCATATCAGATTACAGATATCACCACACTGCAGAGACACTCGCTAGCGCTAGGTCTGTTGTCATGGATCAGTCATACCAATAGCAGGTTTGCTAAAAGAAAAAAGCATCGTGCCTTTAAATCTGTGCTGAATTCGAACAGTGATATCTTCAATAATTATTGACTTCTTTATCTCCCAAGGACCCGTTGAGACTTCCAAAGATAACGCTCCCAGCAGTTTTTCTTTACCGCTTGCACCGGTCAATATTTGTTTACGTACCCTCAAAAAAGAACAGGACTGATGGAGACGCGAGCTTATAGCTTTAAAGTGTAGCCATAATGCATTTTCTTAGACACAATTTTCGGCAATTTTGTACTCTTCTTCAAGGTATGACAAATCTTTTACATTCCTATGTGGTTGAATACATTGAAATTTAAACACTTAAAACTTAAAATTTTAACTCCTAAAATTATCTATGCTTTCCTGGACAACTCGGGACGCTGGGTTGCTGTGACGTCATGCAGGGAGGTATTCCACTGCATATATATATAGGTTTTTCTGTTAAAATTGTGAACCCAGAATTCATTTAGTGAAAACATTTATGAGAAAGGGATTGACGCTTGCTTATTGGTATGCACATAAGCAACACTGAGTCAGTATGAGAAAAATAAGTCCAGCAAAATAGGTTAATATGCATGACTTTATGTCTGTGCACAAACCAATGTAACAGTTGGGCTTTCTCCTTGGGATGGCTCACAGTTTTGCTCGCGAATGTGGAAATCTCATTAGTATAAAAAAAAAAACAAAAAACAGTAAAACACCCTTCGGAAAGTAAAACAAAAGTTGAAAATGAAATTTGCATTACGTTTCATTTAGGAGGTTACAAATAAGTTTTTGAGATCTCGATTTGACGTATTTGTTGTCAATTGTAACCAATGTGCAATCTTATTCACCGAAAATCTGTCTTTTACCGTAAACAGTCGGTATTGAGTATTTATTTTCATTTGCCGTAATTCAAATTCGCAAACTATGTGTCCGATTTGATTAGAATTTACAGGGTTAAACAAATCAAGACACCACTTTGATAATGAATGTAATGTTACTCATGAAGGATTGTAGAGTGTTTGTTATCAAACTGCATATAAACCAAGGTCTTATTACAGTGTTCACAAATGAAATGTTACAAAAAATCTAATCAAATTGAAGAGATTTTTGGAGGATGTTAGGGAAATGTAACTTGTCGTGGTTCTTGCAAAGGGAGATTGGGACTTTTGGGGTTCTTTTTTATTTCTTATGAAGTCGTCTCTCATTTCATCCTCTTCATTCATCAATGATCTGTCTGGCAAGGCATCGAGATACGTCTGAGCCTGGTTGTACCACGCTGTGCACTTTCCAGGTGTCACCTCTCCAATGTTGAGTGCAGCCTCTTCCTTGAGACGGATGAGAGATCTCCATACTTGCAAGTTTACACCAGTTTGGACTCTGGCGGCTTCGTCTCCAAATCTGTCGTGCCATTCAGGTAGGCCCAGTGTGCGCTTCATTCCCGCCTTGAAAGCTGAGTGTGCCATTTCTGTCGGATCCAAAAATGGTGAATATGGGGGTAACAGCTAGCTTGATGGTGAAGTTGTCGGCGTGAGGGGGTAGTTCGGCTCGGATATGAGGCCGAGTGTTATCATATCTGTTCACCAGCAGGGAATAGCATATCGCATTCTTGTCGCTTGGAACTCCTCAAACGTTTCTCTCGTCACAGTATCTAATGATAGTCTGTGAGCCACAAGTCCAAATTCACCAAAAATAGCAAACGTGATATTGACTTGCTTGCCTCTCTGGGCATGAACGACTTGTCTTGCTGGCTCTCCACGAGGAGCACGGCCATGAGACCGACGGGTCCATATACTATACCCAGTCTCATCTATGAACACACTGTGTCCAAGCACACCGACCTCTAGAAACCAGTTTGCAAATCTAACCCGTTCATCTAATACCCGCGGTGAATTTCTCTGTTCGGGAACATCTTCCCTTAGCTTACGAGTTACAAACATACCCTCTGGAGTTCCAGCGATGGTACTGCATGGTGGTCGCGAACTGGCTTATCGGGAAGATTGGTTCGCAGGTGATCATTGAGTTGTCGTACAGTTAGGAGGGGGTTATCATCTACATAACGCAGAAGGGCATCTTTCGTGCCTTCGTCAATCTTCTCGTTTTGGGGTCCTCCTTTTGGCAGCTTATTACGACGACCATCTCTAAGATATACAGCAAAAACTGATCTGGCTGTTGAGTGTTTGATGACCAACGTCTCTGCTACCTGGGGATAGTCAGCGTCGACATCCTCAAAGGCATCAATAAGGCGATTCCGGTCAAGTTCTAAGGTTTGTCTGTATCTCCTTAGTTCAGCCATTCCAAGAAAGCATTGCAACCTCTTACTTCGCTGTATGATGATGCGATTGAGGCAGAGGAAGGAAGGGTCCCTCAGCGTCGAGCGGTGTTTATATAAGATTCTTACAATAGTCGGTAGGCCTATGTTTCCAAAGGCAACATGAATGGTTTGTTTTAGTCATGAATATTCAAACATTAACCACTGAACTATAAACACTTCTAGGAATGTAACTTTTGTTAGCACACAAACGAATTCCAGTTCGTTACCAGGCATATGTTAATTAACACTTCGTGCGAAATCGCCTAGATATTCTACGAGTTCGAATTAAGATGTATACAGGATATTACAGATGTGCATTCGAAAAAAAAAATGAATGTAAACATACTAGGCCTCAACCAGTGCAATATCAGGAAGTTGAAAGCTGACTTTATACGACTGAATGCACCCTTTGAATTTTCATTATATTTCGCCCGAAAACGAATGCTGCTATTACAAATTCAAGTACACATTTTCCGAAATCGGCCGGGAAAACCTATATCATCTCAAAGATTCGGTTTAACGAATATTGAAGTTCATATTCTATATGGTATGGTCTCACCTGTAAGTACGGTCCTTCAGGTCATGCAAATCCACTCTCTATTAAGTATTACGAACACTGTTCCCACTGTGAGAATTCCGGGAGGGCGAATGCTTACTTATTTTAAAACTAAGAGATTATTAGGACTGACCTTAGCGAAAAGTTGAATCAATAAGACATGACAAGCACAGATAGCCTTAAACCAACAGGCACTGATTTATACCAAAGTCCGTCTGCTGTTGGTTTTCCGAGATTACTGATCTTGGTTAGGAAGAGTCACTTTTATTACGCCTGCTGGTCGTCCGAGTTAGGTTGGACTTATTAATCAGTACACACCCAATCATAAATAAATAAGGCTGTTTAGAATGTTTATTCATTAACTGTTAAAACTGTGAAGAAGGGCTCAAATATAGGTGGTTTAGACAGTCACTGCCCATTAGGATATTCGTACAACGTGTAAAAGCGTAAACCGTTTATCATATCAATTCCTGCCAATACCGAGATAAAGCGCTCCTCCAAAAACTACTGTGCACACATGCCTATCTTTTGATCTTCGGCCTTGAGCCTTGTGTAAACAGAACTGCCCAAACCCAGTTTGGGCAAAACGGACGATACCACTTAATTATTATATAGGGCAGGCACATACAGTTTTGTGCAATGTTTTACATGCAACAACAGGTACAAGACTTCGAACCCCATGTTCATTTTACGTCAACTTCGCTGTAAAAGCAGTGACCCTTGGGAATATATGGTAGTTGAAAAAGCACAATGATTTCAATCATATAAAAAGAGGACTTACTAAGACAGTTTTTCCCATGCACCTGCGAAATTCTAACTGTCCCGCGACGCAACGTGGCCAGCGCCACCACATGCACGCACAAGCGGCATTCGTACACCGTGCGTCGTACACGTTGAAGCCGGTGGCTGAATGCGCAATCTTAACTGTTATTTCTTTGTTCCTTTAAAGACGGGGTGAAATAGTGGCCAATCAAAATAATTTTAACATGGTCAGTTAGCTAATGAATAGAAGAAGAAACTACCTAGCGATTGTGGAGGTCAAAGGGTGGCGCTAGCCTGAGTTACGGCAGGTTGAAGTTGAGCTGAAAGAGAGCGTAAACGGTGAATTTACACGCAAAATTACACCAAAACAAGACGAAACTCCAATGCTGAACCAAAAAATGTCGGAGTTAAATTGATGAATTTTACCAACTTATAAAGATTTTTCAAAAGGATTGTATCTGAAGTTCATAATACTCAATTGAGGAAGCAAATGTTTGACGCGTTTCTAGGCTATGGTAGTAGTCACGGTGAGCACCGATTTTTCACCGTGTGTGGACAAGCTACGTGGTTCAGTCAGCGGCGCGTTGAAAATGAGCGCCAAGGAATTGATATAGACAGGTCTGTTATGACACAAACTGTGCGATTCGTCGTTACATCTTTTTCGACCTAAACCAAGCTTTGTTCCAAACCCAGGGCGGCATAGCTTTGGAGGATTTGGCGGAAGTAATCGTCTTATAGAGAAGCCTTACTTTACGACATCGACTGCGGAACGTGCTGGCACTTCAAAACCCTGGAGAGATATTATTTGTAGAATTATGTGAGTAGATATGAAGTTCTTTAAAGTAAACCTTGGCAAATGGGTTGAGTCTTTGATTGCTATCGGTGTGATACGAAATTTGTACTCCAGTAAAGTCTAGTCGTTTGTCCGTTGAGGCAAGCGACGGCGCAGTACAGTCGACGGACCCGTTTTTAAACCAGTACAAATTCCACACTGCACCGGCTTTTAACAGGTGAACCTTGGCAAGCCAATGGGCTAGCGGCTGCCACAGCGACTTCCATAAAATAGGCAAGCGTGTTGAACCACAAGCACAGATGGGCCAAACCTGAGTTGACCTAAATTGCGTATATTATAAAGGGAGCAACTATTTTTAGCAATCAAAATAGTTTAACAGAGAAGACTGAGAACTTCCAAACAGTTAACCCGTTTTATTCCATCATCTTAAAGGTCACATCATCTGTCAAATACAGATTACTTAAAAAATTAAAACAGATTCTTGGTCCAAGCGATTCCAATTACAATCTATATTGCAATTTAGGCACTTAATGCATGGTAGCAATATATTTGCAACGATGATATATATTGATAAAAATGTAAGTTTTCTTGTTTACAAAACTCCAAGTCCTTTTTAAACTATTACTTCAAATAGTTCTATCCTGAATCCAAGTTGTCATAGCTTAACGCACGTATTAGACTCTAAGATTTGAAAGGTCTAATACAATGCACATTGTAATCAAGTCGTTACCAAAGTAAGCAATGTTTAGGGACATTAGACTTTTTATGTCAGTTCAGCGTCTTCCACAGTACCATCTTGTCAACGCAAGCAACAGCGCCATCATCACTGCCAAGGCAAGAGTATGGAGAAGCCCGCCCTCTGCTGGCCCACTCCTCGTCGGTTCCTTGGTGCTGGTCGCAGGTGAGACACTTGGCACTGAAAGTTCGGGTCAGAAATTTAGAAATGAGACAGTATGTTACGGTCGCACCAGCGTCCTGTACAAGGGGAGGAGGTACGCAGCATGGATTATCGAAATATCAGAAGATTAATTACCTGCACTCTTGCGTAATTTTATAAAGACCGTCGTCCAGGGGGAGCCCTTTCTGTAGAAAACCGGAATCTTCCCCAAGGGTGCCGGAACAGTAACTGTACTTCCACCGTCATACTCCTGGCCATCCCACAAGAAGACCCAGTTATCAGGGGGTAAGTAGACCGACCACGTGTCCACCCCTTCGTTGTACACGGGGGCCACCAAGAGATCCCTGCCGTATAAATATTCATACTTAATGTTGTACGACTTCTGGTCATTTTCATAATGCATGAACAGAGGGCGCTGTACCGGGATTCCACTCTCCGTATTTTCGCGGACCACAGCTTGGGTGTAGTTGGCGAGAGCGTTGAAGATCTTGGTGTGACGTGCAAAAGCGAGATTCGTGTCCGTGCTGGAGTAGAACTGCCAGTTGGCAGAAGGTCGGTTGCCCTCGTGCGTCCTCATGACCGGAGTGAAGGCTGCAAACTCGGCATACCGAAGCAACAGCTCTTTGGTCCGGCCGATGCCAAACATCGAAGTGTACCCACCGATGTCGAAGTGGCTCAGCCCGAACCCTGACATGCCGAGCGAGAGCGCAGCGGGTATGACCGAGGCCAAGCCGTCCGCCAGGCTGAAGTCTACGAACTGATCCCCGGCCCAGGACATGGTGCAGTACCGCTGTGAGCCGCTAAACCCTGCACGCATCCAGATCAGCAACTCTTCCACCAAGCCGGCATCTTCTGCAGCCTCCCGGTTCAATTTGGCCCACAGTACAGGCCAGTGATTGTGTAGCTCTTCACCGGGCTGCCCGCTGTGGAACACGGCGTCAGTGGGCAGGTATTCACCGAAATCAGCCATCCATCCTGCAAAGCCCAAGTCGATCATGTTCTTCCGGATGATTCCCTTATACCACGCAAAGGCCGCGGGATTGGTCATGTCCACAATGCCGCAGAAGAACTCGCCAAAGTCCACCAAATAGGTCTGTCCGGACGAGTTCTTGACCAGGAGGTTCTGTTCCTCAGCTTCCTTAAACAAACTTCCCTCACGGTTGAGGTTTGGATTGATGTAGGCGAAGACTCGCACCCCTTGCTCCCGGAGGCGCACGATTTCAGTGTCCAAGTTGGGATATTGTTCCCGGTTCCATTCCCAGTTCCAGAACAGCCTTCGACCGAACGAAGTCTTGATTCGACCCACCCAGTCTTGAATCCAAAGACCGCTAACGAGCGTTGAATTTCCCTAACAGAGAAGATGAAAAGAGCCCAAGGTTGACAAGGTTTGGAGACTACAACATTATTCTGTTTAGTACGCCAGTATTTGTGACAGAGCAAATTCGGTCATCCTCCGAGGCCAATGGACTTTTAAAATAAAAACACTGAAAATACATAATTTTGAATGTCAAACCAGTCAGCGAGCATGGGCCTCATTTTGCTAGTCAGAATTCTTAATAATCTAGAGTTTCCAACGGTTGGTAAAAGGGTGGATAATAGCATAGCTTATACCTGCGCCCCTTTAAGGTACTCCAGCATAGCAGTCGTCCCTCCTTGAACGCCCAAAATGGCGCCGCCCTGCGTCCACAGCGGCATCAGCGGTTGTCGCCCCAAGAAAGCCGTCACTTTGCCCACCAGCCCGATGAAAGTGTCGTCGACGCCGAAGTAGATCTTGCCGGGCCGATTGTTCCAGATCTGCACCTCGTGGAAGTCCGGGTGGCGGAAATCGAACTCGGAGTAGCTGGTGGTGTCAAAGTGGCAGCTGTACTTGCGCGAAGACGTGAAGGTGGGCTGGGCCCAGTAGGTGGTGTAGTAGTCCCCGCCCCCTCCATTCCTCCGGTCTGCCTTGAACGTCACTTCAGTACTTTTGTTTCGACCGACGCCCTTTAGATTTTTCAAAGGGAAATTTCAGAGTCAAGATCTAAAACTGCTTTCGGATAGAGTGAGGTAGCAGAACTTCACCTTTAGAGAGCAACATGCTACTTCCTATCTTATTTCTAATACAACGAGGAGATCTGAACAGATCGGTAAAACTGTCAGTGTTTCAAATGTAGCTAATTTAAAATGCTGTATTAGACATATCAATAACCAGAATTTACACAATATACACTTAATTCGAGAGGCAGTGGCGTGGGGTTTGTTGATTCAAAGTACCCTCCGAAATGAGAAGGGACAAATAGAGAGGAACATGGAATCCAAGACCAGAAAGTAAACATCAATGCAAATGTCAGGAGAAAGTAGGAACAAGTGGAGATTTTTAAACGCCACTCTTTACACAAGAGCACATAACGAGCATTGTTTTTGCTTGCTTCAATAGGCCCCAACGTCTTTCGAATTTCCCATGGCTGGCGGAAATGCCTCAGGGATGTTGGTACGCATATTATTGAGCCCCAAACAATGTTGTTTTTACACTGTTTTCAATGGGGCCTGAATTAGTGGACTACACTCCTATAGTGGTAATGGAAGTTGATACAGCGCCCTCGCGTGAAAAGATAGATCCTCCCACCTGTTCCTGGATCCACAGCGGGAAGGTGTGACCTCGGAGGTCAAAGTAAGAGAACTGTTCCCCGCCTCCGTACACGTGCTCACAGGCCTCGGCGAAGAGCCGAGCCCAGACGTGATTAACGTCAGCAGGAAGAGCCTCAAAAGTAATGACGTCACCTAGGCTGTAGTCCTCCGTGGTAAAAGTTACTGTTGTCTGGTAAACCAGATCAGTATAATACATATATACAATTTATGATAATCAAGTATGCCACTTAATAGTCATAATACTACATCAGTGACGAGGTATTTCTTTGGCATTTCTGTTGACTTATTTCCAGACTTCGCTCGCAGAATCTGCTGCCAGTTAATGAGAAGGAAAAACCAAACATGAAACAAAAACCAAAAACCACGGCTTTAGCGTTAAAAAGCTTTCTCTAGTACCCAAAACTTTCTTCAGACGTACAACTCTCAGAAATGTATATTGGCACACATCATATTTCAGTGTTGAATTCATCTCAGGGACCCTTGGATTATTACCTTCATGAGTCCATCTCGATGGAAGATAATTCGAGTTAGTTCGTCCGACTCCTCTGCGACAATGAAATCCCGCAGCGCAATGCGCTCCTGGATGTAGTCTTCGATGACGAAGTTACCAAGGTTCCCCTGGAACGAGAATAGCCCGTTCCCAACAAACACAAACGGCGATCCCGGTGTATGTCTGATGACCTATTGTTAAAGAACACAACGGAAGCACAAAGTCCAATAATTTCAAGGAGCTGACAAAATTAAGGGAAAAATATTCTGAGCTGGATATGCATAAACCAATCACAAGCCAAACGAGAATTCAGGACCATGACATTTGACTTTGTACTGTACAGGTGTATGCCATTAATTGGCATCAGTGCGTCCATCTGACACATGTTCTTTGGGAAGTTTTGCAAAAGTAACATTAATAATTTAACCTAATACAAAAATAAATATTCCTTTTTGAATAGAACAGAATTCAGCCCAGTTCCAAAATTATGTGTGGGTCACATGACCTCGTCAAAAATTCAAAATATCTGATGCACAAGTGCATTTTTAGGATAAAAGTTTCATGATTGACCCCTGGATGCTCAAAATATGTGAGCCACATCCAACCCAGGGGAACTTATGAATGGCCATTCTAGCACAACCCCACAGCAAGCAATGACATGGCACCATCAAAGCTTTGGTGCTTAAATTGTTAATGAAAAGTTACCCAGCTCTCAGTCTACTCAGTAATAATATATTGGTACATGCATGATATATGTTGCGCCATACCTCCACTCCGTCCACGTACACCCCCAAACTGCCCGCACCATGAACGTCCAGCTGGAAGCTGAACTTTCCTTGGACTCCCTTCCTGGAGAAGCAGAGCATCGCAGTGACCAGAGCCAAACAAGTCCCCACAGTGCTACCCGGCTTCATAGCTACGGCATGAGAGAAATGTTCGTCCTCGAAATGGCTATAATGAAATAACAAAAAAAGGACGATCAAAATGTACAGAGGCCTATAAAGGCCACTAGCAAAAATAAGTGTTTTCTCGGCTTCTCACCGCGGAACCTTTTTTGCAAGTGTGGCCCTCACTCGTTTCCGTGGTAAATTAACAACAAAGTTGAAAAATCAACAAGACCTCCCCTTGTAACGTCCTTCAAGTTTAAGAAGAAACGAAAGATCGAGTGAAAACATATCAATGTATATTGATGACCCTTATTTTCTTCCTGTTTCTTTATATCCTGAACAAGTCGGGTATGTTCTCGAGGAAATCAATTTCAAAACAAAGAAAATACTCTTGAACCACAAGGAGAATTAAAATGAGACACAGTGCAGAGTTATATGGGACTATCAACTTCTTCTACATGTCACACTGAAGTCCGACGAAATTGAATAAAGATGTCCTTGAAAAATGTGTGGCAAAAGAATTCATTTATCTGAATAACATTGGTTGGCGTAAACGAAATGAAACCGAATACTCCTTGCCAACAGAAGTACGCTCGTGGTATGAATTCAATTGACCAATATTTGAACTGATGACATTAACGAAAATGATTAGACATTGCAAGTGAACTGATTCGATTTCCCTGCACCAATTTGAAAATACAAATCTGTGAATTTAATTGAAAAAAAAGTATAGCTGGGAAAAGCATATATTAAAAGCAAAACTTCCCAACCTACTTATAATAAAATGTGGGTATGTTCATGTGGTAAGGAAGTTGGTCAGAAGATGATTCAAAAAACAAAATCAAAACGAAACGTGTTTTAGCTGAAAAATACAAGGTGATTGGGCGATATAGATTTTTGTTTAAAGTCACATGAATTTCGATGCATGTCATCGCGTCATTTACTTGATCTCATCCCTGAAGTACTTGTATATTAAATGTTAAAGTCAAAGCAGAAATTGACCATCTTGAACGGTGCCTTCAATGGTTTCCATGCAGGAGAACGTCATCAATTGAAACTTCTAATTTTTCAAGCAAGTGGTTTTCGTCCACCTTCACTATAAATTTGCCAGTTTTTTTCATGACATCTTGGGGCATACACAGAGAGCTGACGTCATAGCATTAGCTATGGGCAAGAGGCACAGATAGTAAACCTGTTCACATTTGAGAGTGTTTGTCATACACTGTAGTTGCACGAAAGCCGGTGAAAACCATTCGTTAGACACCAACAAATTACTTTGTGAATTTTCAAAACAATGACGCCATCATCCCAGAATGAGGGTCGAAATTCGATGCACATGCTCCGGAGATGTTATCGTGAACAAGATGACGAGACCAACCAGATTTTCCGATGACAAGTATCAGAATTCTGTGATGTCATCAAATCCACAAATCGCCCGATCACCCCAAGTTTGTAACTGTCAACCCCTTCACAGCGGGATTCTTTTGACCGCGACTGCTGGGCTGTGGTATGCCCTGAATGAAGGGCTTTGTCCAGCAGCAGGCCCCATTGAACCAGCAGCTGCATGGTGAATAGACTGTGTATGTGGTAAGCACTAATGCTATACCCAGCAAGAAACGAGACCGAGGGGTACCTCCCAACATGTCCAATCCCTGTAACATTCCATACTATTGTTACTTAACAGATCCCCTCCAAGATGTCTGAAAGGAATTCCCCAGATTCCTGCGAGACAATGACCAACACAAAGCAGGGGGGTTCCCTCCGTCTCATACCTTGCTGCATGACTTATGCTCACACAACGATGCGGTAGTAGCAGTCCTCCGTAGCGTTAATATGTACACGGAGGTAACCGATTGTGGACCGAAGGCTCAAGAGGTTTGGATTGTATTACCACTGATAACAACAGAGTCCGCGCAAGCTGTCTTCCCGGTAATGTACATATGCCCTTCGACGACGGGAAAAGTCACGCACTGCCTTGTGAGCTCCTATCCTCGCGCCTGGTCATAGTCCTGTAACACAACATGTTTGACGGCTGACGAAGACCGCTGTACATGTACTACATGTATGTCCAATCGATACCTCGTAGCCCTGCATGTGAACGGCAAAGGAGTGGCAGAGTACCGTCCACCTGATCTGGCAGCCACGTGACTGGATTGCGCTAAATGTAAACAATACCACCACTTGTGAACCGCCGTCGCCACGGTGATCGCATATATTCCTACAGGCAGCTTCAACCACGTCCAAGCGCTAGCGCACGTACATTTACATGTACATGTATGTACGTTACATTTGTACATAATTATATACGTGCGAACGCTGCCTGCTGACTATTTTGAATAAGTAGTTTACCATCACAACACACGGTGGTCCAGACATCGCAGGGAAAAAGGTCTACATGTATTGAGTGTAGGGGTTACGTAACATACAGCGCCAGCCAACAATAGTTTGGACTCAGTGATGCTATAATTCGGGCGTAACTGTGTCAAGTTTTATTTTTGTGGTTCTGCTTCAACCAATCTTCCCTGCACGTCCTCATAAATCTCTACACATGAAACATTCTCACATTTCGAGATTCGGGGTAGATCTACAGCAGTATGCTTTTATTATTCCAGTAAATTAATATTATTTTGCCACAGTAGGCCTAATGTGCATGTGATGTCAAGAATGGTTGTCCTTACCAATTTTTTTTCCAAATAAAGAAAACATTCAGGGCGGCTCACAGATAAGTTTCAAGACTGGGGGAGTTTATTTCGAGAAAAAAGGACCAAGTTTAAATGTCGCTAGTGTACAGAATATCCCTGAATATCCCTTTTAATACAGAGTGGACATGATTTGGTGAATTAAGCTCATGGGGGAAAATTCTCGTCGCACAAAAAAACTTCGGTGAAAACCGCACCCTGATAGTTTTTGAGGGTCTATAAACGACATTTTTGTCAAGCTCAAAATCTTGGGCCAAATCAGCCAGTTCGGTATTTCCACAAATAGGCAAAGTCACTCGAGAACAACACACTCATGCGAGGCGGCGCATACGTTTTTGGAATACCGAATTGGTTCATTTCAAGGAGCTGTAAAATCAAGTCACAGGAAATTCTGAATTGCCTGCTTCGGATAAGCAAAAATGTCTTTGCTTACAAACGCGGAAGTTCCTGCGCTAATCAGCTTCATGAAATTGACTCCCAATTGGTTAGTCGGACATGGTCTTTGAACTGACATCTGTGAAGAGCTGATCAGAATTTCATTCGAATGTCAGCCGCTTTCTCTTCTCCGTGGAAAGCCTAAAAAATATTGAAGTTTCAATTCATTGGAAATAACATGTCTTTCGCCACGACTAAAAAAAACCCAATGAAACATCATGTAATTAACATAACAGCAAGGCCTTCGGTCGGATAAGTCGGAATTACGCTTGGATAGAATGTCAGTCATTCATTGCTAAAACCATGTTTAAAACATCTTGACCATATAATATATTTTTAACAAAGCGTTATTTGTGTACATGTGGCAGAACTTCATAAGAAAATTCATTCGGTTCGACAGTGATCAACTAACAAATCAAAGTTCAGTTTAGACCATCAATGTGTCTGATTTTTTTTTACTTACTGTTATCAATTAAAAACGAGGAAAAACTAAAACCAAACCTGTCATCCGCATTCATCGAGTTCCTTTATACCATTAACACTACAAAGACAGGTTCACATTTCCGAACTAGGAAATTTTGACCATACAACCACTGATCTAGATCGTCCGGTTCTGTCGTGAAAATGGTTCTCTGAATGCTCAACCCGAATTCATACACCTTGCTAAACTTTCTCGCTGACCTTTTTAGCTTCATAAACTGCAGGCAGTGGGGTATCGCGTGGAGGGGGGGGGGCGGGGCAATATTGTCCCCACCTCAACACGCTGGCATTAAATGTTTTCAAAAGGAATTCAAAGTGCTTAAACTTTTGAAACCGTACAACCAAATTTTTGTTTTAAGGGTGGGGGTAAGGATCCTTTCCAGAATGAGGAAAAAGTGGACTACCATTTTCCAAAAATCCACTTCCCCCCACCTCTTCCCCGTCCAGATCCAAAACCTGGATATCTCACTGATTGCAGGAGGAATTTTCTGGTGCGCCAGATATTTTCCCCCTACTTGAATCGAAGAATCTGGAGTTCGCCACAGTTTCTGAATTGAGACACTTGCATCGAATCAACATTTCCAGACTCCGGGGTAAAAAAAACCCCAACCTTCCCCACATAAACAAGGACATGCCTTAAAAGCCCTGTCATTTCTCAGAGCCCCAATTTCGAAACAGAATCTTATGAAACAAATCAAAATGTACATATTTCCAATCTATTTCTAAAATATCTTAAAAACCCTCTGCACAGCAGAAGTGAGAAAAAAAATTCTCCTATTCTCCATAAAAAATTCCTTAAAACCACAACTTTCTGTGAGCATTAGAAATCGAAACATAGTGTGACATAAACTGGGACTTTCATTTTTTGACGGGGGGATTACATTCTTTGAAACACTGCTGTAGCTGCATTCCTTAACTAACTTTATCCTTTCAAATATGACAAACAAATAAGTTTTATACACAACCCCAGTAAAATATCAGGCAAGATGAAAAAAGTAATAACCCATCTTAGGTAAACATATCTTGCATTGACTCAGAAACCTGGCTGCTGATCAGGTAATACTGAATAGTTTTAAACAAAGGTGTTGCACTTGGTGACAGGTACTGATTAAAAAAAACCAAACTGATTGTCTTTGGGATTTTAAAAGGCGTACCTGACATGACGTAAGAGTTGACTTATGCCAAAAGCTTCAGTGAGGGTACATTTGGGTGACAGGGATGGGTGGGGCGAGAACGGGGCAAATGGCTGAAGTGTAATTGTACGGAGGCGCCACACAGTGACGAGTCCTCTTCAGCTCCTGAGGCTTTTGTTTTATATTCAGGCTATGGGCTCAAGGCTTAAGGCCTGTATGAGCGAGATGCGTGTCTCTAGCTAGGTAGACCAACTGGTTGGCCTGAAGGTACCAGACTGCACATCTTAAGGAAAGATTAGATGTGCATCAGTCCACCTCCGGTCGTTTCACTGTGGCCTGCGGCAACGAGAAAAGAAGGAGCAGCATTACTCTCTCAGGACAGACACCCAACTGGTTCAAATCCCTGGGAGATCGATATTCTTTACTCTTTAAAAATGTCGAGTCATGACAGACTGAAGTTGGTGATGAGAAATAATTTGATGACAAGCCAAATGTAATACATTGAAATCCTGGTAAAGTCCAATTTATGCACAGTGAAAGTTTGGAATTGATCGAGCCCCTAAATGTTTGCTAACGGATCTGTGGTTTGAGATTTCAGCAAATCAAATCTTACTTCAAATTACTTTAATGCAAGTAAAATAACTGTGTACAAACTGAGAAGATGAAAACAATACTTTCGCCGGAGTCCTGACAATTTAAAGGAACATCAGAACACAGTAATAATATCTTCGACGGTGCAAAATCCAAGAACGTATATTCACTTACAGTGAACTTGAGTGGCTCATTGCCTGCCTTGAGCTCCACTCTGACCAATGAGAAGAGCTCTAAGATCTGTGTCTGTTCGGTGGGGTGATGCTCATCTGCTTCCCAAGTGATAGTCAACTTGCCTGTCTTCCCTTGTTTCTGACATTTGAAACTTTTGAGGGGTAGTGCCTGAAAGAGAAGAGCCTTTTCCTTTACCATTTTGCCACTTTTTCAACAAAATAATACTATCAAGACCAAATAGCCCCGCAGTTTGACGGAAATGTGCGTGACTCAGAAAAAAAATGACTTACATTGCAGTACACTCTCTTTGTCACTCCTAAATTTATCACCAGGACATCAAAAGCTCTGTCCATAACTTGCATCACCATGGCATCCTCTTCCAGGGGGCCACACTCCTGCAAAAAAAGGGGGGGTCAATGATACCATAAAAAGCATCTTCATGCAGAAATTTTGCGCCAAAATCTGTTCAGATGACATCTAATAGTGACCACCTCTGAGTATCTAACAAGCTCCAGAGAAAATTACGGCAAGATGCATTTCGAGACAATTTCGATTTACCCGGACAAATATGGCGAAGAACATGTCGCTGCTCAAGTCCGACACTCTCTTGGCTGCATCCTTGCGCTTGTTGCATATCATCGCCTGGTCCTGGATGGCCCTCGTGGTCCTCTCAGAGACGGGGCCAATGTCTTGGGACGAAACAAAAACAGGACGAGGTAGGAGTAAATGCAGAGCACACTATCAGGATTACTGTCCGACTCTTATCTGAAGGAGCCTTGTACAATCCAGTTTGAGACTGAGACATGAGAGGGAACCTCACATCCAGAAGTCTTGGTATTTAATGGTGGCAGCGGTGGGATACAAAAATGCCAAGATATCCACATAATTCAGCCTGAACCTAAACGTTAGTGAATCATTTTAACAATGCAAAGTTGTCACCTCAGACCAAAAGGAGTATCATAATGGCACTTACTACATAATCGATTTTATGCCCAAAATCTGCTAAACCCTTAAAAACTTGTTAAGTAATACTGTACACACGCTAGCCAAGATCGACTCACTGAGAGACGCAGCAAGTTGCCTGTGGACCAAGATGTCAGCGTATCGTCTGATCGGAGACGTGAAATGGGTATACAACGGTACATTGAGGGCATAGTGGCGATACAAGGTCTCATCTTCCAAGGTGCCTGCGCAGAAATATTTGGCTCTCTGCGGAAGAAGAGAGGGAGACCTTAGATCACCTGCTTGGTGACAGAGTTTGATTGGTAAGGAGGAATCACTGGAAGAGATTGATATCAATTAGGGACAGGGTGAGGGACAGGATGGCAAGAGACAGGGTGGGGGAAGGGGTGATAGAGAATGGAGAAACGGTGTAGCACAATTTGCTCAACAATAAATCTCCAAGTACACATACATGAAGACTGTGTTCCACCAAACAAAGCAGGGCCAATGTCGGCAGTGTAATGGGACGTAATTCACAGACTGCCCTGATACTGAGCAAGGTTGAACCATTCTTAAGGGGGAAATTTTTGTAACAAGCCAATTCCGTATTTCGAAAAGGCACTATCAAAGCGCGTGTTTGAGCCTGCAAAGGGCCGCGCTGATAGGACAGACCTCTGACGCGCTTCACTATGGGCATGACCTGTTGGAATACCCAGCTGGCTCACTACCGACCCCACCCACCTGCATTGGCTTGGAGTAGAGCACCGTCAGGATCTGCCCCATCCCCCAGGCCCGCTTGTCCTCCCGAGGTCCCAGATAGCGGCCCAGCGACTCCTGTATGGTCTTGGAGTTGCTGCCGTCCACCTCCAGCCCCAGCGCCGAGCACGTGTCGGCCAGGTCATCCATCATCTTGGCCTTGGGCGGCGGGTGACGCCTCAAGAGGGCGGTGTCCTTGCAGTAGTCGTGGACGCGGTGGGCAGCCGCCATGTTGGCCAGGAGCATGAACTCTTCTACCAGTCTGTTGGGATTTGACAAGTTTGAGTGTTACCCCACAAGTCTGACAGCTTCAATAAGCCTGTGCATTATTTACAAGAGTAACTAGGAACCCACCTTTGACAAAGAACTTTCATAGACCACAGTTTCAACTATTAGTCTCTGGATTAGTGGTAGTTGACTGTTTGGGACCAGCCTACGAGGCTGGACACACGGAAGAAATGTGCAGAAAAAAAATTCCACTACGTACTTGTTGCTATCTCGCCGTTCGTAGACGGAGTAGCCAGATGGCAATCCCGACTCCTTGTCTAGGGCAAACTGGAGTTTCACCTGGTCCAGTCGCAGGGCGCCGTCATCTAATCGCTTCTGACGCAAATTCTGTGCAATCTATGGGCAATTTCAGGGACATACTGACAGATTTGTGGCAGAGGTTGTGAAAGGCTTAGCCTAACGGAGAGTAACAAGGACTGAACGACTTCCCCTGTCTGGAACAAATGATAACCACTACACCTCTGATCGTGTGCTTCGACCTCAAAAACAGATGGCCCGCAAAACAGTACCCGCTAACCAAATGTGTTTCCAATTCTAAAGAGTACCTTATTCAAGCGGAGGACTCCTTGGGCAACGTCTGAGATGCTGAAGCCGTTGGCGATGGGCGGCATCTCCTCCTCCCCCCTCTCTTGCTCCGGCTCGGCGATGATGCCCTGGGCGTGGTCGTAACTCATCTTGACGCAGGAGCGGATGACAGAACGGCCGCACCACTCATCCAGAATCTGCAAGGAGAGGACAGAGGAAATGTTTGGATAGACATCAGTCATCTGGGCATATCAAAAGGTGTGACGTCAAGCAGAAAATGTACGTCAACAAGTGAGGCGGGGGATTGGGGATGACCAGACCAGAATTACTCCATCCTGGAAATGTGAAATTTATGGACTTGTAGATTTCAAAAGTGCTGAACGCAAAGTTTTTAAAATTTCGTAAGTACAAATCCAGTAAGAAAAAATGCAATGAAAGCATGAGTTGGGTGTGTCCACACACTATAGGGGGCGCTGTTTGGCTTGCCCACAAGAGGTCAGCGAGGGCGCTTTGCCCACATGCATCCTAGTTTCACCGTGGCTAAAGTGTTATTAAGCTGGATCTCCCTTTGCTCTGTGCGATGAGAGATCCAAGACTTAAACGCACTGAAAACATCCCATACTCAAGGAAGGATGGTTGAAAAAATTAGAATTGACATCTGTTCCTCACCTCTCCCTGCTCAGTGAGTCTCCATAGAAACGAAAAGGTCAACTTGTCCTCGTTTGGGTTCAGGCTGCACAGGTGCTCACACAGTAACCGTGGCAACATTGGAATCACCTTCAATTTTGCAATGATGGACACAATAAGTTTCCATAAATGAACGCCAATTTAGACTTGTCATAAAATATGGTTGTAATCAAGACATTCTTCGAAATTTTTAAAAATAACTGTCAAGCGTCTGTGACCAATTTGTTTGGCAATCAGTGCTTGCTTGTAATGTTCACCTTTTGCACCAAGTAAACACTAGTAGCCCGCAAACCGGCGACTTCGTCGAGTGCATTGCCTTCGTCCACAAAGAAGCTGACATCGGCTATGTGCACGCCCACTTCATACAACCCTGAAACGTTCAACAGTAAGAAAAAAAAAATCAATTATCGGATCCCAAGACATCAGTTGATTTTTCCTCTCGATTTTGATTTGGAAAGATCACAGAAAGAACATTCCAATCCCTTCATTTTGGCACAAACATATATATTTCAGTTTGGCTAACACGACTTAGGGAAACTGCTCACGGTTTCAACTTGTTTCCAATAAGCAAAATTTCTTTGCCACTGATACAAGAACTACAAATTTCAAATGGCTGGAGTAACATTGGGCAACAGGTGTTTTTTTACCATCTCCGAGGGGTTCGCATGACAGGGCATCGTCGAGGTCTCGCGCCGTGGCAGGGTCGATGGTGAAGACACACTTGGGGCGGAAGTCCCTGCGTTGTTCTATTTCCTCCTGGGGAATTGTCCAGGGCAGGCTCTTGGGAAGGCATTTGATAACCTGAGAAAGTCCATACATAAAGTTCAAAGATTTCGAGGTATTTTCCTTCTTCCTAGCATCCGGCACATTCAATTGTGATCACTCTAGTCTCCAAGAAATCTTGTAGCCTCTAAATACTCATCACCAGGGTACAAGTTCAAAGAAAATGTGTGGCCCTCGGTTCATAAATCTCAGCCTAAATTTTTGGATCACTACTTAACAGCCAATTCCGTGATAACAGAGCGTGCCTCTGTCTCACTGAGGTCCTCAACATGTTTAACCTCAGACAAAAAAAGTTGCTGAAGTTTACAGCAACATAAAAAAACCACTTTATGCGCACACAACTTGTTAGCACACAAATAGAGAGACAAGGCTGCCGAAGCGGCACCAACATTGTCTGCAAGAGCTGTCAAACCTTCCATCCTGACGGTTAAGCAGCGCTATGATTTTAAGCCCCATTTTCCAGATTTTTTTGGCTTGATTTTCCGAAAACGTCGGGCAAGGGTTTGAAAGACCAGCCTTGCTCTAGTCCTTTGTCGAAGCCGACAGGGTGCCTTTACCTCATAGGAGAAGTCCGAGTAGTCCACCCCATGCTCTATCAGCATGCCTTCTGTCTCTGGTTCGATCTCCCCCGCCTCACCTAGACTGCGGTAGAGGTGACTGTAAAGACAGTGGGGGGGGGGGACAATGATGATGTGAACAAGTGTAAACATGAGTACATCACTATTTCAACGGAAAAGTGCAGATGTTTAACGTGGTTTGAACACTGAATGACTTCATCGTACCCTCTGGCAATGGCTGATGTCTTGGGCCACTCCTCGAGCCTTGCGATAAACAGAGTCGTCCGGAAGTCGCCCGGCCGCTCCAGAAAACCCTGGGGGCATTCGGCCAGAGGTATGTAGATCCTGGGCATCCGATGGTCAGTGGGAGAAAAGAGGGTATCCGTTGCATTCTGAAATTTGAAAAAAAAAAGGTTAATGAATTTGTAACGTGCAAAGCATGCATGCCAGAGTGTGGGATTGCTTTCTAAAAATCTGGAATTAGAGCAAGTTTACCTTCAGAACAAACACCACAAATTTAACAGTGACATTTGTTGAAAATCTGATTGCCACATGACATTTCCAGACAATTGATTTCACAAACTGGAGTAGTCTTTAAGTGAGGTTTCGTTCAGTGTCTGATGGGTCATTCTCCGAGTACAAAATCCAATGACCTAGGCACTACATGTCGATTAAGATTATCAAGTTTACTTGTACTCCTCAGACCCTGTTAATCAAATGTTCTGATAGGGGAAGGGTCAAGTTTATTGCCGGTGTCTCTGGACTCACGCTGTGGCTGCGTGGTTTCAGAACACCACTACAAGCCCTTGAGTGCCGCCTCTCGAGAATGTAGACGACCTTGCCGTGCTTCTGGAAGAACTTCCGGGGTATCGCCTCTCTCCCTTTTTCCGTCTCTTTATTTTCGCTGCTCGCTTCGCCTGCACGATCCTCGTCGCTGCCGTCTGGGAAGAGTCTCTTCACGACTTGGTCTATCTCCTCCCCCAGGCAACCAGGCTCGGGGTCTTGGAGACTGGAATTGTTGATGACGATGGTGTGGTCGGAGACACTGCTAGTCGTGTCGGGGGCAGCCGAGGGCCTGGGTTTGCCCCTCACGCGAAAGATTGCATTGTCGTGGCCAGATTTTGCAGCTGTGGTGGTGGTGTCAGCAGCATCTCGGTCTATTGCACCGTCGGAAGGCCTACTACCCGACCTCTCACTGATGCCGAGGGTTTGGAATTGATCCACTAGCCCCTTTTCAGCTTCCGTGGTCGTGTTGGCAATTCCTGTCTCCGCTTTTGAAGCCGCGGCAAGTTGGGCCTTCTGTCGCTGTTTCCTCCTGTGTGAGGCATAATCTTCTTCCAGAAGCTGAAAGCACGACACAGATTAATGCAAATTAATCTAACAATGTGGATAACGTTCAGATCTTAAAATTCTACTCTCACAATCACTACAGGGCAAGTCTAAAATTAAAACGTACTTTGGGTTATGAATTTATCCGTCATTTGGCAGAAAGTGAATATGTGCACAGGTGTATAATGCTGTACAGGTGCGTGGAAGCAACATGAGCTACAACTGTACATGTAGCAATTCTGAGACAAGGGGAAAGAGTCCCTTTGAATACATGCCATTGTTGGATCCCGCAGTGGCTGGCAAGTTGGGTCTTTACTTGATCTCTTGTGCACCGAGCAGGTTTCTCACTCTGACAACCGTTGAACAGAATTTGCCTGCACTGAGCCAGGTCTCTGACCAAAATTAGGTGGGGCTGGGTTGGGTAGACATTAATTTCGGGTCTTCTTTTCCACTGTTTCTGGTACGGGATAAGAGCTGCTTCGCTCACCTTCCAAGTTGACTTCTCTAGTAACTCCACTGCGACCACATCTCCCTCCAGGGCTCTGTTGCGGGCTGATATGCCACATATCATGATATCTGCCCCACCATCCTGGGAGAAGAAAATGCAACAAGGGAAAAAGTCACACGTTGCACTACAAAAATGTACCAAGGGAAAGAGTCGCATGTTGCACGATGGATGGTTGGCATTCACATTGAGGGTTCAACAGATTGGGATACTGACTTGGGAACTTGCAGGTGTTTTAGAAATGCTGGCAAATTTTTGTTGCATGTCAGGTGGGAATGTTTAAAGCAAATCGGATGGGGGAATTACTGCCCTGTATTTATGGGAAACATGGGAACACTGCGTTGCGCTCAGGGTTAGAAACCCTCCACTTTGCATTTAAAATGGAAAATGTTATTTGAGATAAATAACAGAAAAAAAATTTGAGAAAATTGAAGTCCAATGTCTGGGTCCTTGGTTTTGACCTGAAGCGGAAGTCTTTCCTACCAAAGAATAAACAATCATTTTCAAGATGTATTTTTTTTTTTTTTTTAAATATATAATAAACAATCAGCTAACGAAACGTCCCTTGGCTCATCGTAGCTCATTCAGAAAAATCGTAAGATACCTACCTCGGAATCGATGTAGCTTTCCTCAAAGTTCTTGGGGTTGATCCGTAGGGTTCCCTGCAGAAGATGCTTCCTCTTCAGCCCGGCAGAGACCTCCTCCGGTGAGAGATAGTCCTCAAATGGCTGGGAAGATAAAATACATTCCAAACCAGAATGTACCAAACAAAAATGAGTGATTGCTTAAATCTTGAGGCTGCCACGGGGATGAGTACTTAGCAAGCACGTTGGTGCAGGCTCTTTACTGGAAATGAATTTGCTCAAACTGGTCGGGTATGTTTTAGGATATGCAACTTGGACAAAAGTTTCAAGACGGAAAGAATGTTGGATTCAACTTCACTCTGAAACAATGTCTTGGCTTACTAAAATAAACTCTACAATAAGCATACTACAAAAACTGACGACGATGAAGAAGTTGGTTTTGTTTTAAAAAGTTCAGATGAAGGCTCACCTTGAAGTCCTTCTTTCCAGTCGGAGTTCCAGCGGCATTCTTCTTTTTTGATCTGGGAGTCTTGGGTTTCTTCCCTCCCACCCCGGACCCTGGTGTGCTTTGACCCCCAAGGTGAGCCTTGGTGGGCGTTTGGACATTTCCGTTCGGCACATTTTGGGGTGTTTGAGGTTCAGCCCTGTTTTTACCATGTGAGAAGTTCTGGTTCCTGGGAGACTCAGTTTGTTTTTTGTTCCTCTTGGAGGAACTTGGAGAACCAAAACCTTTGGACTTATTGTCTGTGGGCGTTTGAGGAGTTTCTCGTTGGACTGGCGGACTCGAATGGCTGTTTAGCCTCCCTTTAGCTGAGTTCGGTCTTTCCCGTCTGGGGCCACTATTCAGGGTCTGGGCTGTGGGTTTGCCCTTAGATGTCTGGACAGGGTTTTGTGGTCCTTTCTGCTCTGCCTTGTGACCGAGCCTCTTGGATGGCACAGACTGGATTTCACCAAGCGATCCCCCTTCCGTCTGCTGTCTACGTGGGGACTGCGTCTGGACCCTGCCCTTGGCTGAGTTTGGTCTTTCTTGCTTAGGTCCGTTATCTGGAGTGTGGGGTGTGGGTTTGCCCTTGGGTGTGCGGCCGGGGTTCTGTGGTCCCATCTGCTGTGCCTCATGACCCTGCCCCTTGGACGACGTAGGCTGGTTGTCACGAGGTGGCCTCCCCCCTGTTTTCTGCCTCCCTTCTCTGTCGCCAGTTTGCTGTCCACACAGGTACTGCGTCTGGGTCCTGCCCTTGGCCGACTGGGGCCGTTCTCTTTTAGTCTGCTGCTGAGGCACTGGATCTTCCTGCTGAGATGCTGCTGGCTCATCAGAGAAGTACTGAGATTCATCAAGAAGTCCTGCGAATGCATCTAAAACCTCAGGCTGGCTGGCCGCACTTCCCTTTGACGAGTGCCTATGTCTATGTCTACGTCTTCTTTTCCGCTAAGTAAAGAGCACGCAAGGATTTTTGTTTTTAACTAACTATATAAGCATCTAGACTACCTTAACACGATTCAGGAAGAATTCAAAATTCCTGATATACAAAGCCCATGTTTCTTCTTAAAGCTTGCAGATAACATATTTCAAGAGATTTATGAGCTCATGTACATCTCACCTGTATCCACAATACTCACAATGGGAAGAATTCCATATTTTGGTGACACATATGTGACCAAGTTTACCCTACTTTTTAAATTTGGTCCTAGCCCTAGCTACAGAACCTCATTTTCTCTCTAAACACTCCCCCAAATTAACGAGGCACCACTTTTTAAAACTTTTGGTGAAAACACTTAATTTTAACCATGTTAACACAACTACATAACATGAATAACATTAAGTTTTGACACGGGCTGAAAAAAAAAAAACAACATTAAGCGAATGCTAACCTTTGTCTTTTTTCTGTTTTCCTCATTTTCCATGATTTCTTCATCCTCTCCTGTCCCTGATCCCTCTTCATCTACAAGTTCAGCTTTATTATTCTCTTCTTGCTGTAAACTTCCACTCTCTTTAATATTATCACTCATGCATGTCTGCATCACCATCACTGCCTCGCAGTTCATGTCTGGCATGTCTAGGGCTGGAGGACGACTGTCATTTGTTGATGTTGTTGTTGGATTTGCTTCTGCCGTATCTCCCATCTTGCTCTGGGGTTACAATATGCCCGTCTGCGGATCATAATTGAATAAGGTTGAACTTGTAATCTGCTCAAATTAAAACGCATGACATTGGACGGCTAGAACTGAAGAACCATGACTTATGAAAACAAGAGCACGTTGAGCAAGTCCAGGCATGAATTAATCTACACCAACCTGAAACAACCTCGGTGATAATTTTCTCTCCAATCGACCGGCGTGCACGTGTATCAGCTTGAAACCGACGGTATTGTGGGTGTCGTTGTTGTTCGTTCTTGCTTGAGTGGGCAATATGTTTGTGCAGAATGATGATGCGTTGTGCAATCTTGAGACAGCGCCCTCAAGGGTCCGTAAAGCTCCAAGTGAATTGCTTTTCGATCAGTTGGCTGCCAGGCCAATTTGCCCCCCCCCCAAATAAAGTTACCCCGACCAGAAAATTTGGTTCTGGGTAATTCCAGAAATTAAGGGTCCAAAAGTGTGACATGTCTGTGTCCCTGTTACACCTGACCTTTGTTATTCGACATGGAAATATCACCGAAAATGATTTCAAAGTGTTACTATTTGTTTGGCAGGTAATTTGCATTAATTCATCACTCTTAGAAATTAGAAAATGTGTTCTGAACTTATGTCAGATGTGACAGGGACACGAAAAAAAAAATGGATCCCTAATTTCTGGAATTGCCCTTCTAGATTTGCCCTTAGTTTGATGTCATCGGTGCCAATTAATTAACAAAGTGAGGAGAAACTTTGAGTTTTCAGTGGCTCTTTCCAAAGAAGGGAGACCTAGTGGTAATGTTTTTTATTTTCACATAAATCACAACCATCAAATTAGAATCAAAATTTAAATGCACCTTTAACAGCTGGAAATTTTTTTCAACCAATTTATTTTTAGTACAGACAAATCAAATGAAATTATGTATCTAAAATGCTACACTGCGGACTTAATTTACCTAACTCTACAAGAAATAAACAAGCTATTCAATTTTAAATAAATCGAAAGAGGCAACTTTGAAATGGAACAATAGACCGTATTCGCGGGAAACCCAATTTCAGTCGTATTCCTGAACGTATTGTTTACATTTGAAACCATTAATGAGATGGTACCAGGTTTAATTTGAGGGAGGATTAATGAAAGAATAAAGGCTGTTTTTTTTTAATTTGAACTTTTCAAATGAATACACTACGTTGAGGAATCCGACTGAAATTGGGTCCCCTACGAATACCGTCTATTAAGTGGAAACATAAGCACAGATGGCATGCACTGAAGCATAATGCTAAGTGAAACTCACATCATGACAAGATGATTGAAAAATTTGGTCGTTTTATAAAAAAAAAATTAAAAACAAACTAATTTGGGTGATGAACAGTGACTTGCATAATTCTGGGGCGAACCATTTTTGTCTGACGGTGCTTACATTAGAAGATTGTTCCGAGAATGAGCCCGTTCGGTATTTCAAAAATGTACGGTCATTCGGGAATAAAGAGAACGCGCAGAGTTGGCGTACAAGTAGCGCTTTAGTTCAATTCAATTGAAATCTTTATTGACAAGAAAAGCATCGGAAATTCTTCATTTTCGCTTTACATACACATTTATAACATATCAACATGATATAATATAATATCACAGTATTTAGGCATTCTATTCGTATGCAAATGCTTTTAAATTATATATATATTATATATTATATTATAATATATTATACTATATAATTGGGACAATCGTTATAGGACACACCGTTGCGCGCGCGTGTCGCCGCTCCCGAATTACCTCCGGAGTAGTGCGCTGTTCTCATACCGTACTGGTTCATTCTTATCGAACAGTCTTGTAGCCGATGCAGCAAGCGGCATGTAAAACTCATGCCCGTTCAAACCGCATTTTTTTAAAACCTGGCAACACAGACACTTTCAAAGTAGAGTACCGTCTGAAATTTTCATTTTGCACCGTCACCGATGGCCTGGTCACACCCCTACAGAATTTCACCCTATTCTTAAAGTAAAATGTATATTTAAAATACAAAGCTGTTTTGAAATGCATGTTTGACTACACTTCTCAATACGCCGTTTCACAATAGTGCGCCACCAAGAGATTGCACCCATCACGATGCATGAAATTTGTCGACCCAATGTGCGTTCGGAAAGGGTTGACAAATTTCGCGCACTGTGATTGGCCAACGCGTTGCAAACTCATGGTGGCGCACTGTTGTGAATTGCCCCTATTTGTTAGTACTTCAAAATATTATACAAAGCCTTAAAACTAGTACGCATATTTTTATATTGTGTGAAAAAAATTCCTTGTTCCTATCCGTAAAATATAATCAGAATATAGGAAGCTGTATGTTGCGTGTTGTTCTACTACTTTTATGCACATACATTTTGGCATCAATTTTTTCCGTGTAGCGCGACCAAAATGACCTGCAGGTCGGACAGTGAGAATGTGCATGATTGTTCTTGTTCGTCATACTTCAAACATCCGCCGCTGCGATTCCTCTTGTTTGCTGCTACATCACAATGCAGCCATCTGACGTCTGGAGAGAAAAGAGAAAATGACTTTGAATAAGGAAAACATTGACTGAAAAGGGAAATTTTCCAGCGAGAGCGACTTTTAATACGGGCGATTCACAATAGTGCGCCACCAAGAGTTTCCAACACATTGGCCAATCATAACGCGCGAAAAGTTGTTGACCCTTTCCAAACGCGCATTGGGTCGACAAATTTTGCAAACTCTTGGTGGCGCACTATTGTGAAACGGCCGTATTGGTAGTGCAACGCATGCCTGACGCCATCAGAATAATTTTTGTTCTTTTGGTGAAGTGTAAGCCTTATCTCGAGGATTAATCGTCTCCTTTTAGATGCTGTTAACTCTTATTACATGAGATTTTCATGTTGTCTTTGTCGATGGACAAGATCTGATGGACACTGACCGATTCACCCTCATCCTTCGTCTTCTCTTGATCGCCATTTCCTTCTATATTGACTGATGTCGACTCTTCAAGTTGCTGCAAGATATAACAGATCTTTACATAATGTTTTAATACTCTTTGAAATGTGAAGATGAAAATACTTGAAAAATAAAATCATACCTCATGAGGGTACTGGTCAGCTGAGATTACAATTTCATTATCTTTCCAAAGATTTTTCCCTCTGAACAAATCAGATTTGTGGCAGCTCTTGAATGACGAATTAGCACCCCCTCATCGATTAAACAGGGCCATGTTGGTCGGGAGTGCTCATTTTGTTGGTAGCGATGCGACTGCAACGTTTGTGTTTCATAGTCGTTCGTGAACCAACGATGCGCAGTTACTACGGAAGGACAGTTGCTAGGAAAATCGGCCCTCTCTCAGTCCAGCCCGGGCCCACAGGGAGTTTTGAATGGAAGTGGTCAGGATTTTCTTTTTACGATGGAGGAATAAGTTCAGTATTGGAGCAGAATCAGAAGAAAAATGTCGTGCATATGAAGAGATATCATTTTGTAAAGTAAAAAAAAAATGGTTTTCAATCCACCTGCGCTGTGGATGTCGGCTGACCGTGAGCCACCGATTCATCATCCTCTCGGTCCATGCCATCTCCCCCGACCCTGTGCGACGAGCTTTCCCCTGGGACAGGGTCCGTCTGCACCCCTGTTTCGTTCATTTCGTTTACTGCAAATGAACACCAACGAACACAGAAAACAGTTGTTGGCAGCATTTTAAACAAGAAATTCCCAGTGTTGGCAAAATGCGATTATTATGACCCTCAACCTCTGATTAACATACCGTATAATCATGGTCGATTAATCGACGGCCATCGTCCAGGGTTCAACACCATATGGCCGCTATAGTGTCAAGAAATTCACGAAATGCTCACCGGCTGTTTCCAGAGGGGGAGCTGTCGGGGTCACCGCTCGGCCGTCCGCGGGAAGGAGACTCCCGCCAAACCCACCGTCGGTGTACTCGGCCGGGTCAGGGGTCCCATCGCCATCTGGACGCCGGTACATGAAGCTCCAACTGCGGTCGCGGCGTGCCGCCCGCTCCGCACGGGCTTGTTCGTCACGTCTGATTCGATCGAAACGAGGGGGGTGAAAGATTTGATCCGTATGCATGTATAATCAAAAATCTCACTTTACATTTGTCCGTTTCAGTTTGATTTCTGACGTTCCTTGACCTTAAAAAAGACATGAACTAACAAAGGGAGTGTGATAAGCTACTGGAAATCAATTTTCAAACAGCTAATCAATCTGTCTTGATCTATCTTAGTGCCTGAACAAAGAGTTGAACGGAAACGGGACACACACGTTTTATCGATATGAGTGTTGAGTTTGTGATCAGTATAACAGGAGAGTGCAGAATGCTTTAATCTAGCTTTTAACAAATGCAGTTATAAACAGACGGTGTAAAAATACGCGTGAAAACAAGTACGCAAGCACAGACAAATCGTGTTTCATGTGCTGGTGACGGCTCGCTCATCACACATACATTAAAGTCAATCATTCGAGTTCCCTCCCTAAATCAAACAATCCAGTTCGAGTCCTTGATTGATAAGAGTGACGTGCGCACCTCTCTGGGTCCACCGCGTACCGGCAGTGTCGGCGCAGCACGGCCAGGCGATAGATGACGGCGGCCAATAGCAGGATCCCAACGGTGACTCCCAGGACAAAGAGCCCGATCTGCCAACCCTCTGTGGATGGAGAAAGGGTGTCTTAATGACTTCAAGGTGAAAATTTCATAACAAGAGTGGCTTTTGCAAAGAGGAGCCGTCCCGATACTAGCCTGGTGGCATGCTCGTCAACTTTCTGAAGCCACGTCCAAAGCTGGCATTTTTCGGGCAGCAGCTAGCTTTACTTTCTCCATTTCAAAAACAATTTTTAGATGCTGAAAAAATATTAAAACCGTGTTGATTGGTGTTTTTGAAGCTATTTGCCATGTTGCTGTACTCACCCCATTCATCTTTCTTCCCCGCTGTGGCACTCTCCGTAGTCATGGTAACAGATGACTTTGGCACGGGAGAAGATGAACCTGTTGATAGTACCCCCGGTGTCGTTGGTTGCATCCCCTCTGTCGGTACTGCCAGCCCCGCAGTCGTTATTTGTTCACCTGGCCCCAATGTTGTCGCTTTCAAATGAAGAGAGATTGAGCTATGAATGTTATTTCGGCAAAGGTTACTTATTTTTCCCCTGAGGGTTTCCAGGCCTGTTCCTAAGTGATAAATGTTATGCAGGAATGTCTTTTAACTTAAGACCCCTTGAGGGGGCTTGACAGAGTCCAGGGCTGAGATTGTAAAGTTTTCTAGTTTGGAAGGAGAAAATCTAAGCATTCTTGAACCAAATATTGTCGGGCAATATGTTTTCGCAGCTTTCGCTACTATGTCCATTCTCATCCTTTCATTTTTGTACTTACGATAAAGGCAGAGTCTTCCTGGTCGGTCCGCCATTGTGTCCACTGTTCCTGGCAAGCACTGACAAGTGAAGCCGTCCGCACCTAGATCCCGGCACAGGGCGTACATGGAACAGTCGTCGATTTCCAGTTCACACTCGTTTGTGACTAAACGCATCAAAAAGTTTATCACTGGGTCACATTTTTCAGTTCTTGATGAAATCATTTTGGTCACTTTTTAAAGAAAAAAAAACCCTCTCCCGAAAGCGGTCACTACAGTTACCTTTAGGCCCTATCAACACTTTAAATTAAACGTGATGTCACAAGCCAGCTAAAACTTACGAGTGAAAGTGGTTACCGCTGGATCAACAGTAATGTCTGTACCCGGCAGAGTGCCTTGGGTAGCCTCCAAAATAGTCGTTGCCAGAGACTTTAAGTTAGCTATCGTTACTGTCGACGTGGGTCGAAACAGCAGACCGAAATTCACCAGGACACTCCCATTGTTAAAACGGCGCACGGTGGAGCCTAGGTAGTCGTCCCTCGTCACCAAGGATAATTTGTAGATGCCATCGACCTGTGCCAAATCGCCAGACGAGCAGAATTACACATTTTTATAAAGGCACTTTATTGGTCCATTGTTTGGCTCTCATTTTGAGTATTTGAATACTCGGAGTTGAGTCTTTTTGAAAATGACGTCAGAAAAATAAACATATTGCTGTCAAAATGTAATACAAAAGTTGGTTAATTAATCGTTAAAAGCTGCGATTTCCTAAACGGAATACCATTTTTATACGACAATCTAAAGGGTTTTATAAGAAATTTTCATGGTCCCCATTATCTGAGGAGCGACAGCAACAACTGGTTCCTTCTCAAGAGAATTGAGAAAGACCCTTACAAGCTTCTCGATACTGCCTTCAAGCTGCTTGTAGAACAAACTGTTTGGATCAGCCAAAGAAGAGTTGTAAACTGCGTCCGCGCCCCTCCAAGAGACGATGCGGAACATGCCCTCAAAAGACCTTTCTTCCAGCTGGAGTGTGGGGCCAGATATGTTGGTTGCAGGAGCAACTGCCAGTGTCGACACTGCATCCGAAGAATTGTCGTACTTTGTGTCTTCGGTAGTCGGTGGAGTCACTGAAAAGGCTGATTGTGAGATGGTGGGAGTCGGCCCGGCCTGTGGGGTGCCTGTTGTCGCTGTCACGGGAAAAAGGTTTTACAGATAAAATTAGTCTATAAGTTTAATATGAAGGTACCTTAAGGTAGGCAAAATCCACACGAGCTCATACTTTTTACCCGCTATTGTGTGAAATGTCAACTGTATGCGAACAATTTTGAACAAAGTCTTCTCAAGCGTTTGTCAAATTTTACCTTAACCCCCACATGAAGGTCTTGCAAGGGGCCTAACATATTAATTTTTTTTTTGGGGGGGGGTTAACATAAGAAGAAAAGTGACAGTAAATGATACGCTCTGGGTTACAACAACTTAGGTTGTGTATCCATACCACATGCAAAGAATTTTTGGAAAGGCACAGAGATTCTGGAAACATTGAATCAAGAACTTACTTCTGAAAGAAGTTGCCGCTGGGTCAACGGTGATATCGCTTCCAGGAAAAGTTCCTTGAGTAACATCCAATATGGTTGTCGCCACAGCCTCCAGATCACCTTCTGTGACCGTCGACGTGGGTCGCAAAAGAGCGCCAAAATTGACAACGACGCTCCCGTTGCTGAAATTGCGCACTATGCACTCGAGGTAGTCATCCCTCGTCAGACTAGATCTTGTAAAAATGCTGTTAACCTATTGACGCAGTAAAAACATACTGCACTGTTTACCGTGTCTCAAAATATGTAGTGATTGTTTACCAAAAGCTAAAGGAGAAACATCCAAATTGGATGACGCATTTAGATCTTCAACATTAATATAACTTTGTCCCAAGATAGAAAGCTACAGTGATGAGGCTAAACTCATGTGGTAAGAGTTCGAAGATCGAAAACTTACAAACTTTTCGACGCTGCTTTTAAGCTCCTGGTAGAAGAAACTGGTTGGATCCTCCAAGGATGAGTTGTAAATGGCGCTCACGCCTTTAAACGAGACTACCCGGAGGACCCCCTCAAATGATCTTTCCTGCAGCAAGATTGTGGTGTTGGTGTCGATTGTAGCGGATGTAGTGACTTGTGTGGACATTGCGGCCGATTCATTGTCTCCTCGTACTGTCGATAAAGAATCGTTCAGAGTGGTGTAGGTGACAGTGGTTAATGTATCCCTTGTTACTTTTAGTGAAGTATTGTCGAAAGTACTTGTAAACACGCTCACTGTGGCGTTGTTCTCCTGTGCTGACGTTGGTGTGGTTGTAAGCGATGTTAAGTTCGTCATATCCCCTGCCGTAACTGGCATGTCTATCGTTGTTTGATGCAGACTGCCATGGCTACTACTTTGCGTCGACATTGTTGTTGAATCGTACGCCGGGAGGTTAGATGACATTGTTTGAATGGTTGAAGTGCTGTTCATCGTTGGATCAGAAAGATATTGCTGACTGTTGTTGGCGTTATAAGATGATACCCATGGAGATGTTGACGCATTGTGTCCTGGAATTACTGATGACAAGGGTTTCCCATTAGGTGTCGATTCTGTCTCTTTTTGGATTGGTGAAGTCACGTTAGAGCTGTCGGTTAACGTCCAAACGGGCGTTGATTCATTGTAGTCCGGAACTGGTGAAGTGAAATGAGAATAATTATTTGATGGCCGAACAGGTGTTGATGCATTTTGGAATGGAACAGGGGATGTCAAGTCAGAATTGTCAGTCGATGCCTCTATCGGTGTTGATTGAATGGATCTTGAGACTGACGACGTCAGACCGAGATTGTTAGTAGATGACCCCAGGTGAGTTGATGCACTGACTTCAGTGACTGGTGGTGTCGATGCCGAGTTGTCGGTCTTTTCCAATGTTGGTGTCGATTCATTAAATCTCGAGACTGGCGACGTCAGATCAGGATTGCTAGTCGATGTCCACACGGGTGTTGATGCACTGAATCCGAGAAAAGGTGATGTCGAACCAGAGTCATTTGTCGATGTCCACACGGTTGTTGAAGTATTGAAATTTGAAGGTGGTAATGTCATGTCAGAAATATTGGCCATGGGTGTGGTACGTTTCAAAACCATTCCCTCTGTTGTCAGCTGCTGACTACTGTCGCTCTCTGTGGTTGGTTGTGAGCGTGGCGTTGAAACATTGCCCCAAAATGTTGATTTTGAAATTAGCGTCGTCTGACTGCTACTGAGTTTTGAGAGAGGCTGATTTGAAATGGAGCTGTTTTCTGATGTCGTGTGTGGCGAATTAGAAGTATCATTCCACCCCGAAATTGTTGATGTCGTCTCAACTGTTGACTGATTGTAGATTGGTTGAGTGGACGACATGGACGGGGATGGTGCTGAGATGTTTTCCTCAACCGTAACCGAAAATGTTGATACGGTAGCAACTGTCGACTGACCATTACTGAGTTGAGAGAGTGATGTTGTCAAATTGATTTGGGCAGTCCTGTTTTCGTTTGGCACCAAAGTGGGCGGCTTTTTGTCGTCTGTCGGCTGACTTTTGACTGGAGAGAATGAAGTTGGTTGGGATGACGAGGACTTGCTGTCAGTTTTGAAGAGTGTGGAAGCACTTACATTTGACGCCGAAGTCACCAAGTTGGTCTCAGCTGTGGTCAGACTGATGTTGCTAGGTGTTGAATTTGATACCGGCAAAGCCGATGCCGAAATATTTGCTGCTGTTTGGAATGATGAAGCGGTTACATTTTGCCCAGGAGAAGTGTCTGGCGTCGAAAGGGACAATGTGATCTTTCTTGTTGTTTGAGTGTTGATGAGGGGAGATTGTGAAGTCGACAGGGATGAGGTTGTGTTGCTTCCCGCTGTCGAAAATAACAACGTAGTTACAGTCTGACTCTCCGACACATTTGGCCCCAAGGTTGTCGGTTTTATGACGATTACTGATTGACTATTGGTAGGAAGCTTAGTGGATGAGGGTGGCGTCGAGTTATTTTCTGGAGTGGAGGGTTGAGAAACGAATGTGTGAGGTCCGTTTGAATTGTTTGGGATCGACACTGTGGGGTTTGTATCCAATGACGTCCGAGCATTGGCAAGGGTTGAAAGGAAAGGTGAAGGGGAGTTGATCGTTGTCACATTTTCGATTTCTGAAGGAGCTCCAGACAAAGCTGTCATGTTTGTGTCCGTTGTCATCTGAACGTCAGCAAGCAATGACTTTGAAGTTGGAACATCTGAAGTGAGAATATCACTCTCTATTCCGAAAGATAACGTGCTTCCTTCTTTCACTGTTGCTATAGTGGAACGGGGCAGCGTTGCGTTTGGTGTCTCATCCGTGTGAGGAGACAGAGAAGTAACAGGTTGGTTTGCTGAAATGACTCCCACAGAAATGGTCGAGTTTGACTCGGCCCGCATCTGACTGTCAACATGTGGCGATGACACAAAAGAGGTTGACGTCAAATTCCTTTCTAGAACGTTTGTCGATGGAACTGTCGAGTTCTCTTCTATGATGTTTCCAGCAACGTGGAACAAAGTTGAGTCTTGTTGGCTTACTGTTTCTTCAGCCGGAGTTGGACCGATGGATGTTGGACTGGACTGGGAGGACGTTGCATTCACATCATCTGTGACGTGATATGGAGTACTCGGCATTTGACTCTGTGTCCTAGTCGGCACCAAATTCGTCAGGTTTGAGCCCACTGTCGTCTGACCACTCATAGGTGTCGAAAATGAAGTTGAAGTGAGGGTGTTTTCTGTCGAGGACGCCGAAGCTGTCACGTTTTGATCAGATGGTATATTTGTCAGAGAATCTGATTGCGTCAGCTGATCATCGACAGCAGATGTTTTCCAAGTTGACTGTATTTGAGTTCCGTTCACGTCCTCTGCCGTGGGAGTTGAAAATGTTGTAGTTTGGTTCTTTAAAACATTAGTGGTGGACTTTGATGGACTTGTCGGATCATCATTTTGTGTTTGTCGATTAGGGTAATTTGGTGTGGATGTGTTGACTGTTGCTAGGGATGGCATAGATGTTAATTTTCCAACTTCCAGAGTTGTATCCTTTGTAGAAGAATCTGTAACAAAAGGATATATTTTCGTCTCAGGTTGTTACATACATAAAAACTGCTATTCAATGTAATCTCTTTCAATATAAAAAACGAACATTGCTTTTTTGTCAGGAGTTCGAACCCAAGCGGAATTTTATTCTTCAACTACAAATTTAATTTTAAAGTTTACTGAAATGATATGAACTCTGTTGATGTTATTCCAGAGCTCAGAGAGAAACGCTCTGAAGCAAAACCTGCTACAAAACCATTGTGGCCCGTAAAATTATTTTTCGATACCAAATCCCGAAGTTTTTGAGTTAATTTTTACAAACAGTACCACAAAGAAATAATGGGATCTCTTTTTAAAATCGGATTTCATACATATTTGGCATTTTTTTATATCACAACATTTAATAAAAGGGACGGTTGGTTAATTTTTTATCAAAATAAGGAAAATTAGTAAATAATGGTGACAAAATTGCAACAGCGAGATATCAGAGATTTTAATTAACCTAACTGTATAATCACTACAAGACAATGATTTATTCAATTCAATATCGCATAATATAAAATATTTTGTCAGGAGTGGGATTCGAACCCACGCCTACAGAGTAGACTACGACCTGAACGTAGCGCCTTAGACCGCTCGGCCATCCTGACTACTTGCGAAATCCCCATTAGTTATTGCTTAATATTCGTACTCGGGGTATGCGGCCTTAAATCACAATGGCACAACAGTACTCATTAATTAGAGCGACGTATTCCATAAAGAAATTTAGTAACAGTGAAGACAATATATTCAGCAATAACAAAAGCGACATATCATACTGGCCTAGCTGAATAATCACTACAGGACCATAGTTTACTCAAAGGTCAATTTTTCTAATAATAAAAGTTTTGTCAGGAGTGGGATTCGAACCCACGCCTACAGAGTAGACTACGACCTGAACGTAGCGCCTTAGACCGCTCGGCCATCCTGACTTGGATAGAGAATTGAAAAGCTGAATTTTATCCTTCCACTACAAAATAGTCAAAAGTTTACTGAAATGACCTAATGGATCTCTGCAAGTATATACAGGAGTTTCACAACAGTTTATGCAGGGGAAGCCATTTGCGTCAACTTGTCACTTTATGCTCATCTGGACTTTGATGTAAACTTTGCCAAATGGTCCTCAGTGCTTACTTACCTGTCTGTGTAGCAAACGGGGAAGTGGAGGCCATCACCAGCATGGCCATGAGCAGAAAGTGGGCCTTCATGATGGCAGATTCCGGCCAGTCTTCAGCACCCAGCGCCATGATGACCGCGACTGTTCTCAGATGGGCAGCTATTGGGAGGGTCAGCTGGAGAGGACGGCAAAGCTCCACTGCAGCCGTGGTCCATCGTATCCTGTCACACGCGGGGGGCTAGGGCCCTGTGCCTACAGCTCTTGTTCCTGAACGCCTAAAACTGCCCACTTCTCCCAATCATACAGAGTTAAAGATGGCACACGTACATGGTGGTGTCCGTAGAGCAGCGAATTCGACCCAGGTGCTGCGAATTCCTCGCTTGTCGTTGAGCAATTTTGAAAATACCTGCTCCACTGAGCTCTTAGACCAACTTCTCAATAATCCATGTCGTGCATCACAAGGCGATTGTGTAATTATCACCAGTCGCTATATTTTATGTTCGATCCCCGACCACGCGTCTATTCGTGTCATTCAAACATTCGCATCTACCCTTCTTTGAAATGATACATGCGTAAACGGCATTGAAGATAATCGATGCATGTCATTTATCCTGACCGATGCACCTGGCTTGATATTTGGGCTACGAACAATAGGCTGATGGATTTTCCACCCATTTTTATTCTTTGGATTAACAGATGTGAAAAAGACCAGAAAATCGGTTCAAATGCGTCACATTGATTAATTTGTATCATGACATTGTTTTAACCGATGATTTATAGAACTGTTTTCTTAGTTGTTGTTATTTTATGTTCGTATTAAAATGATTTGACGTTGGTCGATAAAAGTGGAGACAATCGCACACAAACTAATCAAGAAATGAAAACCAAAGGAATGATTGAATATCTGTGTTTGAAAACAAAGGGCAAATGATGAGCCACAGATGTTGAATAAAATCACAGAGAGGATATTTGGACGAAGCCTCATGAATTGATGCGTCAAAGTGGAACCCACACCCAAAGAGCAGACTATGACCTGGACGCAGCATCTTAGACCTCAAGAGAATAAAATGGCGAACCAACAGTCTTAAGACAGTTTATATATTATTATGTCTTTGAGATGCAAAAGTATTTTTATTGTTACTCACGAAGAAGATGGTTCAGCAATATGCTAATTTCAAGGCTTAGCAACTTGAAATGATCATCAGAAACGATCAGACTAATGTCTTGAGAATGATTACGCCTGAACTGTTTCACTCAGACTAATATTCACAAACAGCATGATTTCACTCAGATTAAAAAATAGAAAGTCCGATTCCAATCTTTTGTCAGGATTGGGATTCAAACCCGCGTCCACAGACTACGACCTGAACGTAGCACCTTAGACCACTCGGCCATCCTGACTAGACAAATGCTCTTTGACGATAGCTGTAAATTTAAATGTATCAGTCACTGTTTTTAATCATCAACAGAGTTCAAAGAGAAATGCCTGGAGGCAAAACCTGTACCAAAACCATCATGACCCCCAAACTAATGTTCGATACTAAATTCCGATGTTCTAGAGTTAACTTTTACAAAAGTACCACAAAGAAATAATCACAGCGTTTTTTGATTGCATTCCATACATAATTGGCATTTGTTGATGTCACAACATTTTATAAAAGGGGAAGTTGGTTAATTCCATCGAAATAAAGAAATTTAGTAACAATAATGTCAATACATTCCGCAATTACAAAATTGCAACAGCGAGATATCAGAAATGATAACTAATCTAACTAAATAATCAGTACAAGACGATAGTTCATTTAATGGACAATTTTCTAATGACATAAAAATTAATGTTTTGTCGAAAGTGGGGTTCGAGCCCACGCCCACCTGAGCGTAGGGCCTTAGACCGCTCAGCCATCCAGGCAACACGAATAAGGATCAAGTTAATAGGTACTTACTATTCATAATCGGGGTATACGGCCTTTCATCATAGCACCATCAGCGGTGCAATAGTGCTTCGGCGTAGTGACGTATTGACATTGCTATCAAATACCAAATATTTGGTTCTACATCAAACAATTCTAAACGCTAAATGAAGGTATATCTCAAGGCAACCTAACTTTTCATTGTACAACATTTAAAAAAAATAAAATACAATCAAAATGTAAAATATAACAGACCTTAAAAATGGACTTTGCATTTGTGCTTTGAGCCAGCAAACTCTGTCCATCAATTTACCACAACTGAATGTAAAAACACGGTGTTGACTTCAAGCACAACTGTCAGCGGCAGATTTCAAAGTTTTGCTTTCTTCGACGACGATTTTGAAGTAAGGAAAACACTTTCAAGGCTTGTAACAATTGCAAAAGATGCGTGGGCGGACAAATATCCTTAAGAATGTATACGACATTTTCACTTGTTCTGACAATTAACGAATACGATACAAGTCCATTTTTTTTTCATGTAAGCATCGGGGCCCTTGCCCAGCAGCCATCTTACAGGACATTTCTTTCATCCAAAATGGTATGCCCAAAGGAGGTTCACTGTGAACAAATGAACTACCCTGTTAGACGGCTCCCACACCAAGCCACTAAAGTGTGGTCTTGCGTTGTTCAAAAGATTTTCAAAAACAACTTGTCAGGAGTGGGATTCGAACCCACGCCTACAGAGTAGACTACGACCTGAACGTAGCGCCTTAGACCGCTCGGCCATCCTGACTTGCACCTGTCTCCAAAATTCAATACTCAGGACACATTTATGCGCCCTTCGACAGTTTCAAACCACAGACGGGTGTCTACCGAGTACAACGCAACCATAATGACCAGTAATAAAAGCGTGTAAACGGTAGGAAATATTCGTTACAAATCCTTAATGGCGCATGAACAGGAATTTCAGAATTTCAGTTAAATTTGTTGAAAATGGAGGGTTTTCCTCACAGTGGAAAGGCTGAAGAGTACATACTTTGACTACATCGTGATGGTTCACCTTTCAAAGAGTGATGAAATACGTTTCGATACAGAAAATATCTAATATGTTGGATTGTCTGAATTATTTAAAGAAGCAAGAGAGAAAGTAGCCGTAAAAAAATTATACCTTAAATATAACGACGTCACGCTTTGTTTGCATGTGACGTTTTCCTATGGGGACTCGACGGATTGCGTCCCAAGTCAATGCCATAGGAAAAAGCATGTGTAAACAAAGCGTGACGTCCTTATTCATAGATCTACTGTATTCACAAAGGTTGCCTGCTTTCACATGCACTTCGGCATTGCAACTTTAAGGAGGTTGTAAGTTGACAAAGGGTAAAATGGGGGAAGCCGGACAGTTGTTCGATTTAGTTCAGAATAGAAGCTACAAAAGGGTTGAGGAGCCACCGATAACACACCAAAGCTGTTGTTTCCTTCGATCGCTGAGTCATAGTTCTTTCTCGACAAGGGAGCCTTCACTGTCGACCTCCATCGGAGTGACCTGCCCCCTGAAGACGTGCACCCTAAGCTGTCTCACCAAGCCCCCGTATTTCACACACAGTGCCACCAAGAACACCCACAGGACAAGGACAGTGACCAGCGAATAGACGCGTTTCCGAGCGTCCAACTGCGCGATGTCTTCAACGTCCAGCAGACCCTGGTCGTCTGTAACAAGCATCAATTATATCAAATAAGAGCGCAAAACAAAACTCATTGAACAAGTATTAAATTTTCAACATAGCAGGAAAGATAAGGAGTGTTTCTTCAACTCTTCCAATGCTTACACGATTCATAAACGTCTAGAAAATTACAGAGAGAATAAAGCAGCAGCTCAATAAAAAAAAAACGCCCCCTTCTGGTCTAAATGGTTACGAAATCAGAAGTGCTGACAATGGTGTGCCACCATGATATGTACCATCTGTGATGACATAGTAGTGATTGGGTAAAATGAATAGACAAAAATATGCGAGGAAACTGATTATGTTGATCTTTTTTGGCCCAATAAAAATTTACCAATCAATAGAGCTTTTTCACAAGAAGGCCGTTTTTATCATGTTCCTGAATTCAATGCAATCTGTCAAACGGGGTGGTGCCAGACCATTTGGGGTGCTCGCCTCACTCACAGTTTTTTCAACCTCGTTTTAAACCTGGGATAAAGTAAATCACAGATTTTTAATTAGTTGTCATTGTAACTGAATTTAACCTGTGATGAACTTTTATTTCATTGCTTTCATTTTCATTCTTTGATTCCCAAAATGAAAACGTTAACCTCGCTTTCAATTTAATATGGCCGACTTGTGAATGAGGTCCATTGCGTAACTCCTATATGCCGGACTCCTACATCTACCTTGCCTAATCTCAAGAAGTAAATGGTTGCTTTAGTCATCAGGTCACGTGGCTGGGTAGGCACGGCCCGGCCGGTACTTCTGGGACCACATCCAGGGCTTTCGGTACCGGCTGCGCAGGCGCATGGCTAAGGGCGTGCCAGTGCCGCCGGTTGAGGTTGCGGCACCGCTCATCTTTTTCCGCCAGGTGCGAACGAATAGAGAGAGGGCGGCAAGCCAGAGAGCCAATACCATGACAACGATGACGAGGTCGGCTGCGCTGGTGGTGAAAGTGCGATGCAGGCCCTCTAGCGGTGCAAATTGGTGTTGAAGGAAAGAGACAAAAGCGTGCATTCAGAGAGAAAAAATGTGTACCCATGAGAGTGTTAAGATTGAACTAAAAAGAGACAACCTGTCAACCAGACAAACAAAGGTGTACAAGTCTGCAAATGAACTTTTTCAAAACTGATGAAATCAACGGTGATAAAAAAGTGTTACCGACTCATAACCCACACCAAAAGAATGTTTCGAGTGTTGAAGTCCCAGACGTAATGTATAGTATGCTGTCAAAATTTAAAAAAAAGATCAAGACAAAGTGCTGAAAACTGTCTTGCAGCAATCATAAAATGGAACACCGTTTAAAGAAGATTCCTACAGTAGCAAAAACTAAATTCAATTCTGTGAAAGCAGAACTCCAGAGAACTGAGTCTTTTCCCCTCACTAGAGCAAGCTTGCAATTGTTTTTCTCGCACAAGAACTTTGAAATGGGCCGTTTGTCAGTCAGCATAATCAAAACGCGGAGCGCGTCAAGCATCGACTTCACACGGACTGAACGTGTTTGAAGACGTGTGACGTCAGAAGTTTTGTCCCAAATGACCTTGCCTTATTTTATTAAAAAAATGAAACTTATTATGGATCATATAAAGTTGGTGGAAGGTAAAGTTGATTTAAATACCTGTTCTAGGTGTTCGAAATTCCAGCGTGACGCTGCTCAAGCTACGCACGTTGCCTACTGCGGCTTTCACGTACACGATATACGAAGTTTCTTCTTTCAGATCTTTTAGCGTATAGAAAGTGTACTCCGGGTCGATGCGGGAGACTGTCATGGTGTCGCTCCCTTGTGCCCGGTTGACGATGACGTAGTCCGTCAGGTTGTCTCGCGGGTTGCCAGGGACCCAGCTGATCTTTACCTGCTTGGACAAAACCTGCCCAACCAGGGTCAGGTTTCTGGGCGCTGCGGGCATCCCTGCAAAGACCAAATCAGCGGGAGGAAGGATTTTGAATTGCCTCAATCGTGTTTAAGTTCATCAAATAAATTCAACCATTAAACTAAAAGTAAAGTAATGGCAATGTGCTGAAGTCAAAACCAGTGAGTGGTAATACGAAACAGGTGAACTTGGCTTGGCCGCCACAATTACAAACGATTCTATCAACAATAGGTTTGAACTGCGCTTATGCACGACCACAAGAGGGCGCTATAACCAACTTTTCGCTATAGTACAAACAACAGTTATTTCAAGACGATGGAGCATGGTAAGAATTGATGAGAAGCCATTTTTTCAGCTTAGGTAATAAGCTATAAATAAAGCATCAAAACAAAAACACGAAAAACGTACGCAGTCGAATAAAAAACTTCAGCAAATAAGTGTAAATGGAAAATGGTCAACGTAAAGAACATGTAACGAAACGTGTAGAACACGTAATGAACTTCTTTATTCAGTTCCAATTAGTTTTACAATTTCCGTTAATTGATAGCCTACAGATGTCGTATAGAGAAGCCAGTCACGTAGCCAAACGGCGAGCGCAGGTGGCGAGTTTCAATTTCCCATTGCCAACGTACGTAATTAACAAAATGCATCAGTTTGATTGCATCGTTGTGACCTGGCCAACTGCAGGTAACCGTGCAGTTGCGGTAACATGCATGTTATCGTAAATTGTTAGTCGGAAACACGCCTACAAAGTCCACGCAGAATTAATGGTTGCGGGATAGCATGTTTCAAAGGTAACTTTTTTCTTTATTTTCACAGTCGGAGCGTAAGGATACTACATTTCCTGTAAGCGCACTATTTTCAAAGAGCACACGGGTTACAGAAATAAACATTGTCCGTGTGTTTGAAAATTTGGTATTCCGCAAGAACAATTTCGATAAAACTGGGTGTCAAAACTTGATAAAAAAAATCGCAGTGCGTAATGAACTTCGGCCACTCCGTGTCATTTGCTGTAGAGTTACTGTAAACAACAAACATACGGTGTAAGCCCCTACTCCATTTAGAGTATAATACATCATAAACATCACATACTGGAGGCAGAACATAATGGTCACATTCACCCCGCGGCACGAAATTGGCGCCATAAAAATGCACGCAGTTATACAATGTAGTGCAAGAGTGCCACTCAAGCGCTGAAGCCCTCAACCGGCTCCGCGTTCGAGCACGATCCGTCGTCTATGTCTACATAAGGGACAATATTCCACCATCGTGTACTGTGAATCGTTGGTGAAAAAAAACCCTTTCATCGTGGGCCCGCTGTGGCCGCTCAACATATGCTTTGAGTGTCGCAGCTGTTGACTCAAGACCCACATCTGCTCCTGTGTTTATTTTCAATGTATGCGCGAAACATTCATTTGGTTGGAATATTTATTATTATTAAGCCATTCGCTGAGGTGACATCGCTGCCCGTCAATGCGCGTTGGCATGTCGACATAATTGCTCATCATAGTCATGAGGACAAAATAGTTCTGGAGATTCTGGAGACTGATAATTATGATAAGATTTTTTTTTCAGAAATCGATTGTTTCATTTTCCATTTGCAGACCTAATTATACGGACGCTTATATTACAGCATTACACCATCCGTAACCTATTTTATGCCCCTCGTGTTGGCATTAAATTCGCCGAAACAGCCGCAAGCAAATGTCAGCCGAAGGAGCTGAACCAGCATCGCGTAATGCTCTCAAAATTAATGACGTTAAAGTGAGCTTGACCCAAGACCCGCGCGCATGTCACATGCTGTCTTTATTTCAGAGTCTTGACGTCATTAGTTTCTCTTGGTGATACGTCAATAAATATTTAGGGAAGTGCTCTTTTTGTTAACATGAAAACGACTTCCTAACCGAGGGTAGAGAAATTGTATCGTAATCATAATTATGTTCATGGGGCAGGCTATATCCCTAAATAGACTCTGAAATGCCCACGAGGTATGCTATTGCGGCAGACCTTGTAACCAAAATGGCTTTCATTCTGAAGAGGTCATATTTTTCTCTTCTGAAGCCAAGATCATCTCTCGGATACGCATTGCCGAGCCTCACTCCCCTCCAGGCTAGACAATTCACTTAATAAACTGGACGCATGTAAAATCGTGAGTCCCAAACCTGTATGTCACTCAAAAAATCAACTGAAACGCAGAGCCAGAAGGGGTCATCACAGACAATGTAATCAATTAAAGCTAGATGATTTCTGCTGGGTAAAAAATCCCAAAGTAAAAGGTGCACGGCAGGTAACGTTTCCTCCTGTCTGACCCTTGATAACTGAACTTTTCAAGGAAAACTCACCTCCTTCTATTACACTAGCGAGGCAGAGCACTAGCGTAAACACCAGCATCAGTGTGTTAGAAAATTGTCGGGTGACTTGTGAGAGCAGTCCGCAAACGGATGCAAGAGTAGAACACATGATTACCTGCAAACAATATTTCCAAATAGGTCACTTGGGAGACATTTTATGGTAATTTTTCAACATTAGGAGACATCGGTCATTAGATAGACATTTCAATGTCTCCCTAATGCTCCAGCTACCAAAAGGAGGAAAATATTTACCGTCCAAATTTTGAGAGATGATAGATTAGGATCTAAAAGGAAAACATGCAAAGTTTGGTTAAGATCGGATTAGGGAATATTGAAGTATGGGACGGTAAAGTTTGAAATATTTTGTGCACGCTCCTATGGGAATGTCTTCCAAGTGACCCATTTTAGCTAATTATAATTTCCATAATTATACATGTATCAAAATATATACTAGGGTGCATATTATATCATACTGGATACAAATAATGCAACTTCATTTCGTCCATTTTTCTGGCAATATTCAATGCAGTATCCCACGTTATCCCTAAATTGTTCAACGTACAAGACCAGAGATGCGGAATGTAGTACTGCTATTACAGAAAATTACAAGCACACTGTCACTGCGGTTATTGCGGTGCAACCACTCACGCAAAATAGAATATCTAATTAGCCAGAGTAGCGGTTTATATACTCCCAGCGATTCTATTTCCAGGATAAAGCTTCTACCCCTAGATATAAACAAGTTCGAGTCAAAAAGTCCGTCATCCCTGGATGGAGACAGAACTGAACGCAGCGCAGATGTCGACACGCATTTTTGTGCGCCGTAGCTAT